>NC_134692.1:2770824-3116400 GCF_050947455.1 Rhinoderma darwinii
ATCTATACACTGATAGTAATGTACTGTATATATCTATACACTGATAGTAATGTACTGTATATATATCTATACACTGATAGTAATGTACTGTATATATCTATACACTGATAGTAATGTACTGTATATATATCTATACACTGATAGTAATGTACTGTATATATATCTATACACTGATAGTAATGTACTGTATATATATCTATACACTGATAGTAATGTACTGTATATATATATCTATACACTGATAGTAATGTACTGTATATATCTATACACTGATAGTAATGTACTGTATATATATCTATACACTGATAGTAATGTACTGTATATATATCTATACACTGATAGTAATGTACTGTATATATATCTATACACTGATAGTAATGTACTGTATATATATCTATACACTGATAGTAATGTACTGTATATATCTATACACTGATAGTAATGTACTGTATATATATCTATACACTGATAGTAATGTACTGTATATATATCTATACACTGATAGTAATGTACTGTATATATATCTATACACTGATAGTAATGTACCGTATATATATATCTATACACTGATAGTAATGTACTGTATATATATCTATACACTGATAGTAATGTACTGTATATATATCTATACACTGATAGTAATGTACTGTATATATATCTATACACTGATAGTAATGTACTGTATATATATCTATACACTGATAGTAATGTACTGTATATATATCTATACACTGATAGTAATGTACCGTATATATATCTATACACTGATAGTAATGTACCGTATATATATCTATACACTGATAGTAATGTACCGTATATATATCTATACACTGATAGTAATGTACTGTATATATCTATACACTGATAGTAATGTACTGTATATATATCTATACACTGATAGTAATGTACTGTATATATCTATACACTGATAGTAATGTACTGTATATATATATCTATACACTGATAGTAATGTACTGTATATATATATCTATACACTGATAGTAATGTACTGTATATATATCTATACACTGATAGTAATGTACTGTATATATATATCTATACACTGATAGTAATGTACTGTATATATCTATACACTGATAGTAATGTACTGTATATATCTATACACTGATAGTAATGTACTGTATATATATCTATACACTGATAGTAATGTACTGTATATATATCTATACACTGATAGTAATGTACTGTATATATATCTATACACTGATAGTAATGTACCGTATATATATCTATACACTGATAGTAATGTACTGTATATATCTATACACTGATAGTAATGTACCGTATATATATCTATACACTGATAGTAATGTACTGTATATATCTATACACTGATAGTAATGTACTGTATATATATATCTATACACTGATAGTAATGTACTGTATATATATCTATACACTGATAGTAATGTACCGTATATATATCTATACACTGATAGTAATGTACCGTATATATATCTATACACTGATAGTAATGTACTGTATATATCTATACACTGATAGTAATGTACTGTATATATATATCTATACACTGATAGTAATGTACTGTATATATCTATACACTGATAGTAATGTACTGTATATATATATCTATACACTGATAGTAATGTACTGTATATATATATCTATACACTGATAGTAATGTACTGTATATATCTATACACTGATAGTAATGTACTGTATATATATCTATACACTGATAGTAATGTACTGTATATATCTATACACTGATAGTAATGTACTGTATATATATCTATACACTGATAGTAATGTACTGTATATATATCTATACACTGATAGTAATGTACTGTATATATATCTATACACTGATAGTAATGTACTGTATATATATCTATACACTGATAGTAATGTACTGTATATATATCTATACACTGATAGTAATGTACCGTATATATATCTATACACTGATAGTAATGTACTGTATATATATCTATACACTGATAGTAATGTACTGTATATATATCTATACACTGATAGTAATGTACTGTATATATATCTATACACTGATAGTAATGTACTGTATATATATCTATACACTGATAGTAATGTACTGTATATATATCTATACACTGATAGTAATGTACTGTATATATATCTATACACTGATAGTAATGTACTGTATATATCTATACACTGATAGTAATGTACTGTATATATATCTATACACTGATAGTAATGTACTGTATATATATCTATACACTGATAGTAATGTACTGTATATATATATCTATACACTGATAGTAATATACTGTATATATATCTATACACTGATAGTAATGTACTGTATATATATCTATACACTGATAGTAATGTACCGTATATATATCTATACACTGATAGTAATGTACCGTATATATATCTATACACTGATAGTAATGTACCGTATATATATCTATACACTGATAGTAATGTACCTTATATATATCTATACACTGATAGTAATGTACTGTATATATATCTATACACTGATAGTAATGTACCGTATATATATCTATACACTGATAGTAATGTACCGTATATATATCTATACACTGATAGTAATGTACCGTATATATATCTATACACTGATAGTAATGTACCGTATATATATCTATACACTGATAGTAATGTACTGTATATAATCTATACACTGATAGTAATGTACTGTATATATATATCTATACACTGATAGTAATGTACTGTATATATCTATACACTGATAGTAATGTACTGTATATATATATCTATACACTGATAGTAATGTACTGTATATATATATCTATACACTGATAGTAATGTACTGTATATATCTATACACTGATAGTAATGTACTGTATATATATCTATACACTGATAGTAATGTACTGTATATATATCTATACACTGATAGTAATGTACCGTATATATATCTATACACTGATAGTAATGTACCGTATATATATCTATACACTGATAGTAATGTACCGTATATATATCTATACACTGATAGTAATGTACCGTATATATATCTATACACTGATAGTAATATACTGTATATATATCTATACACTGATAGTAATGTACTGTATATATATCTATACACTGATAGTAATGTACTGTATATATCTATACACTGATAGTAATGTACTGTATATATATATCTATACACTGATAGTAATGTACTGTATATATCTATACACTGATAGTAATGTACTGTATATATATATCTATACACTGATAGTAATGTACTGTATATATATCTATACACTGATAGTAATGTACTGTATATATATCTATACACTGATAGTAATGTACTGTATATATATCTATACACTGATAGTAATGTACTGTATATATATCTATACACTGATAGTAATGTACTGTATATATATATCTATACACTGATAGTAATGTACTGTATATATATCTATACACTGATAGTAATGTACTGTATATATATCTATACACTGATAGTAATGTACTGTATATATATCTATACACTGATAGTAATGTACCGTATATATATCTATACACTGATAGTAATGTACTGTATATATATCTATACACTGATAGTAATGTACTGTATATATATCTATACACTGATAGTAATGTACTGTATATATAGCTATACACTGATAGTAATGTACTGTATATATATCTATACACTGATAGTAATGTACCGTATATATATATCTATACACTGATAGTAATGTACTGTATATATATCTATACACTGATAGTAATGTACTGTATATATATCTATACGCTGATAGTAATGTACTGTATATATCTATACACTGATAGTAATGTACTGTATATATATATCTATACACTGATAGTAATGTACTGTATATGTCTATACACTGATAGTAATGTACTGTATATATCTATACACTGATAGTAATGTACTGTATATATCTATACACTGATAGTAATGTACTGTATATATATCTATACACTGATAGTAATGTACTGTATATATATCTATACACTGATAGTAATGTACTGTATATATATCTATACACTGATAGTAATGTACTGTATATATATATCTATACACTGATAGTAATGTACTGTATATATCTATACACTGATAGTAATGTACTGTATATATATCTATACACTGATAGTAATGTACTGTATATATATCTATACACTGATAGTAATGTACTGTATATATATCTATACACTGATAGTAATGTACTGTATATATCTATACACTGATAGTAATGTACCGTATATATATCTATACACTGATAGTAATGTACCGTATATATATCTATACACTGATAGTAATGTACCGGTTATATATCTATACACTGATAGTAATGTACTGTATATATATCTATACACTGATAGTAATGTACTGTATATATCTATACACTGATAGTAATGTACTGTATATATATCTATACACTGATAGTAATGTACTGTATATATATCTATACACTGATAGTAATGTACCGTATATATATCTATACACTGATAGTAATGTACCGTATATATATCTATACACTGATAGTAATGTACTGTATATATATCTATACACTGATAGTAATGTACCGTATATATATCTATACACTGATAGTAATGTACTGTATATATCTATACACTGATAGTAATGTACTGTATATATATCTATACACTGATAGTAATGTACTGTATATATATCTATACACTGATAGTAATGTACTGTATATATATCTATACACTGATAGTAATGTACTGTATATATATCTATACACTGATAGTAATGTACTGTATATATCTATACACTGATAGTAATGTACCGTATATATATCTATACACTGATAGTAATGTACTGTATATATATCTATACACTGATAGTAATGTACTGTATATATATCTATACACTGATAGTAATGTACTGTATATATATCTATACACTGATAGTAATGTACTGTATATATATCTATACACTGATAGTAATGTACTGTATATATATCTATACACTGATAGTAATGTACTGTATATATATCTATACACTGATAGTAATGTACTGTATATATATCTATACACTGATAGTAATGTACCGTATATATATATCTATACACTGATAGTAATGTACTGTATATATATCTATACACTGATAGTAATGTACTGTATATATATCTATACACTGATAGTAATGTACTGTATATATATCTATACACTGATAGTAATGTACCGTATATATATCTATACACTGATAGTAATGTACCGTATATATATCTATACACTGATAGTAATGTACCGTATATATATCTATACACTGATAGTAATGTACCGTATATATATCTATACACTGATAGTAATGTACTGTATATATCTATACACTGATAGTAATGTACTGTATATATATATCTATACACTGATAGTAATGTACCGTATATATATCTATACACTGATAGTAATGTACTGTATATATCTATACACTGATAGTAATGTACTGTATATATCTATACACTGATAGTAATGTACTGTATATATATATCTATACACTGATAGTAATGTACTGTATATATCTATACACTGATAGTAATGTACTGTATATATATATCTATACACTGATAGTAATGTACTGTATATATATATCTATACACTGATAGTAATGTACTGTATATATATCTATACACTGATAGTAATGTACTGTATATATCTATACACTGATAGTAATGTACTGTATATATATCTATACACTGATAGTAATGTACTGTATATATATCTATACACTGATAGTAATGTACCGTATATATATCTATACACTGATAGTAATGTACCGTATATATATCTATACACTGATAGTAATGTACCGTATATATATCTATACACTGATAGTAATGTACCGTATATATATCTATACACTGATAGTAATGTACTGTATATATCTATACACTGATAGTAATGTACTGTATATATATATCTATACACTGATAGTAATGTACTGTATATATCTATACACTGATAGTAATGTACTGTATATATATATCTATACACTGATAGTAATGTACTGTATATATATATCTATACACTGATAGTAATGTACTGTATATATCTATACACTGATAGTAATGTACTGTATATATATCTATACACTGATAGTAATGTACCGTATATATATCTATACACTGATAGTAATGTACCGTATATATATCTATACACTGATAGTAATGTACGTATATATATCTATACACTGATAGTAATGTACCGTATATATATCTATACACTGATAGTAATGTACCGTATATATATCTATACACTGATAGTAATATACTGTATATATATCTATACACTGATAGTAATGTACTGTATATATATCTATACACTGATAGTAATGTACTGTATATATATCTATACACTGATAGTAATGTACTGTATATATATCTATACACTGATAGTAATGTACTGTATATATCTATACACTGATAGTAATGTACCGTATATATATCTATACACTGATAGTAATGTACTGTATATATATCTATACACTGATAGTAATGTACTGTATATATATCTATACACTGATAGTAATGTACTGTATATATATCTATACACTGATAGTAATGTACTGTATATATATCTATACACTGATAGTAATGTACTGTATATATATCTATACACTGATAGTAATGTACTGTATATATATATATCTATACACTGATAGTAATGTACTGTATATATATCTATACACTGATAGTAATGTACTGTATATATCTATACACTGATAGTAATGTACTGTATATATATCTATACACTGATAGTAATGTACTGTATATATCTATACACTGATAGTAATGTACTGTATATATATCTATACACTGATAGTAATGTACTGTATATATATCTATACACTGATAGTAATGTACTGTATATATATCTATACACTGATAGTAATGTACTGTATATATATCTATACACTGATAGTAATGTACTGTATATATATCTATACACTGATAGTAATGTACTGTATATATATCTATACACTGATAGTAATGTACTGTATATATATCTATACACTGATAGTAATGTACTGTATATATATCTATACACTGATAGTAATGTACTGTATATATCTATACACTGATAGTAATGTACTGTATATATATATCTATACACTGATAGTAATGTACTGTATATATATCTATACACTGATAGTAATGTACTGTATATATATCTATACACTGATAGTAATGTACTGTATATATATATCTATACACTGATAGTAATGTACTGTATATATATCTATACACTGATAGTAATGTACTGTATATATATATCTATACACTGATAGTAATGTACCGGTATATATCTATACACTGATAGTAATGTACTGTATATATATCTATACACTGATAGTAATGTACTGTATATATATCTATACGCTGATAGTAATGTACTGTATATATCTATACACTGATAGTAATGTACTGTATATATATATCTATACACTGATAGTAATGTACTGTATATATCTATACACTGATAGTAATGTACTGTATATATATCTATACACTGATAGTAATGTACTGTATATATATCTATACACTGATAGTAATGTACCGTATATATATCTATACACTGATAGTAATGTACCGTATATATATCTATACACTGATAGTAATGTACTGTATATATCTATACACTGATAGTAATGTACTGTATATATATCTATACACTGATAGTAATGTACTGTATATATATCTATACACTGATAGTAATGTACTGTATATATATATCTATACACTGATAGTAATGTACTGTATATATCTATACACTGATAGTAATGTACTGTATATATATATCTATACACTGATAGTAATGTACTGTATATATATATCTATACACTGATAGTAATGTACCGTATATATATCTATACACTGATAGTAATGTACCGTATATATATCTATACACTGATAGTAATGTACCGTATATATATCTATACACTGATAGTAATGTACTGTATATATATCTATACACTGATAGTAATGTACTGTATATATATCTATACACTGATAGTAATGTACTGTATATATATCTATACACTGATAGTAATGTACTGTATATATATCTATACACTGATAGTAATGTACTGTATATATATATCTATACACGGATAGTAATGTACTGTATATATCTATACACTGATAGTAATGTACTGTATATATCTATACACTGATAGTAATGTACTGTATATATATCTATACACTGATAGTAATGTACTGTATATATCTATACACTGATAGTAATGTACTGTATATATATATCTATACACTGATAGTAATGTACTGTATATATATCTATACACTGATAGTAATGTACTGTATATATATCTATACACTGATAGTAATGTACTGTATATATCTATACACTGATAGTAATGTACTGTATATATATATCTATACACTGATAGTAATGTACTGTATATATATCTATACACTGATAGTAATGTACTGTATATATATCTATACACTGATAGTAATGTACTGTATATATATCTATACACTGATAGTAATGTACTGTATATATATATCTATACACTGATAGTAATGTACCGGTTATATATCTATACACTGATAGTAATGTACTGTATATATATCTATACACTGATAGTAATGTACTGTATATATATCTATACACTGATAGTAATGTACTGTATATATATCTATACACTGATAGTAATGTACTGTATATATATCTATACACTGATAGTAATGTACTGTATATATATCTATACGCTGATAGTAATGTACTGTATATATCTATACACTGATAGTAATGTACTGTATATATATATATCTATACACTGATAGTAATGTACTGTATATATCTATACACTGATAGTAATGTACTGTATATATATATCTATACACTGATAGTAATGTACTGTATATATATCTATACACTGATAGTAATGTACTGTATATATATATCTATACACTGATAGTAATGTACCGTATATATATCTATACACTGATAGTAATGTACCGTATATATATCTATACACTGATAGTAATGTACTGTATATATATCTATACACTGATAGTAATGTACTGTATATATCTATACACTGATAGTAATGTACTGTATATATATCTATACACTGATAGTAATGTACTGTATATATATATCTATACACTGATAGTAATGTACTGTATATATATCTATACACTGATAGTAATGTACTGTATATATATCTATACACTGATAGTAATGTACCGTATATATATCTATACACTGATAGTAATGTACCGTATATATATCTATACACTGATAGTAATGTACTGTATATATCTATACACTGATAGTAATGTACTGTATATATATCTATACACTGATAGTAATGTACTGTATATATCTATACACTGATAGTAATGTACTGTATATATATCTATACACTGATAGTAATGTACTGTATATATATCTATACACTGATAGTAATGTACTGTATATATATCTATACACTGATAGTAATGTACCGTATATATATCTATACACTGATAGTAATGTACCGTATATATATCTATACACTGATAGTAATGTACCGTATATATATCTATACACTGATAGTAATGTACCGTATATATATCTATACACTGATAGTAATGTACTGTATATATATATCTATACACTGATAGTAATGTACTGTATATATATATCTATACACTGATAGTAATGTACTGTATATATATCTATACACTGATAGTAATGTACCGTATATATATCTATACACTGATAGTAATGTACTGTATATATATCTATACACTGATAGTAATGTACTGTATATATATATCTATACACTGATAGTAATGTACTGTATATATCTATACACTGATAGTAATGTACTGTATATATATCTATACACTGATAGTAATGTACTGTATATATATCTATACACTGATAGTAATGTACCGTATATATATCTATACACTGATAGTAATGTACTGTATATATATCTATACACTGATAGTAATGTACTGTATATATCTATACACTGATAGTAATGTACTGTATATATATATCTATACACTGATAGTAATGTACTGTATATATATCTATACACTGATAGTAATGTACTGTATATATATCTATACACTGATAGTAATGTACTGTATATATATATATATCTATACACTGATAGTAATGTACTGTATATATATCTATACACTGATAGTAATGTACTGTATATATATCTATACGCTGATAGTAATGTACTGTATATATCTATACACTGATAGTAATGTACTGTATATATATATCTATACACTGATAGTAATGTACTGTATATATATCTATACACTGATAGTAATGTACTGTATATATATCTATACACTGATAGTAATGTACTGTATATATATATATATATCTATACACTGATAGTAATGTACTGTATATATATCTATACACTGATAGTAATGTACTGTATATATATCTATACGCTGATAGTAATGTACTGTATATATCTATACACTGATAGTAATGTACTGTATATATATATCTATACACTGATAGTAATGTACTGTATATATCTATACACTGATAGTAATGTACTGTATATATATCTATACACTGATAGTAATGTACCGTATATATATCTATACACTGATAGTAATGTACTGTATATATCTATACACTGATAGTAATGTACTGTATATATATATCTATACACTGATAGTAATGTACTGTATATATATATCTATACACTGATAGTAATGTACTGTATATATATCTATACACTGATAGTAATGTACTGTATATATATCTATACACTGATAGTAATGTACTGTATATATATCTATACACTGATAGTAATGTACTGTATATATATCTATACACTGATAGTAATGTACTGTATATATATCTATACACTGATAGTAATGTACTGTATATATATCTATACACTGATAGTAATGTACTGTATATATATATCTATACACTGATAGTAATGTACTGTATATATATATCTATACACTGATAGTAATGTACTGTATATATATCTATACACTGATAGTAATGTACTGTATATATATCTATACACTGATAGTAATGTACTGTATATATATCTATACACTGATAGTAATGTACTGTATATATATCTATACACTGATAGTAATGTACTGTATATATATATCTATACACTGATAGTAATGTACTGTATATATATCTATACACTGATAGTAATGTACTGTATATATATCTATACACTGATAGTAATGTACTGTATATATATCTATACACTGATAGTAATGTACTGTATATATATATCTATACACTGATAGTAATGTACTGTATATATATATCTATACACTGATAGTAATGTACTGTATATATATCTATACACTGATAGTAATGTACTGTATATATATCTATACACTGATAGTAATGTACTGTATATATATCTATACACTGATAGTAATGTACTGTATATATATCTATACACTGATAGTAATGTACTGTATATATATATCTATACACTGATAGTAATGTACTGTATATATCTATACACTGATAGTAATGTACTGTATATATCTATACACTGATAGTAATGTACTGTATATATCTATACACTGATAGTAATGTACTGTATATATATCTATACACTGATAGTAATGTACTGTATATATATATCTATACACTGATAGTAATGTACTGTATATATATCTATACACTGATAGTAATGTACTGTATATATATCTATACACTGATAGTAATGTACTGTATATATATCTATACACTGATAGTAATGTACTGTATATATATCTATACACTGATAGTAATGTACTGTATATATATCTATACACTGATAGTAATGTACTGTATATATATATCTATACACTGATAGTAATGTACTGTATATATATCTATACACTGACAGTAATGTACTGTATATATATATCTATACACTGATAGTAATGTACGGTATATATATCTATACACTGATAGTAATGTACTGTATATATATCTATACACTGATAGTAATGTACTGTATATATCTATACACTGATAGTAATGTACTGTATATATATATCTATACACTGATAGTAATGTACTGTATATATATCTATACACTGATAGTAATGTACTGTATATATATATATATACACTGATAGTAATGTACGGTATATATATCTATACACTGATAGTAATGTACTGTATATATATCTATACACTGATAGTAATGTACTGTATATATATCTATACACTGATAGTAATGTACTGTATATATATCTATACACTGATAGTAATGTACTGTATATATATCTATACACTGATAGTAATGTACTGTATATATATCTATACACTGATAGTAATGTACTGTATATATATCTATACACTGATAGTAATGTACTGTATATATATCTATACACTGATAGTAATGTACTGTATATATCTATACACTGATAGTAATGTACTGTATATATATCTATACACTGATAGTAATGTACTGTATATATATCTATACACTGATAGTAATGTACTGTATATATATCTATACACTGATAGTAATGTACTGTATATATATCTATACACTGATAGTAATGTACTGTATATATATCTATACACTGATAGTAATGTACTGTATATATATATCTATACACTGATAGTAATGTACCGTATATATATCTATACACTGATAGTAATGTACCGTATATATATCTATACACTGATAGTAATGTACTGTATATATATCTATACACTGATAGTAATGTACTGTATATATATCTATACACTGATAGTAATGTACTGTATATATATCTATACACTGATAGTAATGTACCGTATATATATCTATACACTGATAGTAATATACTGTATATATATCTATACACTGATAGTAATGTACCGTATATATATCTATACACTGATAGTAATGTACTGTATATATCTATACACTGATAGTAATGTACTGTATATATATCTATACACTGATAGTAATGTACCGTATATATATCTATACACTGATAGTAATGTACTGTATATATATCTATACACTGATAGTAATGTACTGTATATATATCTATACACTGATAGTACACAGGCTGCTGTTACCTCAGTATGGCCTAACAGGAAATATGGTAAGACAGCCCTTGGGTCCTTTAATGGACCCTGGATTGTCTGCCCATATATGGTATGTCCCTCAATCGCGTCACAGGGATCCCCCTTCTCATTTACCCCTTGAATGTAGCGGTGGTGGTCGGCTTTGACCATAGCATTCAGGGGATAGCGGCGGCTGTGTAATACAACCATTGCCCCGCTGCTAACAATAATTGCGCGCTCGGTCAGCATGCGGAGACGCGGCCGATGCTGCACTAATGAGCGGCGGTCCAGGCACTGAAGACAGAACATGGGGGTGTTTTGCAGTGCGCCCATCATGTTCTCTGTCATCAGTGCAGCGCCGGCCGCATCACCACATGCTGACCGCGCGCGCGCCCACACTTGTCAGGAGTGGGGCAATGGACGCATTACACATCCCCACATTCATGTATTACAACACCGCGGCCGCACAGCTTAGCATCGAAAGACATGAATTAAGAGTATTGGAGCGTTTGAGGGTGCGCGGTATCGTAATAGTACCGATATTTTGCTGCATCGTGAAACCCTATTCCATACAGAAGCAATGAGTAACATTAGCGCAGTATGGGGCCCTATGGGGGGGGGGGGCGACATATCCCCCCAAGGGAAGGAAAAAATGATATGTAAACAGATCCTTAGAAAACAGATGAGTATAACTACACACGCAGCTGAAGGACATGTCCCTGTAGTGGTTGTTACCCAGCTTTCCCAGAATGGCACATGTGCTTATTAGTGACACGTCCTGCACTCGGCTCATTGCCCTGTCCCTGCTCGGTCTATAGTGGGATAGGGACATATAGTTATGTAAGTGCCAGGTCAGATTAGAGCTGTTCACACGTCGCGGTCACGTGGCTGGAAAGATCTGTGTCCAGCCTGCGCCAAATCTCTCCCCTGCTGTCTGTGTGCGGCCGGTCCTGCTCACACGTCTGAGGGGTAGCGCTAGATATCAGTACAGAGTCCCTGCATCTCGAGTCCAGAGCCGCTACGGGGGCACGGGGCAGCCTGCGGCTATAGACGGCGATTCTCACAAGACACGGGGGGGGGGGGGGAGATTTACAAATGCATCAGGATTCTGCCCCAAATTGCACCAAAAAATTGTTGTAGTGAGCTCCCCCTAGTGGTGACTATTGTGCGCCAAATTTATTATGTGTTTTAGACGCTTATTACTTCTCATTGGACAGTTCTGAAAAGTTTCCTGACAAGGGGGCGTGGCTAAGGAGTCCTAAAAGTCACTTGGTTTTTTTATTGCGTGCGGCATTCTTTTTGGTGCAAAATATTGATGCAGCGGTGGCGTAAGGACAGGTGTCCAGCAGGATGCGCCAAACTTATCATACAGTCAGTGTATGCTCGTCCAGTTCTTCCGCAGTAACTTTACAATATTCATCGATATCCCCAAATATTTTCCTTAAAAGTATTTAAGCTCAGAAATTGCGTCGTCTGCAACTGAAAAGACACAAATATCAGACGCACAACAATGAAGAGCGCCCCACCGCCAAACACACCGGTCATTAAAGCCCCGGAACTGTGCGGCGATGCCATGGTTCCGTCTGTGAAGGTCGATATGAAGCTGTAAAGCCTCAGTCGCTCTGATCCTTCCCGCCTCCGCTATCTGCGCTGAGCTCCGCCCCCTCTCCAGCCGCGCAGTAGTAGCAGACGGTAACCTCTGGAGCTTTCATCCTCCTTCCCTGGCACCGTCACCCTCTGACCCCTCTTCCTGCGCTGCAGACTCCACACTCGCGGGCGACGTCCTCCTTTTTCGTCCTCCTTTTTTTCTGCCTTTCATCTTTTTTTCGCCTGACACAAAACGATTCAGTTTGTTCTCTGCTTCTGAGAGCTGCGGAGCTGAAATGTCGCCTCTCATCTCTCGGATTATCGCGCTGCAGGATATTTTCTTGTCTTTAATAGTCGTCCTCGCCGGCACCTGCCGCTTGTGCGCCGCACAGTGTACAAAGCGCTTCAGGGTGGAAGGTCTGAGACGCACTTACTTCGCTTTTGTGCCATAATTTCAAATAAAGATGATGATAAATGACTGGAACCTCGGCTGGGAAGGGACTTTTATCTCTCACGAAAAGAGCGGCGGCAGAACGAAGACGTATCGAGAGCTCGTTATCCGTCCATGGAAGGGCAATCACTGAGGAGGATTCACTGCTAGATGACGAGAAGGCCGGTGCAGTCCTATGTAAATAAATCTTCAGCATTGTATCATAAAAATTCTGCAACTTACATTTGTGTTTCAATTACTGCTTGCTGTCAGTGAATAGAAATATGTATTATTTATATCTTATAAAGGGGGAGACGGTTCAAAATGTGTTAGTTGCCATGGCACAGGATGCTGAAGGGGTTAATGATATTATCTGCAGGGCAGTAAAGGGTTAAAATATTCATAGAATTTTAGTTTCTCTGAATGGATCCACAATGATCTGCGGAGTAATATTATAACATCGTCAGAGCGCCACATCTCCGGCCACAATCACAGCGGGGAATTTATTAGGACTGGCGTTCATGCTGCAGTTATAATGGGAGCGCTGGAGAAAATGCCTCTAATTTAATAAGTGGAGAGCGCGTTTTATTATATTTGGCGCATCTCTGGCCGTCCCCGCAGCCAGGACCGGGTGTAGATTTCCGCTATTATTTACACGAGATTCTGGTATAAATGATAGTAAATGGGGGATAAATTAAAACATTTACAACAATTTTCTGATGTGAAAAAGTTACAAACACTGGAACACGCCAAAGCTGCGCTAAAATGTGCGACTTTTACTTCTCCTGACTCATCCAAAAGTGGCCAGAAAATGGTGAAGAGTTTAGTCAAAGGAGACGGGGTCCCCGCCAGAACGATAGAGTTACCATAATGGCACCAGAAGCTGGCATAAGAAATGGCGCAAATCTACACCTGCTCATAGCAGACTGTGACTTGTACTTCTATCGCATGGACAAAGATGCGCCAAACTTCTTATCACGTCAAGAGCGCTTAATAAATTTGGTGTCCTTTTTCACAAACATGAATCTGTTTACATCTGGTGTATGAAACGCTAGTCTTAATATACTCCCCATAATTTGTCAGGCCAAGGGTAGAACCGCCCCTTACGCTAAAATTTGCCCTTTTTTAGAAAAGTTGTGTGAGCGCCCGAAAAGGTGCAAAAGTTACAATTTTTCATGCAAATAACGACTTTTGTCTCATTTGTACGTTTTCTATGCCAGAAAACTGGTGTGAATTTTTTTTTATAAAATTCCCCGTTAGAGAATCACTATAAGATTCAGCTGCCACCATAAGAGGGAGCACAGTACACATACAGACTCACTACATACAGATATATACAGCTCCCATAGAGTTACATGATAACATTCTGCTGCCTGCAGCCACCACTAGGGGGAGCTCACTACATACAGATATACACAGCTCCCATAGAGTTACATGATAACATTCTGCTACCTGCAGCCACCACTAGGGGGAGCTCACTACATACAGATATATACAGCTCCCATAGAGTTACATGATAACATTCTTATGTCTGCAGTCACCACTAGGGGAGCTCACTACATACAGATATATACAGCTCCCATAGAGTTACATGATAACATTCTTATGTCTGCAGTCACCACTAGTGGGAGCTCCCTACATACAGATATATACAGCTCCCATAGAGTTACATGATAACATTCTGCTGCCTGCAGCCACCACTAGGGGGAGCTCACTACATACAGGTATATACAGCTCCCATAGAGTTACATGATAATATTCTTATGTCTGCAGTCACCACTAGGGGAGCTCACTACATACAGATATATACAGCTCCCATAGAGTTACATGATAACATTCTGCTACCTGCAGCCACCACTAGGGGGAGCTCACTACATACAGATATATACAGCTCCCATAGAGTTACATGATAACATTCTGCTGCCTGCAGCCACCACTAGGGGAGCTCACTACATACAGATATATACAGCTCCCATAGAGTTACAGGATAATATTCTGCTGCCTGCAGCCACCACTAGGGGGAGCTCACTACATACAGATATATACAGCTCCCATAGAGTTACAGGATAATATTCTGCTGCCTGCAGCCACCATTAGGGGGAGCTCACTACATACAGATATATACAGCTCCCATAGAGTTACAGGATAATATTCTGCTACCTGCAGCCACCACTAGAGGGAGCTCAGTACATACAGATATATACAGCTCCCATAGAGTTACATGATAACATTCTGCTGCCTGCAGCCACCACTAGGGGGAGCTCACTACATACAGATATATACAGCTCCCCTTGATCTCAACAATAAATCTGTATGTAAGTAGCTCCCCCTAGTGGCGGCTGCAGATGGGACATTTTTATTATCAAAAAAAGCATCTGTTTCTCTCTCCAAACAGGGGGCTTCCAGTTACTAGCACACCCCACCAGAGGCTCAATACCCACCCCGAGTCAGTAGTTCCTACAGCATGCAACAAAAGTTGTATCGTTAGTCTTATATCTTGCAATTTATACATGAGATAATAATCCCCTGCTGTATATTGTGACTTCTAGTATTCATTACATTTAGGCCTCATTTACACGAGCGTGTGCGTTTTGCGCGCGCAAAAAACGCTGCGTTTTGCGCGCGCAAAAGGCACTTGGCAGCTCCGTGTGTCATCCGTGTATGATGCGCGGCTGCGTGATTTTCGCGCAGCCGCCATCATAGAGATGAGGCTAGTCGACGCCCGTCACTGTCCAAGGTGCTGAAAGAGCTAACTGATCGGCAGTAACTCTTTCAGCACCCTCGACAGTGAATGCCGATCACAATCTACACCAACCTGTGAATAAAAAAAGACTTTCATACTTACCAAGAACTTCCTGCTTCCCCCAGTCCGGGCTCCCGGCCGTTGCCTTGGTGACGCGTCCCACTCTTGTCATCCGGCCCCACCTCCCAGGATGACGCCGCAGTCCATGAGACCGCTGCAGCCTGTGATTGGCTGCAGCCTGTGCTTGGCCTGTGATTGGCTGCAGCTGTCACTTGGACTTAACTGTCATCCCGGGAGGTCGGACCGGAGTTATCGGTAAGTCAGAACTTTTTTTTTTTTTTACAGGTTCATGGATTTTCGGAGCGGAAGTCACTGTCCATGGTGCTGAACCAGTTTAACGCTTTCAGCACCGTGGACAGTGACTGTCTCCTGACGTCGCGTACCCGAACATTTTTTACCGGTTTCGATCAAAACGAGTTTGGCCGAACCCGGTGAAGTTCGGTGCGCTCATCTCGAATTTGACACTCCGTTTGGATCAGTGGCGGATTAAGTAGACCATGGGCCCTGGGCTGTTACCCAAACTTGGGCCCCCCTTCCTCACCGTAACTATTTTTAACACTACCTTTTTGGGCAAGCATTAACAGTGTTACGATTCCCCTTGTCACAGCGCGGTGTCCCTACATACTGACAGGATCACACTGTGCAGGGACACAACCTCCTGACAAGGGGAATTGTCTATCAGTCCTGGACCGCAGAAAGACTTTTTGTGAAATACAAGGATTTCCTATAATAAACATGTCAGGAGAGGTGACAGATTCTCTATAAATCTAGTGACTCACAGGTGACGACGTCTCAGATTCTAGTAGTTTTTTTCCTCTTTTCTTCTCCATCCGGTCCAGCGCTCATGACGACTTCTCCCGGCCATGACTCATTTCTGCAGAATTTGCCACTTAGACGTCTCCTCACTTTTCCAACATTTCCACACCTATAAACGAAAATAAAGTTATCATGGTGCCACATAGTGTACCCCTAAATATAATAGCACCAAACACTGCGCGCCTGAATATAATACCACACACTGTAAAACACCATACACACAGCCCCCTGTACATAGTGCCACACACAGCCCCTGTAGATATTACACACCCCCATAGATATCGCCATACACAGCCCCCTCTATATATCACACATCCCCCTCGTAGAGAGCGTTACACACAGCCCCCTATAGATAGTGCCATACAGCCCCCCTGTAGAGAGCGCCACACAGCCCTCCCCCTCTTGTAAATAGCACCAAAAAGCCCCCCCTATAAAGAGCGCCACACACCACGGTGGATAGCACTACACAGCCCCCCCTTGCCTCACAGCGCTCCCCCTTGTATATAGTGCCTCACAGCACTCCCCCTTGTATATAGTGCCTCACAGCGCTCCCCCTTGTATATAGTGCCTCACAGCGCTCCCCCTTGTATATAGTGCCTCACAGCGCTCACCCTTGTATATAGTGCCTCACAGCGCTCCCCCTTGTATATAGTGCCTCACAGCGCTCACCCTTGTATATAGTGCCTCACAGCGCTCCCCCTTGTATATAGTGTCACACAGCGCTCCCCCTTGTATATAGTGCCACACAGAGCTCCCCCTTGTATATAGTGCTACACAGCGCTCCCCCTTGTATATAGTGCCACAAGGTTATGTACACATTTAAAAACTTTATATTATAATTATATATATATATATATAGTATGTCTGTGTATCAGTGTGATTGATTGATTTTATTAAAAAATATTTTTACTTTTTGAGATACGGCTGCTTTGTATCCTGTATCCGTCAGGTCAGCAGGACTGACGGGATCAGTGACACGCAGGATCCACCTCAAATCTATCACATCTAAGATTATAATTTAGCGCAGGGCCCGTTTCACTGATCCCGTCAGTCCTGCTGACCTGACGGATACAGGATACAAAGCAGCTGTATCTCAAAAAGTGAAAATATTTTTTAATAAAACGTAATTACAAAGTTGCACCAAACACACATTTTTATTAAAAAAAAATAAAACCGACGTTATTTTTGCGACGTTTTTTCCGTAGACAATGCAGGTTTCGTTTTTTATCGTTTTTATGCACACATTTTTTGCCATTTTAGAATTTTTATTCATAAAGTTTGAAAATAATAGTAAAAAAATAAGCTTTTTTATGTTTCAGCTATTTTTTTTTGGTAATAACATTGTTTTACCCTAAAATAGACCTTTTATCTGTGATCGTCATTGTCTACCGTAAATTTTAATATATTACATGTCTATATTAGGGTGATTGGGTCAGCGCTAGCGTTACAACAATGATTGGCGGGGGGGGGAACGTTTTTTTTGGGGTGGGTATTTTATGTGTATTTATTATTATTTATTTTTTTTGCACTTTACTATTTTTTATTACTATGTTCTGATCCTCAAAGGTCAAAAAAGACCTTTGGGGAACTTTATATCTACTTTCTCTTTGTTTTACACCATGTTTTTCCACTGTAACTGGAGCTGCACAGCAGCCCCAGTTACAGGGGAAATCAGCCCTCTCACAGTGACGATTGTCACTAATAGGGCTGTGCTGGGTCTAGTAAGACCCAGCAACAGTCTGTCAGTCACGGCACCCGGCGATCATGTGACCTGTCACATGATCACCGGGAGGAATAGAGACAGCGCCGCTGCTGCTGTCTCTATTCCTGTACACAGCGTTCATTGAACGCTGTGTAAAAGAGATCAGAGAAGACAGAAGCAGCGAAAGCTGCTTCTATCCTCTCCTTAGGGTCCCCGGCAGTCACTGACAGCCGGAGACCCGACATTCAGCTGCCCGATCGCGCGGGCAGCAAGTTAAAACCCGAGCCGTAGAAAGTCTATGGCTCGGGTTTTAAGCACCCGTCCCTGACCGCTGGCCGTAAAAATACAGCCAGCGGTCGGGAACCAGTTGGGCAGGAGGATAATCCTGTACTGACCTCAGCGCCGGTGACCGCCCGCCGGCTCTTCTCTTGCTGCTTTGGAGTAACAGAACAGCCGTCCGTCGCTGTTCTGTTACTCAATGGCGGCGGCCCGCACTGTCAGGGAGGCGTGTCCTACCCCTGGATCCCGGCGAATTCCCTGCTCCTCCCCATCTTCGGCCGTTAGCAGCGCTAGCGCGCTGAATAGATTTAGGAGATAATGTGCGTTTCGGGCTGCCATGGGCCCCCTGGGAGCCTCGGGCCCCGGGCGGCCACCCGAAACGCCCATATGATAATCCGCCACTGGTTTGGATGTTTGTAACCAGAAAAGCACGTGGTGCTTTTCTGTTTACATTCAGGAGTTTGACAGCTCTTGCGTGATTTTCGCGCATGCAACGCAGGACCGTCAGTGTGGCATGCGTTGTTTTCACGCACCCATTGAAGTCAATGGGTGCGTGTTGCGTGAAAAACGCAAGAATATAGAACATGTCGTGAGTTTTACGCAACGCACTCACGCAGCGCAAAAATCACGCATCGTCTAAACAGCCCCATAGACTATTATAGGTGCGTACGACACGCGTGAAAAGCACGCGCGTCGCACGCGCGTATAATACGCTCGTGTAAATGAGGCCTTATAGGGGGGGGGGGGGCATTATTCCTTATAATCCAGACCTCAGCTGTAGCAGCAACACGTGCCCCCAGCGGCTGTACACGCCCCTCCCCCATCTGAGCAGCCTGTCATTGGTCGCTTCTGCCGCTGTGTACTTGGTGCGTTGCGGTGTCAGGCTGCGCTATATTATTTCCATACACAGCAATGAAATCAGTGTCATTATATGTGCGCCATATTTACAGAAAAGGAGGGCGGACGAAGGAGCAGAGGCATCGGGACATGCAGTGACGCGGCGCTTTCCTCGCGCTTTATCAGCAATGTCTCTCCTGACACGTTCCGACTCTCGTGAACGTCTCGTCCTCGTCTTGTGTCGGGTCTTCAGTTATTGATTCCGACAACGGTTCCGACCTACGGTTTCCGTTTGTTTCAGTCAGGGTCCCGTTCCGAAGGAAAGCTCAGTCGGAACAGAGCCCTGACGCAAATGTGAACGGAGCCTTAATGTCGTCTTCATGATTGCTGCGATTGTCTCCATTGTCCTCTTCTGAGCAGAATTGTCTTTTCTAGTGTTCCTCCAGTGCAGCGTTCTTCTGACGTTCCGCCAATGGTAACGAAAGGCGACCGTGTGAAGTCTCCGCAACGCCGCGCGGCCATAACAATCAATATGACAACCGCGCGATCAGCGCCGCTCCGTGAGGCTTCACCCTAAAAATTCTCACCTCCAACATACAAAGGTGTCAATAGTTTACGATAATGCGGGACAATCCCAGAAAAAGGAAATCTCCGGCGGCCGCGCGTTAATCCTCACCCCTCCCCCATCACTCCAGTCTGGGGTCTATTTATTTAGGGTTGATGATGGGGGTCAGTCAGTGTTACTGATATAAATGCCGTTGTTTGGAGGCGTGTCCTATATAAACGGGGCACATTTTGCGCTGCGCCCGTCTCTTCCTACGTTCTCGGGTTCTCCGTCCTTTATCATCATCGGTTTGTGTGTGGGGTCGCGGCTGATTAGTGACAGATAATTTACAGCGGCAGGACTAAACTACAACTCCCAGCATGCCCTGACAGCCACGTGACGGGGGTTGTAGTTTACCACACTCAGGTTGTCTTAGAAGCGGGGGCCTTTACCTTACGTCTCATGAAACTACACAGCACATGTACAATGGTTCTAAATAGAGAAATAAAAGGGTCTTATCGTGTATAATATCGTTTTACAACTTCAACTGGAATGACTTCGTGCAGAGATGCTTCTGTGTGGCCCCTGAGGACGTGTATTGGGGGCCACCTACCACTCCGCGCTGCAGTTATCCGAGGTCATCGCAAACTGCCCCAACAAAGATGGCGGATCAGACACTTCCTGTCATGTGAGCAGTAAAACATTCCCGCCACTGCACGCCGCTCTACGGAACTTCCGGTTGTCGTTGGTTTCCAGGGCGACACTTCCGGCGCGGCAGAAACAAGGAGTAGAAGACTGAAGCTGTCACACTGTGCAGGAATGGCGAGAGCGGGAGGCCGAGCCGGCAAGGTGAGAGCTTAGGAGGACATGGAGGAGGATGATGAGAGGAGGACATGGAGGAGGAGGATGATGAGAGGAGGACATGGAGGAGGAGGATGATGAGAGGAGGACATGGAGGAGGAGGATGATGAGAGGAGGACATGGAGGAGGAGGATGATGAGAGGAGTACATGGAGGAGGATGATGATGAGAGGAGGACATGGAGGAGGATGAGAGGAGGACATGGAGGAGGATGAGAGGAGGACATGGAGGAGGATGAGAGGAGGACATGGAGGAGGAGGATGATGAGAGGAGGACATGGAGGAGGATGAGAGGAGGACATGGAGGAGGATGATGATGAGAGGAGGACATGGAGGAGGATGATGATGAGAGGAGGACATGGAGGAGGATGAGAGAGGAGGACATGGAGGAGGATGAGAGAGGAGGACATGGAGGAGGATGATGATGAGAGGAGGACATGGAGGATGATGATGAGAGGAGGACATGGAGGAGGATGATGAGAGGAGGACATGGAGGAGGAGGATGATGAGAGGAGGACATGGAGGAGGAGGATGATGATGAGAGGAGGACATGGAGGAGGATGATGATGAGAGGAGGACATGGAGGAGGATGATGATGAGAGGAGGACATGGAGGAGGAGGATGATGAGAGGAGGACATGGAGGAGGATGATGATGAGAGGAGGACATGGAGGAGGAGGATGATGAGAGGAGGACATGGAGGAGGAGGATGATGAGAGGAGGACATGGAGGAGGAGGATGATGAGAGGAGGACATGGAGGAGGATGAGAGGAGGACATGGAGGAGGAGGATGATGATGAGAGGAGGACATGGAGGAGGAGGATGATGATGAGAGGAGGACATGGAGGAGGATGATGATGAGAGGAGGACATGGAGGAGGAGGATGATGATGAGAGGAGGACATGGAGGAGGAGGATGATGAGAGGAGGACATGGAGGAGGAGGATGATGAGAGGAGGACATGGAGGAGGAGGATGATGAGAGGAGGACATGGAGGATGATGATGAGAGGAGGACATGGAGGAGGATGATGAGAGGAGGACATGGAGGAGGAGGATGATGAGAGGAGGACATGGAGGAGGATGAGAGGAGGACATGGAGGAGGAGGATGATGATGAGAGGAGGACATGGAGGAGGAGGATGATGATGAGAGGAGGACATGGAGGAGGAGGATGATGATGAGAGGAGGACATGGAGGAGGATGATGAGAGGAGTACATGGAGGAGGAGGATGATGAGAGGAGGACATGGAGGAGGAGGATGATGAGAGGAGGACATGGAGGAGGAGGATGATGAGAGGAGGACATGGAGGATGATGATGAGAGGAGGACATGGAGGAGGATGAGAGGAGGACATGGAGGAGGATGATGAGAGGAGGACATGGAGGAGGAGGATGATGAGAGGAGGACATGGAGGAGGAGGATGATGAGAGGAGGACATGGAGGAGGAGGATGATGAGAGGAGGACATGGAGGATGATGATGAGAGGAGGACATGGAGGAGGATGAGAGGAGGACATGGAGGAGGATGAGGACATTGCTGTTGCTGCTGCTTCTGCTGACGTCTTGTATATTTCTGGTCTCTTCTATTACTCTGCGGTCTTTTTGAGCCGTGTCTTTGTTACCTTCCAGGTCCTTTCTTCTGGACGTCTGTCGCTCCCTGTGAGACCTGCGGCCTGTAAGAAGAGGTGAGTAGGATGAAGATTCGGGTCCTGGCACGTTGTGGCTTCACGTTGATGGAGAACTTCTGGACTTTCTCTTTTATTCTTTGACCCTATAATTTTGTCTCCACTTTTAGGGCTGCAGTAAGGAAAACCTCGACCTCGTCTGTGGACTCCGGACACTCGTTGTGCTCCACGGACTCTGAAGATCAGGTAGAAGCGCTCTGTGGGGCTTTACTAGCAGCGGAAGGGTGACATGTTAGGGGTGCTAGGAATAGTCTCATGATGGGGGCACTCTGTTCTCTTTACCAGTCCCCCTGCTGCATCTATCTTCAGACTACATCAGCCATAGTGGGGGGTCTACAGTGATACGTCCCCTGTTCACATTATGCAGGTTTTCTGTCCAGGACAAGACAGCACAGTGACAACCCCAGTGAGAGCCGGAACAACGGCCATATTGGTTGTCACCCAACTTTCCCAAAATCGGATAGAATTCTGAAATGGCTGAATAGAATATTTACTGTTGATAGAACAGGAGGACTCCGGGTCTTGTGTTTACCCGGGATTTTTATGGGTCTGTGGATGGTTTAGTAAATCGGACACGATTAACAAAAATGCAGATTGAAGATGATGGAGCTCGGATATATTGCGTGACCGGAGTCCCTGATACCTGGGTTATTCTGTGGTTAATATAAAGCTGCGTCTTCTATCCGTAGACCCGGTCAGTGCGTCGTCAGACACCGATGAATCCCGTCCTGTACACTGGGTCTGTCTCTGACTGATGAATTTGTTGCAGGTTTTGGACATTAATCAAGGTCTGGACCGCTGTGCCGCGTTATTACAGGACATATTACAGTGTGATGTGACAGGTACAGACTCCGTCCTGCCTCTCGGGGGGATTATGTGTCTTCAGCTGCACATTCACTATGACTGTTTTATTCCATGCACACAGAGATCCCGCTGAAGCCTCACAAAATGCCTTTTACCAAAGGGAACGTCAGACCGTCCACTGTGAAAGCAAAGAAGAATGTAGTGAGGAAGCCGACCACGGCCCCCCACATCTACAAAGAGAAGGGTGAGTGGGATTTACAATGGACTGTGGTACTCGTGACAGATGCTGCTTGTACCCGACAAGGGAAGGCGACCAGAGGTGGAATGTCCCTACAGAGGCCACGTATTGTCTGAGCAATACTATAATGCTATAAATTTGCCCTATAATGATCTACTGCATGTCTGCTGTCAGGCGGTGGTCTCCTGGATATCTCCTGGGTGTCTGCTGTCAGGCAGCGGTCTCCTGCGTGTGTGCTGTATTAGATGGCGGTCTCCTGGGTGTGTGCTGTATTAGATGGCGGTCTCCTGGGTGTGTGCTGTATTAGATGGCGGTCTCCTGGGTGTGTGCTGTCAGGCGGCGGTCTCCTGGATATCTCCTGGGTGTCTGCTGTCAGGCGGCGGTCTCCTGAATGTCTGCTGTCAGGCGGCGGTCTCCTGGGTGTCTGCTGTCAGGCGGCGGTCTCCTGGGTGTCTTCTGTCAGGCGGCGGTCTCCTGGGTGTCTTCTGTCAGGCGGCGATCTCCTGGGTGTGTGCTGTCAGGCGGCGATCTCCTGGGTGTGTGCTGTCAGGCGGCGGTCTCCTGGGTGTGTGCTGTATTAGATGGCAGTCTCCTGGATGTCTTACTCCTTTTCTCAATTTTTTTTATAGGACCTCTCAGAAGGACTTTGCATTCTGGGCTGTGTAACGCTGAGTCACAAAGACCTTGTGTGAGTTCTCAGTCATTGATCGTGCCCTCCCAAAATTTGGACCCTGTAACTACCCAGATGCAGCGTTTAAACCAAGCGGCCTCATCGGTGACCCACAGCGCTCCGCCAGCACAGGGTATGTGTATAAGGATTCCCATCTAAGGGTGAGTTCACACTGAGTTTTTGCTGGAGGAAAATCTGCCTCAAGTCCGTTTGAAATTTTGAGGCAGATTTTCCTCTGCCTGCACGCCGATTCTCGTGGCGTTTTTCGCCCGCGGCCATTGAGCGCCGTGGGCATAAAACGCAGCGAAATACGCTTTCTCTGCCTCCCATTGATGTCAATAGGAGGTCAGAGGCATAAACGCCCGAAGATATGGCATGTCGCTTCTTTTTCTGCGAGCCGGTTTTTCCGCTCGCAGGAAATAACGCCTCCACCTCCTATTGAAATCAATGGGAGGCATTTTCGGCCGTTTTTTGGCGCGGTTTCCAGCAGATTTTCTGTATACTACTACTCTAAAGTCATTTTTCTTGTTCTGTCCACAGGTCCCGAAGCTTCCGCTTTGTTTAACTGCCGATTACCTACATCCACCCCATCACTGTCCCCCCAACATTCTGCAAATCCCCAGGTATAAGATGCATTTATTATTCTGTCCTCCTTGTGCCGCGCAGCGTCTCTCAGCAGATCCTGGGTTGTTAAAATGTAAACAGGAATTTGAAATAATTTTGACTGTTTTATTTGATGGAATGTTTTGGATGGACATAAAGTAACTTCAATTTATAATTTTTTCTTAGATCTCCAGTAATTTTAATTTCCACCAGACTCTGCCACCAGGGGGCGTCAGTCACTTTCCTTCTTCCATGCCTTCATCATCCTCAGCTATTTCAATGGTAGACAATATACAAGCATCGATACGGCATAACTCCACTGTACCCCCCGACTACCAAGCAGCGCACCAAGCCGATATACTGTCACAGCTCGATAATTACAAGAGTCTGATCCGCGACTCCGATTTACTGCAGTGTGTGGCTGCTCACCTAGCTCAGCTACAACAAAGTGAAATGCCCTTGCAGAACCGTGCAGCGACACGTACAGCAGAGTCTGGCTGTGAGAGAGAGGGGCCCCCAACAGAGACTGATGAAGATGAAGCCGCCAGGGAGGTTCCTGTGCGACAGATCATCTGTCAGACAAGTTCTAACCAGCATAAAAGGAGTCCGGAGAAGACGGAGAAGAAAATAAAGACGGTGAAATATTTACTTGGGGAGATCAAGTCTCTGGTGGCAGATCAAGGTACATAGAGGGATTTATCTAACGTGTAGGGGATGCGTCTCACAATCCATATAGAGAAGGGAACAGCACGGGCTGGTCGGAGGATGGTGCAAATGCCTCGCTTTAATACACTCCGTCATGACAATGCCTGCTACCAGCTCAGGGGGATCTTGGCACTATTGGGCTCTGTTCAGATTACTTGGGGTGTACACTGGGAGTATTTCCTGACGTATACCTTAGATAGAAGGCTGTGACATATGGCACTGAATGATCATACAGCGGCCTGCATTGCCAATAAGTTCCCATTGTTAAAAACTAAAGTCTATCATGTTGTATTTCCTGTACTTGTCTGTATACAATAGCACAGTCTACTAGGCTATTCTATACAGCAAAAAATATATATATACCAACGCAAACCCGCCCAGCTCGGTGAATGGGGCGCTATGGATACATTTGACATATTCACTGGGAGGTTTCCCTGCGCATATGGCAAACGTGGGCCTTATAATGAAGCTCCGTAAAGTCACACAAATCTATTGCAACAAATACCATCCGGTGTCGTACAGTAAAGGCTGTAGATTTATGGGACAATCCCCGGGTTTCCTCTCTGCCGCAGTCATAAACTGCTCATAATCAGTAATTAATAAGTAGATATCGCAATGATTCATCCTGTGCCCTGATCTCTATTTCCTGCAGGTGGCGGGGAGGCAAATCGCCTGGTTACAGAATTGGAGCGCAGCGTGACCCTGCTGCCTGGCATGGTGGGCAGCACCAACGTTCATGCAGAGATCGCTCTGGCCCTGCAGCCTCTGAGGAGTGAGAACGCTCAGCTGCGGAGGTAACTACTTCTCCATCATTCCGTCCTCTTATCATGATAGTTTGATACATTTCTAACAGTCTCGGCATGGGAGCTCCAGACAGAACTGAAAACGTAGACGTTCTGATGACCCACACAAAGCGCACGAGGCAGCAGACTGAAGACCGATATAAAACCGATATATATTCCTATAAATAGTCCGTCTCAAATGAGAAGGGAACAGCCTCTGGCTCCCAAATAGACACGATATAAACCAAAATCAAACAAAAGGAGCCTATAGACTAGAATATATATATTGTATCAGAAAGATTTATTAATTTAAGCAACAACAAAGATAAAGACACAAATATAAAATGTAATATAAAAATGATATCAAACACCAAATATACAACGCCACATTGGTTTCCATGGAGTGAGATCTGATATTATTTTGCTACATCAGGTAAAGCAGCACGGCGAGGAATATACATTGCGGATATACGGCTATAAGGTCACAGGTCACAATAGAGGTGCATTGAATCATCACCTTGAAAAACCTCTGACATGAAATCTGCATCTCCTGAGGAGAACTAACTAGGAACGCGCGTGGAGGCGGCAAACACGCCAGTTACTGCGCTGCACGATATTTCATGTGAGTCTAATCTTTTCCTGGCCAGGTTTCAGCACTATCTGCAGATTTCATGTCAGAGGTTTTTCAAGGTGATGATTCAATGCACCTCTATTGTGACCTGTGACCTTATAGCCGTATATCCGCAATGTATATTCCTCGCCGTGCTGCTTTACCTGATGTAGCCAAATAATATCAGATCTCACTCCATGGAAACCAATGTGGCGTTGTATATTTGGTGTTTGTTTGATATCATTTTTATTTTTGTATTACATTTTATATTTGTGTTTTTATCTTTTGTTGCTTAAATTAATAAACCTCTGCTCCTTTTGTTCGACTTTGGTTTATATCAGATATAAAACCGATCCTATTGGGTTTCTGTTCAATTCTTCCTCTAGCGGGAACTTCCACATCTCAGCAGACCTGCAGTACAGAGGGAGCAGGAGATTCTCCGTCCTGTATGAGAGAAATGTGAGAATAAAACTGTACAAACCACTCTAATGAACGTCACGCTGCGGACCATGCGGTTCCTGAAATATCACCTGAGGATCGAGGTTGATCTAGTCTTGGAGCATTGCGCTCGCATCCAGTAGAGCCGCTCAGGTCCGGCAGCACACCGTTGTGACCCCACCGTGTGAATAGACTCTGGACGTTTTCATATCGGAATAACCGCAGTGTCTATTTTTCTTAATTCTAATTGTTTTCAGACGATTACGAATCGTAAACCAACAGCTCCGAGACCGGGAGAGAAGTGCAAGGACTGATGAGCAGAACTTTGAAGGTGAATTTCTAAAAGGGGCCGTCGGGTCAGGGCATTCTGCGTTAATAGTGAGGTTCCCCTGTATCCCCCCGAGCACAGCGCTGCCGCATGAGCCGTGCATCCCATATACTAAAAATCATTCCTGGATCTTTTTGGGCGGTTCCATTGAAGGTGCGTGAGCTATGTTCACCTTCTGCAATTATTTATGCAAGTAATTTACCCCTTAATGACCGCCGATACTCCTTTTCACAGCAGTCATTAGTGGCTTTATTCTGATGCAATAGCCTTTTCACGGCGCTGCATCAGAATAAATAAACAGGGCAGGGAGCCGTTAAATTCCACTACCAGAGGCAGCTGAGGGCTGGGGGCATCTCTGCTCTGCTGGGTGAGATCGATAGAAGTATCGATCTCACCCATTTAACCCCTCCGATGCGGTGCACAATAGCGAGCGCCGCATCTGAGTGGTTTTGGAGAGAGGGAGGGGGGGAGCTCCCCCCTCTCATCCCTCCGGCACCCAGCGATAAGGTTACTCAGTGTCTGTGTCTCCGATGGCAGCCGGGGGCCTAATAAAGGCCCCCAGGTCTGCCTGTAATGAATTCCTGCTGAGTCATGCCGGAGGCCTAGCAGATGCCTGTGCGTTTTAAACAGACCGGCAGTAATACACTGAAATAATAGTATTGCAGGGTATTATAATAGTGATCGGAGGGTCGCATAGTGACGTTCCCTGGTGGGACTAGTACAAAAGTTAATAAAAGTTAATCAATAAATAATATGTACCCCAAAATGGTGCTATTAAAAAGTACAAGTTGTCCCGCAAAAAACAAGACCTTATACAGCAATGTCAACGCAAAAATAAAAAATCTCTGGCTCTTCGAATGTGACTATCGTAAAACTATAAAAATTGCTTGGTCATTCGGGCCCGGAATGCCGGGGGAAGGGGTTAAACCTTTCGCTCTAAATTATTTGAAATAAAAGCAACAGATTGAGTTGGCGGACATGTGACGGCGCTGCTGCAGTTGTTGGTTGCGCGCTGCGGTTGCGTGCTTTGTACAGGTGAAGCCCATTAAAACCATGCGCTTCACCTGCACAGGTTGCGGCCCTGGAAACTAATTGCGGCACTTCAGTTGAGTGCACATGTGGGGGAGGCCGTCGTGTATCTGTTATTTCTAGTAATGTTAACCCAAAATCAACTGCACTTGTTTACAAATCTTGAAGAGGTTTCACAAATGATCTGGCAGGAAACTTTTCACCGGAATCTGCAAACATCTAAGATTTGTAAAGCGTTGCAGCCGCTGAGATCTGTCACGACCTGGATGAATAAACCCTCATAGACTTGTCCTCTGCAGTGACTTCTCTTCAGTCCATGAATGAGACTCTTCAACATCAACTGAACGAGTCACAAAAAGGGCTGAAGTCTCTGCAGAGCAAGAACCAGGAGCTGCTGGAAGAGATCGAGGTCCAGAAGGAGGAGCGCGGGAAGACGGCCCAAATCATCCACGAGAGAGAACAGGAAATACTAAACATGAAGCAGCAGAACAAGAAGACAGGCAAGTGGGACTTCACTGACCTAACATGCTCGTGTGCTGTATGGAGGTCCTCTGGATTTGCTAATTGATTTCTGTGGCCACCTTAAAGGGAAACTCCAACCAAAGCTAAAGTTTGCCGTGTGTCCCATTCATGCACTCCATGTGTCCGTCCCGGAACTGTTCTTTCTCTTCCGGCTTCTATGACACGCTTTTTCTACTTAAGTCTATGGGGATAATGCTGGGTCACTCATACAGGCACCAGAACTTCCTGCATGATGTCATCACACGGACTGTTCCACATATTGGGGGGGGGGGTACAGACTACTACCAGTTACTGCTAATGATTAGATCGCTCCAGTCACACAGTTATAATGGAGGTCTCCGCTCCCAGGCTCTATACTTGTAGTCTCTTAGGCCCCATGTACACGACTGTATATTTCGCTCGTAACTACGGACCTATTCATTTCTATGGCCGACGGACACCCTCCCGTATATTTACGGGAAGGTGTCCGTGCCGTAGAAACCTGTAAGAAATAGAACGTCCTATTTTTTTTTTTAATGTTACGGCGCATGCTCCTATACTTTATAATGGGAGCACGAACCGCAAATGCAGATGACTGTCCACAGCCGGCCCTGCCTGTAGGGATATATAATATATATATGGTTTCTACGGCACGGACACCTTTCCGTAAATATACGGGAGGGTGTCCGTCGGCCATAGAAATGAATAGGTCCGTAGTTACGGGTGAAATCTACGGTCGTATACATGGGGCCTAAGAGACTATAAGTATAGAGCCTGGGAGCGGAGACCTCCATTATAACTGTGTGACTGGAGCGATCCAATCATTATCAGTAACTGTGGTAGTAGTCTGTACCCCCCCCCCCCCCCCCCAATATGTGGAACAGTCCGTGTAATGACATCATACAGGAAGTTCTGGTGCCTGTATGAGTGACCCAGCATTATCCCCATAGACTTAAGTAGAAAAAGCGTGTCATCCAAGGTTGTATGTGATGCTGTGCTGAGGCATCATGGGATTAATAGCACAGCACATAGGCAGAGAAAGCAGGGCGAAATCTAAAATTAACAATGGCGTCTTAGCAGAAGGAGAAGAGACGCTGGAAGGGAGCGCAATATACACAAGTGCTGAGCTGGAGAGACAATCGGGTGGGGGGAGCAGTGATGGAAAGTTGTGATTCTGCCGGAGGTCTCTCATAAATACATCACAAAGTATGATGTTCACCTGCTCCATATTTATCATCCTACTATATATACCGACCACTGAACACCGATGTATTTGTATATTTCAGAATTGGAAGAGGCCGTGGGGAAGATGAAGTCCGTCCAGTTTAAGTTGGAGGCCTCAGAGAAAGAGAACCAGATTCTGGGGATCACCGTACGGCAGCGAGACGCAGAGGTCACCAGACTCCGAGAACTCACACGGTAAACCCCGTCACCTTCCTAATCTGTGCGGCGGCTCCTCCACCGCCCCGTTATTCAGGAACCCCCGGACTGCAGTTGGGCTTATGACGGTGTCCACACGTTTTCCTCTGCAGATTCTCTGGGAGGTTGCAATTGGATAGAATTCATTAGGGGCTGTAGGGTATTATTGAGCATTCGTCACCTCATAGGGGCTCGTTATAAGACCCACTAAACATTCATTCTCTAAACCATAATAACATCCTCCCCGGATAGGTGATAAGTGTTTGATCGCTGTAGGTCCCACCAAGCAAGAGAATGGGGTCCCGAGTCCCCTGAATGACAGGAGCGGCGGTCGGACGTGTGCGCTGCCGGTCGGTTTGTGCGCTGCCGGTCGGACGTGTGCGCTGCCGCTCCATTTATTCCAGATGTGACTGGGGGAGAAATATTAACCGTTTGTTGTTCTTACACACATTGAGCTGAATGGGGATTTTCTGGGAAGCGGTTAGTTCTGTGCGCAGCTCTCCTGGGGTGTCGTGGATCGCTTGTTGCCATTATATAATCCAGTATAGGGTTAATGTGCCTCTCGTTCTAGGACGCTACAAGCCAGTATGGCCAAACTGCTCTGCAACCTCGGTAAGGACACTCCAAGAGCCAGACCTGGCAGCGGCCTGACGGAGGCAGCACTCGGCAGCTATGAGAAGCAGGTCCGGAGCGAGCAGTGTCCAGCCAGCACCTCCATAATGAACTATCTGAAGAGGTTAGAGACTGACCAGGTGTTCACAGGAACCGATACCATTTATTCAGATAAACCCGTGCCCCCCACCACCGCCCCGGGAACCTGCGATAAAGGGGCAAATTCTGAGCAGAATGACGATTATATGATCATTAAATCACATGTCCCTCAAGAAGGCCCCTCAAGCGCTCATCTCCCTGTACCGCCATACAGTCCCCACAAACAGGGAGCGGGGAGTGAATCGTGTTATTTTACCAGTGACGATCCCAGGCTGGATGAGACCATGTATCTGCCTCTGGGCAGCAGCCCCTGTAAAGGTGGATATGATTCTTCCCTGAGGTGGATGTGCACTCCCCCCAAAGTGTGTAGTGCGGAGAGAGACCCCGACCCCAGCTGTCAGAGTTACCATCACAACGGACTCAACAGCTCAGATAAGAATCTCAGGGTTCACAAAGAATCACAATATACATCAGATCCAACCTCCAAAGCTCATCAGCGAGACTCCTGGATGGAGGGGCCTCCACCGAAGACCCCATCTCATCCATACCCACCACCTGAATTACAGCAGACAAAGAGCCTACAGGTCCGGGATGATCCTCCCAGCGCCCGCATAACGTCTGAGGGGAAGTCAGACTGGACAATCTGCTCCTTCTCCACCTTCACGTCCCACGACGAGCAGGACTTCAGGAACGGCCTCGCTGCTCTGGATGCAAATATTGCTAAACTGCAGAAGACCTTACAGCACAACCTCCCCAAAAAGTAATACTGTGCAATGTCCACTCCCCCCTAAATTATGGTTAAATTATTTTTATAATAGGATGTAAATATTTTGTTACACAAATAAAATCAAGAGTTGTTTAGATATAATCGTGTTTAGAGTGCTAGCTCCGAACACAAATGTAGCGGCTGAACATAATTTTCCAGGTCTCAGAATTAATCTACGTAGACAGCAGTCACTGTGGACATACATTACTGATCCTGAGTTATATCCTGTATTATACTCCAGAGCTGCACTCACTATTCTGCTGGTGGAGTCACTGTGTACATACATTACTTATCCTGTACTGATCCTGAGTTACATCCTGTATTATACTCCAGAGCTGCACTCACTATTCTGCTGGTGGAGTCGCTGTGTACATACATTACATTACTTATCCTGTATTATACTCCAGAGCTGCACTCACTATTCTGCTGGTGGAGTCCCTGTGTACATACATTACATTACTTATCCTGTATTATACTCCAGAGCTGCACTCACTATTCTGCTGGTGGAGTCGCTGTGTACATACATTACATTACTTATCCTGTATTATACTCCAGAGCTGCACTCACGATTCTGCTGGTGGAGTCCCTGTGTACATACATACATACATTACATTACTTATCCTGTATTATACTCCAGAGCTGCACTCACTATTCTGCTGGTGGAGTCACTGTGTACATACATTACTTATCCTGAGTTATATCCTGTATTATACTCCAGAGCTGCACTCACTATTCTGCTGGTGGAGTCACTGTACATACATTACATATCCTGTACTGATCCTGAGTTACATCCTGTATTATACTCCAGAGCTGCACTCGCTATTCTGCTGGTGGAGTCACTGTGTACATACATTACATATCCTGTACTGATCCTGAGTTACATCCTGTATTATACTCCAGAGCTGCACTCACTATTTTGCTGGTGGAGTCACTGTGTACATACATTACTTATCCTGAGTTACATCCTGTATTATACTCCAGAGCTGCACTCACTATTCTGCTGGTGGTCACTGTGTACATTACATTACTTTACTTATCCTGTACTGATCCTGAGTTATATCCTGTATTATACTCCAGAGCTGCACTCACTATTCTGCTGGTAGAGTCACTGTGTACATACATTACATTACATTACTTATCCTGTACTGATCCTGAGTTACATCCTGTATTATACTCCAGAGCTGCACTCACTATTCTGCTGGTGGAGTCACTGTGTACATACATTACTTATCCTGTACTGATCCTGAGTTATATCCTGTACTATACTCCAGAGCTGCACTCACTATTCTGCTGGTAGAGTCACTGTGTACATACATTACATTACTTATCCTGTACTGATCCTGAGTTACATCCTGTATTATACTCCAGAGCTGCACTCACTATTCTGCTGGTGGAGTCACTGTGTACATACATTACATTACTTATCCTGTACTGATCCGGAGTTACATCCTGTATTATACTCCAGAGCTGCACTCACTATTCTGCTGGTGGAGTCACTGTGTACATACATGACATTACTTATCCTGTACTGATCCTGAGTTATATCCTGTATTATACTCCAGAGCTGCACTCACTATTCTGCTGGTGGAGTCACTGTGTACATACATTACATTACTTATCCTGTACTGATCCTGAGTTATATCCTGTATTATACTCCAGAGCTGCACTCACTATTCTGCTGGTGGAGTCACTGTGTACATACATTACATTACTTATCCTGTACTGATCCTGAGTTATATCCTGTATTATACTCCAGAGCTGCACTCACTATTCTGCTGGTGGAGTCATTGTTACTATCTATATCTCTCTCCCGCACTGCTTTCAGATATAAGACCACTCGGTCCTGAGGTTTTGCACCCCTTCCCCACATAGGGTATAGCCGTAATTTTGACCCTTGTTTCTAACAGGTTTTTTTGTTTGTTTTTTTAAACTCGTTTTTTAGAAGAATCGTGGTATAAATGCAATCATACCATACACATAATACAGTATACAATTCAGAGATGAGCGAGAAACTTAACACCAACATTTCAAATAAGGAGAGATACATACGTGTATTCAGACATTTAACAGGAGTCCAGAGACCAAGAGGAAAAAAAAAAAAAGAGCAAAGACAAGTCAATACATGGTTTTATAAATTGTATAAAGCCAGAACCCAGTATGTTCAATTGTGTGTCAATGACCTACGGAGGTCACTATACCTGTGCGGGGTATACGGAGTCACACCATGCTTCCCATAGCCTATAGAATTTATCAATACATCCTCTCTGTCTATACATTATCCTCTCATACATAATGACAGAGTTCACCAGTGCTTTCCATTTAGCCTCGGGGGGGGGGGGTCATCAACCTTAAAGCAATAGTTTTCTGTGCCATAAACAATATTCCCGGAGGAATATTTTCAGATAATGGGGCCACTGGTCATCCTGGAGAAGACCAAACTAACTAACTGGGACATGCAGGATTCCAGCAGCTACCCCGACCACCCTTTCCCAAAAAGGAGATAACCGGACATGCCCAAATCATGTGCCAAAAGTCTGACCTAGGGTACCGGCACCTGTGGCATTCCGTGCTCGGGTATCTACCCATTTTATGCAATCTAACAGGAGTCCGGTAGCTTTGATGAACGCTTGATAATTGTATCATCCTATTGTTATCGGCTGGCGCCACACACAGCGGAGAGGATAGGCTCTCATCCCAGTCCCCGTCCGTAAGGTCAGGTATCTTTGTAGTCCATTTGTCTTTAATCTGCAGGGGTGCACTGGCTAATTTGGCCGTTATGAGAGATGTGTTTATGGCAGACGTCAAACCTCTGGGGCCTTGGGATCTAAAAACTCCTATCAGAGGAAGCCGTGTCAGTGGGGGGGGGGGATTGGGCTCCGAGCGTGGCGCAGTTGTAGGTATCGGTAAAAGGCAGTCCTGGGTATTGCAAATTCAGCCTGCATTTGTGTAAACGATTTAGGCCTCATTTACACGAGCGTATTATACGCGCGTGCGACGCGCGTGCTTTTCACGCATGTCGTACGCACCTATAATAGTCTATGGGGCTGTTTAGACGATGCGTGAATTTTGCGCTGCGTGAGTGCGTTGCGTAAAACTCACGACATGTTCTATATTCTTGCGTTTTTCACGCAACACGCACCCATTGACTTCAATGGGTGCGTGAAAACAACGCATGCCACACGGACAGTCCCGCGTTGCATGCGCGAAAATCACGCAAGAGCTGTCAAAAGGATGAATGTAAACAGAAAAGCACCATGTGCTTTTCTGGTTACAAACATCCAAACGGAGTGTCAAATTAGAGATGAGCGCACCGAACTTCACCGGGTTCGGCCGAACTCGTTTTGACCGAACCCGGCAAAAAAGGTTCGGGTACGCGACGTCAGGAGACAGTCACTGCCCACGGTGCTGAAAGACTTAAACTGTTTCAGCACCATGGACAGTGACTTTCGATCACAATATACATATACGTGTAAAAAAAAACAGAAGTTCGGACTTACCGATAAGTCCCGGCTCCTTCCTCCAGTCCGACCTCCCGGGATGACAATTCAGGCCAAGTGACAGCTGCAGCCAATCACAGGCCAAGCACAGGCTGCAGCCAATCACAGGCTGCACCGGTCTCATGGCCTGACGCGTCATCCTGGGAGGTGGGGCCGGATGACAAGAGAGGGACGCGTCACCAAGGCAACGGCCGGGAGACCGGACTGGAGGAAGCAGGCAGTTCATGGTAAGTGTGAACGTCTTTTTTTATTCACAGGTTGGTGTATATTGTGATCGGCATTCACTGTCGAGGGTGCTGAAAGAGTTACTGCCGATCAGTTAGCTCTTTCAGCACCTTGGACAGTGACGGGCGTCGACTACCTCATCTCTATGATGGCGGCTGCGTGAAAATCACGCAGCCGCGCATCATACACGGATGACACATGGAGCTGTCAAATGCCTTTTGCGCGCGCAAAACGCAGCGTTTTTTGCGCGCGCAAAACGCACACGCTCGTGTAAATCCGGCCTTAAGGATATCATCCGCCTACATATCCCCTACAGTGCACACCCCGTGCTGGATCCAGAAGGAGGGAGTCAAAGCCAAAGACTCCGACATCTGGGAGGAGAGGGTTAGACCATAGCGGCATATCAATTTGTACACCAGAGTGCCCATAAATGCTCTTCGCAGCCCTCCACACCTGGGACGCCACCCTATGAATGGGCAATACATTTTTAATTGTATGTCAGGGAGGGGTCATATGCAGATGGAACGCCAGATGATGATCCCTATTCGGCAAGGTCATGTTGGCGACCAATACTTTGATATCTTAGTTGCCCCGCCAAATAATAGAGGTAGAGACCTGGCACGGCTGCTCCTCCCAATGTCCTGGGACGCTGCAGAGTAGTTAGACTGAGCTTAGATCGATTGGAACCCCAAATAAATGCTGGGAATACGGCAAGTAACTGCTTGAAAAATGTTATATACGCCGGCGTCGCTGCACGCTCGAGGATATAGAGACACTTGGGAAGGACGAACATTTTAATAAAATCTATTCTGCCCATCACTGCTAGGGGAAGAGCGCGCCAGATCCTAAACTTAACCTTTACGTACTCCAGAAGCGGCAAAATATTAGTGGCATGATCATTCCCACGCTCCCGATTGATGATGATACCGAGGTATTTAAATGAGGAGACCACCCGTAAACCGTGTAGAGAGTCCGGCCACCCCTCCCCCTGTAATGGCAGAAAAACAAAAAGACGTAGTCCAGTTGACGTGAAGGACAGAGAACCTCCCAAATATCTCCAAAATAGTAATTGCCAGGGGTAGCGTTACCATCGGCTGGGACATGAGAAGTTCCATGTCGTCCGCACACAGGCCAATTCTATCCTCCCAGCCCCCCCTCCCCCAAACAGATCCCTTTGTTCTTACAGGTATTTAATGCAAAACATAAAGCAGAATTCCATGTTACAATAATAGAGACTGCGGCCATTAGATATTAAGGGTTTATTGGAGAGTCAGTGGCCCCCGCAGGGTGTAAAGACACGCCCCCGCAGGGTATAAAGACACGCCCCCGCAGGGTGTAAAGACACGCCCCCGCAGCACTGGACATGAAATGTTTACAGGACACAAGTGATATTAATGGCGGTTTCCTTCTTCCCGCTCACATGGACACATAATTCTCCTGCAAGATCTTCACGAGCAGACAGGAGAGCACGATCCCGAGAATCTGGAGAGAGAAGACGACACGGACGTCAGGAGAAAGGACGATACGGGGGGGTAGAGGTAGTAGTTACACCTGGAGCCCCCCCAACAGCCCCTCTCCCACATAAGAAGATGCCAGTATAAGGCCCTGTTCACGCTGGGTTTTTTTTTTACGCGGAAAACGTGCCAAAAAATGGCCTGAAATACCTCCCATTGATTTCAATGCGAGGCGGATGCGTTATTTCTTACCGCGAGCGGTAAAAAAGAAAATCGCTCACGGTAATATGAAGAGACATGCCCTATCTTCGGCCATTTACGCCTCGGACATCCCATTGACATCAATGGGAGGCAGAGACAGTGTATTTCGCTGCGTTTTTGCCCGTGGCACTCAATGGGCGCGAGCAAAAAAGCTGCGTGCAGGCAGATGAAACAAAACGGATCCAAATGGAATTTTGAAGCCAAATTTTCTGCCTGAAAAAAACTCTGTGTGAACTTATACACAGAAGGGGCCAGTTGCAGATTTTGGATTGGGGGCATGTGGAAGATCAGCCGGTGACTTACCGCACATAATACAGAGCTCCCGTTACCTGTGTGAACCCCAGACCGACGCCCACTGCGCCAATAACGTCAAAGTGTTCAGCTATCCACGTCTTCATCTTCAGCACGCAGCCCTGCGCAACAAACAGCATTCTGAGTAACATTTCACTTACATTGTACCGATCCTGAATTACATCATATGTTATACTCCAGTCACATCCAGAGCTGCATTGATGTTAATGGAGCTAAACTGCAATACCACACACGGCCTGTGCACAGGTGTGGCACTGTTTTGGTAACCCTGGACAACCTGCCTGTTATATTCCAGCAGCCACTTATCCCCTTGGCTGCCAGCGATTGGCCAGAGTCACATGTCCAGTATCAAATTCTTTCCCATTAACTTTCAAGCTGTCGGACCTCACCGCTGCCCCCTGTTGGGTCAGTGTCCACAGAACATGCCCGGCTCATTTGTATCCTGAACAGAACTGCACAGTTGTATGATGCAAAATACATCTCCCAGAATGCAATGCAGCAGAGGCCTGTGCATCACAGGTACATTGGATAGGGATGTGCCGACAGTCCTGACATATCAAACAACAAAATGTAGATTTGTGAGTGCAGCTCTGGATGTGGCTAAAGTAGAAGAGGAGGTAAATTTAATCTTAACAGAAAATAAAAAAAGTTAGAAAGTTGTAGAAATTATTATAAGAGACTTTGTACATAAATTCCTTTTCAAGACTTGTGAATGTACAAAGTTTCCATTAATTGACAGCAAGCAGAAGATGAAAGCTACTGACCGAACATCTGAGGACTCGCTACAATCCGATCAGATAAAATGTATCAGTCTGGAGTCCACGCTGTTTAGAGGATGATCTAGACCTGATACATTGGAACAAGACCTCAGCTGTGAGGAGTGTTTGGTCAGGACGGGTTTTCAGCCTCTGGATGTAAGCAATATATCGGTCACCGGCAGCAAGCACAGATGTTGAAAATGGTGCGGAATTGAACCACATGCACGGCCACCGCTCCTTTCTCGGTCTAGATGTGGCGTTAATGTCGGATATGACAAACGTCCAGGTATTTTTTAGAAGCCGCCATTCATTACTAGGCTCTGTTCACACACAAACATGTCTGAAAATACGGAGAGGTTTGCAAAGGAAAACAGCTCCGGATTTTCAGACTTTAAGCCACTCGCGTTGTTCGCTGCGTTTTTTACGGCCGTTTTTGGAGCGGTTTTTCTATTGAGTCAATGATCATGACATGCACTTTTTCGTGGCTTGAAAAATTGGAAGCAGAATAACGGTCCGATTTTTTCGCGGCCGTGTTTATAGCCGTTTTTCTGAAAGTTTACGGCCCGAAAAACATCTGAAAACACTGTGTGAACATATCCTAACGCCTCCCGAGGTGTAATAATCGCCAGGTATAACGGACGGTCAATGACAGAGTGATCAGGATTATTGGTGAATATTTTGGCGCTCGCTTGTGCAACGATCTGGTAATTTCAGAGGTCGCCATCAGACGATGACTACATTTGGCCGTGTCCAGGATCACTCAGCGCCGTCATGGCGGCCTCCTTACCTCTTGGTACAGCCTCTCGCTGTGCTCCACGGCGTCCTCCCCACACTTCTGCTGAACGATCCTGCAACAACTGCTGGGAACCGAGTCACGAAAGAGTCCGGAGGAGACGTTAAACCAGTCCGTAAAATTCTGCGCTCCACAGCACTGGAACTACAAGAAGGAGGAGACATTTATAGGGGAGACCGGGGGCGAAATAAACAATCCTCTCCCTGTATCGGGTGTATGAGCCCCTCCCCCGCACGTCTGTGGTCTCTACATTGTAGCAGCTTGTGGATGTTTTCTCTGACAACTATTTTCCCATGCCAGTAAGGTGTCAGACTCCGCCCCCTAGTATTCGCCTTTCCCAACACCATTACCAGGTGCAGTCATGTGACTACTTAGCTCCGCCCAAGATAAGGTTTTAGAAAATGGCAGCACAAAAAAACAAAACCACAATGCATCATGGGAGAACATAAAAAAGTAAGGGATTTATTAATCTCATAATAACTGGTCTCATATAGGGAGGGGGGGGGGGTCACCAGCGTGATGGGACCGGATGATGGGAGTGCTCCTTTAAGGGAATATTCTTGACGCCTGTTGTATGGGATTTCTCCGGCACATATTGTACTTTGTGCACGATAATAAACGGTGCCCCCTCCCCCAATGCAGATTGTACCCCCAGGAGATGTAAGCGGGCGCGGTGGCTTCCACATGAGGGTAACAGGTCAGTAATTGCCTTGTAGTGGATGAAACCGCATCAAAGTCCTGGCAGGAACACCGCGGCTCCGCGCCATTTGGCAGAACTTTCTCTAAAGGGAAAACGGCTGCAGAACCAAAACCAATCAATGACCGGAATCTTACTGGAAGCCGGGACCCCCAGCAATGTACAGCGGGGGAGGGGGGGGTCCAGGACCTGGTGACCTCTGACCAATGACGGGGCATCTCATCAGGGCAGAGATTCTATGTGACCCTAGAAGAGACGGAACAGGACGGGTATATACCAGCTCCCCGCAGACAATGATATATGGGGGGGGCACAGGACGGGTATATACCAGCTCCCTGCAGACAATGATATATGGGAGGCACAGGACGGGTATATACCAGCTCCCCGCAGACCATGATATATGGGGGGCACAGGACGGGTATATACCAGCTCCCCACAGACAATGATATATGGGGGGGGCACAGGACGGGTATATACCTGCTCCCCACAGACAATGATATATGGGGGGGGCACAGGACGGGTATATACCAGCTCCCTGCAGACAATGATATATGGGAGGCACAGGACGGGTATATACCAGCTCCCCGCAGACCATGATATATGGGGGGCACAGGACGTGTCTATACCAGCTCCCCGCAGACAATGATATATGGGGGGCACAGGACGGGTATATACCAGCTCCCCGCAGACCATGATATATGGGGGGCACAGGACGGGTATATACCTGCTCCCTGCAGACAATGATATATGGGGGGCACAGGACGGGTATATACCTGCTCCCTGCAGACAATGATATATGGGGGGGGCACAGGACGGGTATATACCTGCTCCCCACAGACAATGATATATGGGGGGGGCACAGGACGGGTATATACCAGCTCCCCACAGACAATGATATATGGGAGGCACAGGACGGGTATATACCAGCTCCCCGCAGACAATGATATATGGGGGGCACAGGACGGGTATATACCAGCTCCCCGCAGACCATGATATATGGGGGGCACAGGACGGGTATATACCAGCTCCCCGCAGACAATGATATATGGGGGGCACAGGACGGGTATATACCAGCTCCCCGCAGACCATGATATATGGGGGGCACAGGACGGGTATATACCTGCTCCCTGCAGACAATGATATATGGGGGGCACAGGACGGGTATATACCTGCTCCCTGCAGACAATGATATATGGGGGGCACAGGGTATAACATCGGTGGATCGGTGTGTCGCCTTTTTCTGATATGAAGTAAATTTGATCCCATTTTCTAGGATTTGTACGAGAAGAGACACTTAGAAAGTCCCTATTACACGGGGCGATTATCGGGCAGATCATTAGATCACAGAGCGCTCGTTGCCGGTAATTTCCCTGTGTAAACAGATCAGCGATCACCAGATCAACGAGGAAACGCTCAATCACCTGCCGGTCGTATTAATAAAGTAAAATATTCTGGTTGTCGGCGGCGCTTCTCGGTGTGTGAACAGGAGACGCGCCACCGACATGATGAGAATGGGACGAGGGATCGGAGTAACGAGCGCTGATCCCCATCCACAGCTCCGTGTGATGGGAGCAAACCAGTGCCGATCAATGACTTCTCACTGATCGGCGCTCGCTGCGCTGTGCGGGGTATTAGGGGCTTAAGAAGAAACCTGCAGGACGCGATATAAGAAGGTGAAGTCTATTAGAAAGTTGCAGAAGTTTTCGTTATCCAATATTTGCAGGAGACGGGATCGGCCCTTTCGGTCGCCATGTTGGAAGATGTATATTAGCTGGGCTCCTCATGGGTGGGGCAATGAACGCACGGCTTCCCTGTGAGACCCCAAATGTTAGCAGACTGATAACACCACAGCTATAGGGGTACAGAAGCCGCAGTCACCCCGGAGGGCCGCCATGATGTGGGGGAGGGGACACTCACCTCCTGCTGCACCCCGTCCACCCCTCGGGTGATCTGCTTCTCCGCCCCGTACTTGTTCAGCACCCTCAGAAATCCATTCAGCACATTACGTTGCAGCTGCAGCAGAAATAAAGCAGAACATTTACTGATCCCGAGATTCCAAGGAGTCGCCCAAAACCCACACCATTAACCCTTAGGGTGCAGTCACGCGAGGACGATTTTGGTAAAGGAATTTCTGCAACTCATAATCAGTGACTTTCACATGAACGCAGCTTTTTCCACAGCAGGTGCCGGGATTTCTATCAATTCCATTCAGATAAATGAGACACAGAAGTTTCTGCAACAAAACCTGCCGTGTGTGAACAGTGTTCCTACAGACACCAGACTGCACCGGAGCTCCGCAGTCACACTCACCTTCACAGGGCGAGATCTGAGAGAATTGATGTGGTCCCTAATGAGTCACTTTACTCACCTTGTCTCTGTAGGAATAGGCCGACATCCCAACTATAATCTCCACAGCGAAAACCAAAAGCATAATCCCTGTGAACTAAGAGAAGGACGAAGTCACATGATGCTGGGGAGAGGGGGGACAGTCTACATATGGTACATGTATTCTGATGTCATTGGACGGAGCAACTCATCTTCCATTGACACGGATTTATATCCTGTATTATACACCAGAGCTGCACTCACTATTCTGCTGGTGGAGTCACTGTGTACATACATTACATTACTTATCCTGTACTGATCCTGCGTTATATCCTGTATTATACTGCAGAGCTGCACTCACTATTCTGCTGGTGGAGTCACTGTGTACATACATACATTACTTATCCTGTACTTATCCTGAGTTACATCCTGTATTATACTCCAGAGCTGCACTCACTATTCTGCTGGTGGAGTCACTGTGTACATTACATTACTTATCCTGTACTTATCCTGAGTTACATCCTGTATTATACTCCAGAGCTGTACTCACTATTCTGCTGGAGAGTCACTGTGTACATACATTACATTACTTATCCTGTACTGATCCTGAGTTATATCCTGTATTATACTCCAGAGCTGCACTCACTATTCTGCTGGTGGAGTCACTGTGTACTTACATTACATTACTTATCCCGTACTGATCCTGAGTTATATCCTGTATTATACTCCAGAGCTGCACTCACTATTCTTCTGGTGGAGTCACTGTGTACATACATTACATTACTTATCCTGTACTGATCCTGAGTTATATCCTGTATTATACTCCAGAGCTGCACTCACTATTCTTCTGGTGGAGTCACTGTGTACATACATTACATTACTTATCCTGTACTGATCCTGAGTTATATCCTGTATTATACTCCAGAGCTGCACTCACTATTCTGCTGGTGGAGTTACTGTGCACATACATTAAATTACTTATCCTGTACTGATCCGGAGTTACATCCTGTATTATACTCCAGAGCCACACTCACTATTCTGCTGGTGGAGTCACTGTGTACATACATAACATTACTTATCCTGTACTGATCCTGAGTTACATCCTGTATTATACTCCAGAGCTGCACTCACTATTCTGCTGGTGGAGTCACTGTGTACATACATAACATTACTTATCCTGTACTGATCCTGAGTTATATCCTGTATTATACTCCAGAGCTGCACTCACTATTCTGCTGGTGGAGTCACTGTGTACATACATTACATTACTTATCCTGTACTGATCCTGAGTTATATCCTGTATTATACTCCAGAGCTGCACTCACTATTCTGCTGGAGGAGTCACTGTGTACATACATACATTACTTATCCTGTACTGATCCTGAGTTACATCTTGTATTATACTCCAGAGCTGCACTCACTATTCTGCTGGAGGAGTCACTGTGTACATACATACATTACTTATCCTGTACTGATCCTGAGTTACATCCTGAATTATACTCCAGAGCTGAACTCACTATTCTGCAGGTTGCGGAGCTGACACCTGCCAGCATCCCCTGCTTGTCCAGCGCCTGCATAGCCTTTGCTCTTGGGATTTGCATTCTGGGAAGGGTCATCTGCAGCTCTGGCTGTAACTCAGGATCAGTAGAACCACAAACATTTCAGGCAGCGGAGGTTTCATACAATTTTGATCAGGACGTGGTTTTCCTTGATTGCAGCCACAGCTCCAAAACCGGACAGGAAAAAGATGATCATTCCCACAATAGTCAGGACCATGGGGGCTCCGGACGAGGTCTCCGCCACAACAATGGAAACATCCGACAACTTCATCTGTACTGAGGCTCCGACACAAATCAGCACAACGCCGGTCACCTGAGGGAGGAAACGCACGACACGTCATCCGAGGAGCATCTGGAGAACCGAGCCCAAGACTCCGCTACACAAGCCTGCCGCACGTACGTAACCCAACACAAAGTACATCAGAACATTAAGAACTCACCATCTCTGCTTGCGGTCAGTGAATGGGTACAATCTTGTTAGCATCACGTGGCTGAAGACCCATCCTAACCTAAACTTCTCAGAGCTGAGGGTCTGTTACAATTGTATCCAGTCTAGACAAACACATCAGCAGCACAAATCTCTCTCATGTCTACAACTTGTTACAATGTATCGGTGCATGTAAGACAGATCAGTCTGCAGTCCTAACAAGTTGTTTTTTTATTACATACAAAAGGAAAGGTCCAATCAGACGTTGCGGTGCTTGGTTTTTACTGCACCTCAATGTCTGAATGGACCCAAATTGTCCCAAACCTGCAAACACACGATCACTGGTGCGATCTACGATGGGAAGTGAAGCCTCATCAGCCCCATGTAAACCCCGCCCCAGGGGTCATCGCCGGGACACGACCTGCAGCCCCAAACAAATCCTCTCACCCAGAAGAACAGGATGACGCAGAAGAGTCCGGCCTTGATACACACGAGCTTGTCCGGGGATTCTGGCTTCATCTCTGCGGATCTCAGACCGGATACCACCTTGTCTCAAGAGCTGACACTCAGCTGATCACTGACTGGAGGGAGGAGACCGTTCTTCAGGAGTCACCATGTGTCTTTACTAACGAGTCTTTAATTAATTAGGTGAATGTGTTAACCTCCTGTGTTCTGGGGAGATTCAAAAGCCGGCCAGCATGGGTATAGTCACACGGCGCGCCGAAACCGCATCAAAACCGTATCTGATACACAGGGCGCTTTACCGCGACTTTGTGCGTTTTTGGATGTGGTTGCAGCAATGTGGAGAATTTACTAAGCTCCATGAGTTACAATTCTGGCTCAACTCGCACACAAAAAACGGTGTACATGACTTGCGCCAGATTTATTACACAATTTACGCGCCTCGCTAGACAATTTTGGAAAGTGGATGTGGCTTAAATTGCACCAAAATTTGAGCACAAAACATTGGTCTGAAGTTATCCATCCGAGAGGTGATGTCAGGAGGAGAAAATGTCCAACAAGATGCGCCAAATTATTATACAGCGTGCGCCACTGTGATAAATGTGGCGCATCCTCTGCCTGGTCCGGTTCTAAACTGTCTAAATGTAATACTGTAATAATAAATCAGCCCCGATATGTCACATGTTATATATTATACGGTATTCGTCACATTATATGGTATACGGTATTCGTCACATTATATGGTATACGGTATTCGTCACATTATATGGTATTTTGCACTTATTATACGCTATTTGTCACGTTATATGTTATGTTATATATCATACAGTATTTGTCACATGTTATAGGTTATATGTAATATTTTATACGTTATGTCCCGTTATATGTCCCTAACTGCGCGGACCACAGGCTGCGGTGCAGAATTTCCCCTCCGCAGCAGCTCATGACGTTGCGGAGAAGAAGCGGAATGTCACTGCGGATTTCACCCGTTGCAATGTAAAAACTGAAATCTGTGGCGTCCGCTGTGATATCTGCAACGTCTGAATTACCTGTCAAATATGCAAATGTTGCTGCAGATTCGTTGTGTAAATGCCCCAAATCTGCACCAACATTTGCAGCGGAAAAATTCTGCCACGTCTGAACATGGCCTAACATTAGTTGTTTGTATTGTGATTTTTTTATGTGTTTTTATGCCGTAATGTTCATAATTGCACCAAACCAGCGGCGTTTTTTTACAAAAATGCAACAAAAACTAAATGTGAACGCACCCTTACACCCGGCACTGTACAGTCATCAGATGGAGAAATAATTAACTGCCCCCCCCCCCCCCCTGCGTTATATGAGCTCAGCTAAGCTGTTAGGGGAGGTTGTCTGTCCACAAGCTTGCTGACTGTTTCCAATAACAACCAGCAGACATGAGTGCAGATATGGGCTAGGCTGTTTTATTAACATTTGTTGTGACAAATGTAACGACTGCACGTCCCTCCTGTGATAAATCTGTCACAACATACAACACTGCAATAACTTTCACACTGACTAACAAGACTCCACTTTTTCTACGCTAAACTTTGTGAAGAGAAGACGCAACTTTTTGCTCTCCTTTGTAGCTTTTTAGAAAAGTCTCATCTCATAAATGTATTTAAATCCCGGCCAAGTGATAAGACACGACCAATTTACACTTCACTGTTACAAACTGATGCGCGTGGTGCAAATAGTGAATAAATATGTCAGACAAATACACTGAGAAACGTGGGCCATATATAATACAGGAAACTCAGGATCAGTACAGGATAAGTAATGTAATGTATGTACACAGTGACTCCACCAGCAGAATAGTGAGTGCAGCTCTGGAGTATAATACAGGATATAACTCAGGATCAGTACAGGATAAGTAATGTAATGTATGTACACAGTGACTCCACCAGCAGAATAGTGAGTGCAGCTCTGGAGTATAATACAGAATGTAACTCAGGATCAGTACAGGATAAGTAATGTAATGTATGTACACAGTGACTCCACCAGCAGAATAGTGAGTGCAGCTCTGGAGTATAATACAGGATATAACTCAGGATCAGTACAGGATAAGTAATGTAATGTATGTACACAGTGACTCCACCAGCAGAATAGTGAGTGCAGCTCTGGAGTATAATACAGGAAACTCAGGATCAGTACAGGATAAGTAATGTAATGTATGTACATAGTGACTCCACCAGCACAATAGTGAGTGCAGCTCTGGAGTATAATACAGGATGTAACTCAGGATCAGTACAGGATAAGTAATGTAATGTATGTACACAGTGACTCCACCAGCAGAATAGTGAGTGCAGCTCTGGAGTATAATACAGGATGTAACTCAGGATCAGTACAGGATAAGTAATGTAATGTATGTACGCAGTAACTCCACCAGCAGAATAGTGAATGCAGCTCTGGAGTATAATACAGGATATAACTCAGGATCAGTACAGGATAAGTAATGTAATGTATGTACACAGTGACTCCACCAGCAGAATAGTGAGTGCAGCTCTGGAGTATAATACAGGAAACTCCGGATCAGTACAGGATAAGTAATGTAATGTATGTACATAGTGACTCCACCAGCACAATAGTGAGTGCAGCTCTGGAGTATAATACAGGATGTAACTCAGGATCAGTACAGGATAAGTAATGTAATGTATGTACACAGTGACTCCACCAGCAGAATAGTGAGTGCAGCTCTGGAGTATAATACAGGATGTAACTCAGGATCAGTACAGGATAAGTAATGTAATGTATGTACACAGTGACTCCACCAGCAGAATAGTGAGTGTAGCTCTGGAGTATAATACAGGATGTAACTCAGGATCAGTACAGGATAAGTAATGTAATGTATGTACACAGTGACTCCACCAGCAGAATAGTGAGTGCAGCTCTGGAGTATAATACAGGAAACTCCGGATCAGTACAGGATAAGTAATGTAATGTATGTACATAGTGACTCCACCAGCACAATAGTGAGTGCAGCTCTGGAGTATAATACAGGATGTAACTCAGGATCAGTACAGGATAAGTAATGTAATGTATGTACACAGTGACTCCACCAGCAGAATAGTGAGTGCAGCTCTGGAGTATAATACAGGACATAACTCAGGATCAGTACAGGATAAGTAATGTATGTATACAGTGACTCCAGCAGCAGAATAGTGAGTGCAGCTCTGGAGTATAATACAGGATATAACTCAGGATGAGTACAGGATAAGTAATGTAATGTATGTACACAGTGACTCCACCAGCAGAATAGTGAGTGCAGCTCTGGAGTATAATACAGGATGTAACTCAGGATCAGTACAGGATAAGTAATGTAATGTATGTACACAGTGACTCCACCAGCAGAATAGTCAGTGCAGCTCTGGAGTGGGTGGAGTAGGACGTGTGGAGAGAGCTGCTGAGACTACCGTGCAGGCCTTGGATCCAGGGACTTTCCTTATCCTATCTGCCCAGGCCTCATACCATCTGCCTGGGCTTGGAAAGTACCCTGAGGGGGGTTCCATCCTAGGATGGAGCCTCAGACCTCTACCTCCCGGAGCATGCCAGCGGGGGGTAGAGGGTCATCCCAGCTGGCTGGGAATATGCAAACAGTCGCGGGGGTGAGGAGATCATCTCGGGGCAAGGCTGTCCTGGCTCCCCCTGAGGCTGGAACCCTGGATAAGGGTATGGAGACGCGGTCCGGCAGGGTGATCGAGGTGTTGTCGTCTGGAGAAGGACCAGCACCGTCCGGACATTTAGATGACGGTCGTGTGGAGGAATGGGGACAGCTGAGGACCGGAGAGACGGTGGAGAACTTCAGCTCCCGTCTGGCTATGCGGTTGGAGGAGTATCGGGACCTCAGGAAGTCGCTGCAACGGCTCCGTGCGGACTTGGCGGTCGCCAGAGGAAGGGCTGCAAAATGCACAGGAGGTAAGAGGTCCCGATACCGTTTAAATGTGAAATCCTTGTTGGAGGAAATAAAAGAAGTGGAAGAGAGACGTGAGGAGATTTTGGCAGGCGGAGGGGTGTTTGGAGAAAAGTTAAAAAACGAAGAGAGGTTTGCCGAGATGGCAGCACCTATAAAAATAGAAAGTATGGAGGAAGACACAGCAAAGGAAAATGTGGTGGAGAAAATGGAGCATGAAAATGTAAAGTCCAGAGAAGGCTCAGATTCTGAGGCACCCAGGAGCAGTGAGGAGGAGGAGGGTGGACTCACAGCTGGGAGAAATCAAGAGTGCTTTGAAACTGACAGTGAGCGGCCTCCAGGATTACTCACTCAGATCCGTAACGTGGAGTCGCCGGTATCCTTCCAGGGATTTTGTTTCGGTGCAGAGTTACCCGCAGAGGAGGAAAAGCAAAAGAAAAAAAAATTTAAGAAGAAAAAAAAGGAAAAGGAAAAAAAATCTGCTAAAGGTTCATTTAAAATGGTGTATACAGCGAGATCCTTCCTGTGCTCTGAGCCAGATGAAAGTCAGGATCAGAGCGCAGGTCCCGCAAGACCCCCAGCTCAAGCCTCTGCAGTGGGGCTGGAGCGGGAATGCGGGGAGAGTGTTACGGGTCCGGCATTAGAACACGTGGTGGTCAAAATGGCGCCGGACGCCAACCCCTGCAAAGGGGGCGGTACTGGTGGCCTGGTGACGCCAGGGGGTGTGTCCCCGTGTCCGGTGAATGGCGAGCCCGGGAAACTGGTCTTTGATGCGAGTCAGGGGTCGGGAGAACGGGTAAACCAGAAACCGGATGTGGTGTCTGAAAGCCGGAAGTCTGTCGGTGTCGCAGTAAAGCCGTCAGACGTTCCGGACAAGGGCGGTCACAGAGGGGGCTCCGGCTCTGTTGGCCACTCCTCTGTGGGAGGGGGGAGTGGTCCGGCGCCGGAGGCGGCTCCAGTGACGTCAGTGGCTCCTTCGTCCGCATCGCTGAAAAGTGGTGTAGGCGACAAGGGGGCTGCTGGCGTCGGGGGCGACGGTGGCCCCTTTCCCAAAAATGTTCAGCACTTAGAACAGATGGAGGTTAATGAGGCGGAGGGCACAGCGGGGACACCGCTTATAACATCTGGTGGCGTCCCTGCAAAGGTGCCTGATGATGCGGAGACTGAAGCAGTGTCTACCCACACAAAATGTACAGGAAAAATACATAACATAGAACCAGGCCTGGCCAGAAGGATGACTGCAGGGGGACCTGGTGGGTTAAATGAAAAAGTTGCGGCTGTGGATGTGGAAACTGCTGGGGGTATGCAGGTGTCTGCAAATAAAGTTGCTGGAGTGTCTGCTGGTAATGGGGTGTTGAGTGCTGTGTCTGTGGGTGGTGGGGATGGGGTATCAACCAGGGGCAATGGGCCTGGCGCTCCTCTTGCTGTGACATCCGGCAGGTCTTATGCTGGTGTGGCAGCGGGGGGACAGCGGGCCCACCCATCTTCATCCTCAAGGTCCGGGGACGGTAACTTGCAACAACGTCTCTTGGACGCTTTAAGAGAGGGAAAGCAAACCCTAACCATAGGGGGAGTGCAGAAGGACCTGTCTTTCTGGATAGACAGATATGGTCTAAATGCCTTCGGAGATCAGTGGTCGCTCCCAACAGCCGGGCAGGCTGTAGCCAGGAGGAATGTGGTCCGTCTCCGGTGGCGTGGCAATGATGCGTGCCCTCCCAGAAAGAGGGTGGTGGAGCTGCTGCTGGGGATGGGCTTCAAGGCGAGTGACATCTTTGCCTTGATACATCCTCATGGCTCGGTCGAGTTTGACATCAGCTTTGTTCACCTAGGGGGCCTTGAGGTCTTCTGGGGGAACTACGAGCTGATGAAGGACGAGCCTGGCTGGCGAGACTTTGCTGCACAAGCAATTTCTCGCCAAAGTGGTCCCAAGAGAGTGACCGTTCTTACCCGTAATGAGTCACTCTCTTGTATTGATATCATGACCTGGTTGGGAAGGTACGGAGAGGTAGTAGAGATGCCACGGAAGAACATGGATGAGTTTGGCATCTGGTCAGGGGCCTGGACGTTCATGGTTAAATTAAATTGTCTGGGACAGACGGTGTCCCACATACCATCGTCTGCTTTCCTGGGAAGAGATCGGATCCTTGTCTTCTACCAGGGGCAGCCGAAGTTGTGTCACCGGTGTGGCGACCCCTCACATTTGAGTGCAGGCTGCAAGGTGCAGAAGTGTGCTCATTGTGGGGGGATTGGTCATCTAGCCGCATCGTGTGACCGTATTCGGTGCAACCTGTGTGGTGACTTAGGTCACCCGTTCAGTCGGTGTCCTCGCTCTGTTGTCAATGCTTGTTCCAAACCTGCGGAGGATGAAAGGAGGGAGGCCTCCGTGGGTGAGGGTGCGGGCAGGGACGATGGGGCACAGGGGCAAGGGAAGAATGCAAAGAAGGGTCCCCCTTCTCGCCAGAGAAGGGCGGAGAAGCGAAGGAAGGAGAGGATTTGGAGGGTGCTCCAGGAAACTGGGACAACCTCTGATTCGGATCTGGATGCCCCCCCTGAATCTGATGCCCCTGGGGAGGCCGAATTGAATGGGGAGATGAGGAGGATCCAAAGGGAGCAGAGGGCTGAGGACTCTCAGTCCTCCCACTATGAAAGTGTGGGAGAGGAAGAGAGGACTCAGCCTACAGCAAAAGGGACACCGGGCAAAACCCAAGGGCCAAATACATCTGGCCCAGGAAGGTAAATCCTGTACCCCCCTGGTGCGCTCTACTGATCGATACCATGCTCTCGTGGACATTCCAGCCTCTCATACTAAGAGGGAGGGCATGGTAGGGCACCCTAGAGTCGTTGAGCCTCCCCTGCTGCAGGGGCCGTTGCCCCCAGAGGGGGAGGTTGACCCGGAACTTGGGGATGAAGATGGGAATAGGGTGGTGAGTATGGACTCCTCAGTTTGCAAGAAGCGAGGCAAAGAAGGGGGGTCCTCATCAGATAGAGGGGGGGGGTGGGAAGAAGAAAGCCGTCTAACTCAAACATCCATGATGGCGGCACCCACTCCGTTGACGCTGGCATCAATTAACGTTGCCAGCATTAAGTCAGATAGGGCGAGATTTGCAGCCTTTGATTTTCTTGGCCGAGTTGAAGCCGACATTTTGTTTTTGCAGGAGACCAGGCTGTCACTTTTGGCAGACGTCGTTAAATCTAGGAGGGAGTGGCGACGCGGGCCCTCCTACTGGTCTCTTGCGGCTGAGCCCTATAGCGGAGTGGCGGTCCTTTTCACCGCACCGGTAACATGCCGACGGATGATTGAGTTAGAAATGGGGAGGTGCTTGATCTTAGATGTCCTCATGAGGGGACAGGAATTAAGACTAATCAATATATACGGACCCCAGAGCAAATGGGACCGTAAAAGTCTCTTCATGAGGATTAAGCCTTTCCTTTTTTCAGGTCGACAAGTTATCTTTGGAGGGGACTTCAATACTGTCGTGAGGCCCCGAGATAGAGGAGGTTCCGGAGATAAAAAATTGACCTACGATAGTGTAGCATTAAAAAATATAGTTAGCGATGCTCGCCTGGTGGATATCCACATCAGGCATACCCCAGGCCACTCGGGTTTCACCTATCGTAGAGGTAGTTGTAGGTCTAGGATAGACAGGTTTTTTTTGAAGGAGGAAGCCATCTCTTCACCAGTGTCCGTTGTTGAGGTGGAGTTCTCCGATCACTGTATGATTATTTTCTCTTTGAACATTGCAGAGTCCCTCCAGATGGGAAGAGGTATATGGAGGCTGAATTCTACTCTCTTGGAAGAAGCGGAGATAAGACAGGCCTTTGAGGATTTTCTTCAGAGCCAGGTACCTTTGTTGGATCTCAGTGGTACTAAGTCTGAGTGGTGGGAGTTGTTTAAAGTCCGGGTGGCAGGATTTTTCCGCAGGCTCTCGAGCCTCAGGTCCATGAGTAGGTACCGCCTATATCAGGAACTGAGGAGGAAACTCGAACATCTGGTCTCAACCGGGGGTAGTGGGGAGGAGATCTCCGTGGTGAAAGCTTTGCTCAGGAGGTGTCAGTATGATAGGCACACATCTTTAGTTCTTGAGAGGGATTTCGGGAGGTACCGCTCGCCCGACCCCTACAGGAACTGTAAGATGTCAGTGAGTCGTAAGGTTGTGACAGGACTGATTGATAGTACAGGATCTCTGAAGAGATCCAAATCAGGGATCTTGGAGGTCGTCAGATCCTTCTACTCGCACCTCTTGGGGAAGCAAGATCCAAACCGAGACGAGATGTCGGCTTTCCTGGCTGAAACCATCCCTGAGCCAGGGGTAGACCCCTCTCTCGGTGTTTTGATAGATTCGATCAAGGAAGAGGAAGTGGGATTGGCGATTGATGGGCTTGCCCTCAAAAAATCGCCAGGGCCGGATGGCTTAACATCCGAGTTTTATAAGACTTTTAAAGGAACCCTAGTTCCCCTCTTGACTGAGGTGTTTAATGAGTGCCTTTCCTCGGGTACTTTGCCAATGTCAATGAGGAGGTCGGCCTTGATCGTTTTATCGAAGGGTAAAGACTCGACCCGTATTGAGAATTGGCGTCCCATAGCGCTGCTCAATACGGACAGAAAGGTTCTCGCAAAGGTGCTGTTTAATCGGCTGGTGAAGTTTGCATCCCGGCTCCTTTCGCCGGTCCAGCATTGCTCTGTTCCAGGCCGCAGCACATTTAGTGCTGTCCTCAGTGTCAGAGAGGCAGTGGAGCAGGGAAATTCTGGTCGGTGGGAGGGGTACATCCTGTCCTTGGACCAGGCCAAGGCTTTTGACCGGGTGGACCACGAGTACCTCTGGTCGGTCCTTCTGAGGTACGGCCTACCGGGGGGGTTTGTCAATTGGCTACAGACCTTATACACTGGGGCTGAGACTTTTGCGCTGGTGAACGGTTGGGTTGGAACCCCCTTTGAGGTTGGGTCTGGTGTCCGCCAGGGTTGTCCCTTGAGCCCTTTGCTATATGCGTTCGCAATTGATCCTTTTCTTAAAAGGATCGATCGTGGGCCATTGGCGGGAGTCGGGGCCGGCCTGGAGGGGCCGGAGGCCACTCAGAGGGTGGTTGCGTACGCAGACGACGTCTCTATTATTGTCTCCTCGAGAGGGGAGGCAGAGTGGGTGATGTCGGAAGTGGAGCGTTACTCATTGGCATCTGGGTCCAAGATCAACCGGGATAAGTGCAAAAGTCTCTGGCTGGGAGGAGGAGATCCTGGTTTTGATCTCCCGGACACCCTTCCAGAGCCTCAGGGGTCTGCTAAGATCTTAGGAGTCGAATTTGGCCCGGGTGATTACCCCAAGAAGAACTGGGAGGATAGGCTGAATCTAGTTGCCCAGAAGGTCGACCAATGGAAGGGTTGGTCCTTAACCCTGAGGGAAAGGGTTCACTTGGCCAAGGCCTACCTGGTGCCCATGTTGCTTTACCTGGGCAGTGTGTGCATCTTGCAAGAACCTCTCTGGACTCGGGTCTATAGCCTTTTCTTCCAGCTGTTATGGGGGAACAGGCTCAACCTAATCAAGAGGGAGGTTACTTACCTACCAAGGACACTAGGCGGGTTAGGTATGGTTAACCCGGTGGTGTTCCTAGTGAACACCTTTGTTAAGATCAACCTGGCAAACCTCTGGCAAGAGAGGGCTCCTTGGTGGATATCCTCCTGCAGGGGGTGGTTTCGGCCTTTCTTCCAGGAATGGGAGAGAGGAGGGCAAGTGAAAGACCTGCGTACACCTCACGGACATCTCCCGGCTTATGCCACCCTGGCGCTGAAGATTGTTCGCCGGTGGGGTCTGGAGGTGTGGGAGATCAGGACCATGTCGAGAAAATTTCTTGACAGGAGGGTCCTGATGACCCACTTCCAGAAGCCCCTGGCGCTCAAAGACTGCCCAAGTAGTGACCTCGGGGTGGGATTAAAACTTTTAAATTCAGCGAGGATTCCCCAGAAGTTTTGGGATCTGGCTTGGCGTTGCTTCCATGGGAGACTGTATGTGAGGGACAATCTAAAGTGCAGAAGCTCTGATGATCGGGATTGCCCCCGGGAGGAGTGTGGCGGAGTGCTGGAAAGCATGGAGCATTTCCTGCTTCATTGCCCTTTCAATACAGAGGTATACAAAAGGGTGGGAGCCTCCATTGGTTGGCCAGGCCTAACCAGCCTCTCCTATGCTGGGTGGGCCTATGGAGTGTTCGGAGACCTCGGTGGTAGGGACCATTGCACCTTGTTTCTAGTCAGTATAGTGGTCAGGCACTTTATGTGGAATGCACGATGTCTAGTTTCTACCCAGAAGAAAATCCTCCTAGTGGATGAGGTTGTTAGCAATATCATGGGTGACCTGGTGAAGGTGCATTCTTTGGAGGTTGGCAGATTGGGAGCATCCAAAGCCTCTCGTCTTTGGAGGGGCTTTTCCTTTTGGGTGCCTTAATGTGTCTGCTTTCATGAGGGAGGGGGGGGGGGTCGTCACCGGTGCTCAACTGGAGGTGGGGGTCTGCGTTCCGCTGAGGCACCAATAAAAAATATAGCGATAGGACTCGGAATAAGGGAAAGGTGAGGGTCAGCATAGGGTCAGCTTTCAATAGGGTCAAGAAAGGGTTAGTAATAGGGTAAGGAGATAGGGCAAGCGATAGGGAGGGTGCAGCGGTGGACGTGGTACCTTGGCCTCTGGGGGGGAGCTGGGGGGGGGCTTTCCCTTCTCTCTATCTGGTGATGGGCTAGGTAAGCACTGGAAGATTTTTGTTTTGTTTAGGATTGAAATGGCAGGAAAAAGGTTTACAAGCGACCGAACTTGGTGCTTTCGGGTACGGTGTATTTTGTATATGGTTTGGTATTTGGACAGGTTGGTGACGTGTATTGTATTATAATGTAGAAATGTTGTTAGAATAGGGATAGACTTAAGGGGGTTAATAGATAGGTTGGGAGGGGGTCGGGGGGGGGGGGAGGTTTGCCTGACCCAGCCCCGGACTATGCGGACATGGGAGGACATGGGGGGCTGGGCTGGGGTGTTGGGTGTGGTGGTGGGGGCCAGCATCTGGACTATGCGGACGTGAGAGGACATGAGGCGAGATGCTGGCTGGGGTGGTGGAGTTTAGGTAAGGAGGAGTTTAGGTAAGAAGGGTAAGGTTAGGGAAAGTCAGGATGTGTATAGTGTGATTAAAAAAATATATATATATAAAAAAAAAAAAAAAAAAAAGGATAAAAAAAAAAAAAAAAAAAAAAAAAAAATTGGGATTAGTATTATTATATTTTGGATTGTTTTTGTTATTATTATTATTTTATTTGTTATTATTATTATTATTTTATTTGTTATTATTATGGTGTTTGATTATTATCATCATTATTATGTTGTTTCTTTAGGCCCTTGGTTGACGCGGGTCGGGGGATTTTCTGTTGGTACTTTGGATTACGTTTATATGATGTTTGTATATATTCTAGTTATTGTTTAGTTTCGGATGAAGTGTAGATGTAAGTATATAAGAGTGGGGTGTATGTGGCCGGGTCTGGTATCGTTTTCTCTTCTCATATACAGAGATGTATATAAGAAAATTTGTTTATAAGAATTGGGTTGTGACTTTTTGGTTATATGGAATTAGTTATGTATTTGTTTTTCAGTTTATGTTTTGTAAATTTATATAAAATAAAGAGATACAGGATATAACTCAGGATCAGTACAGGATAAGTAATGTATGTACACAGTGACTCCACCAGCAGAATAGTGAGTGCAGCTCTGGGGTATAATACAGGATATAACTCAGGATCAGTACAGGATAAGTAATGTAATGTATGTACACAGTGACTCCACCAGCAGAATAGTGAGTGCAGCTCTGGAGTATAATACAGGATGTAACTCAGGATCAGTACAGGATAAGTAATGTATGTACACAGTGACTCCACCAGCAGAATAGTGAGTGCAGCTCTGGAGTATAATACAGGATGTAACTCAGGATCAGTACAGGATAAGTAATGTAATGTATGTACACAGTGACTCCACCAGCAGAATAGTGAGTGCAGCTCTGGAGTATAATACAGGATATAACTCAGGATCAGTACAGGATAAGTAATGTAATGTATGTACACAGTGACTCCACCAGCAGAATAGTGAGTGTAGCTCTGGAGTATAATACAGGATGTAACTCAGGATCAGTACAGGATAAGTAATGTAATGTATGTACACAGTGACTCCACCAGCAGAATAGTGAGTGCAGCTCTGGAGTATAATACAGGATGTAACTCAGGATCAGTACAGGATAAGTAATGTAATGTATGTACACAGTCACTCCACCAGCAGAATAGTGAGTGCAGCTCTGGAGTATAATACAAGATGTAACTCAGGATCAGTACAGGATAAGTAATATAATGTACACAGTGACTCCACCAGCAGAATAGTGAGTGCAGCTCTGGAGTATAATACAGGATGTAACTCAGGATCAGTACAGGATAAGTAATGTAATGTATGTACACAGTGACTCCACCAGCAGAACAGTGAGGGCAGCTCTGGAGTATAATACAGGATGTAACTCAGGATCAGTACAGGATAAGTAATGTAATGTATGTACACAGTGACTCCACCAGCAGAATAGTGAGTGCAGCTCTGGAGTATAATACAGGATGTAACTCAGGATCAGTACAGGATAAGTAATGTAATGTATGTACACAGTGACTCCACCAGCAGAATAGTGAGTGCAGCTCTGGAGTATAATACAGGATAAGTAATGTAATGTTTGTACACAGTGACTCCGCTGTTTATGGTGAATAATTCTATATATGGTAATGGTTTTTGGAAGTAAACATGTTCTTTATTTCAGGTTGACATGATTTTTTATTTTTAAATCTAATTTGAGAAATGGATTAGAAAACTGACCCAAAAATGTTGAGTTGGTGCTTATCATGTCAGTGGCCTCTTCATCACTGGAGACTCCTGCAGTTCACTAGTTATTGATGGTGTTATCGGCTGACATGTTGGGGGTCCACCCTGTAGCTGGATATGCTCAGCGCTGGCAGACGCCGTAATTCATTCCAGACCCCTATGTAATATAAGCTACGACTCGTTCCATAGGGCTGCTGGCGCTCTGATGTGACCCTTTATGCTCGGTACATAACGTTCTCTGCTCTCCGTCTTCTGGATCCATTTATAAAATCTAAAGAATAAAAAACACATTTTCCCATCGGTCGGTTGATGCTTTACACGAGCGAGGACAGGTGGACGGCGCAGCGATTCAAATGTGACGCCACGAAAGACAAAAGAAATTTACAGCAACAATCAATTTGTTGGATACATTTATTATAACTGATGGTCCTGGTACCACGGATGATCTGGATCCACACAAGGTTTTCATGACCCCGTCGTTCTTGGACCATTTCTTAGACAGAACGGCGCTCAGGTGCCACGTGAACGATTGGGAGTTCCATATGTGACGCCTTCATGATGGATGACGGTCGGAACGCCGTGTACCGAATCTCTCCCTTGTGATCCGTAGAATAATGTCAGGTTATTGGTTTGATCTGCCCCTTAATAATTAGATGTGTCTCCTTCTGGGGGGTCCTTTTCCCTCACGTCTATACTGTCCGCGCCGTTCCTCGTACATGGAGATGAGATCCGCACCTTCCGCCATCAGCAGCGAGGACTCGTGTGAACATGTTACAACATTCCGAGAATCTCAGCTCAGAATTCCATCTGGAGGTGCATTACTATTAACCCTCCGCCGCCTGTAGGACTCCGCACATCCTCTTATCTGACAGGTCTCCGCTGCTTTGTCTTGGTCTCCACCATATTTTGGCTGCCGGCTCTTCAGGAGGGTGAAGCAATCGCCGGCATGTTTATAAATAAGAAAAGATTCCTCGGAGAAATATGTCATGTCCCACATTTGGCCTTATAAGGGCCGCGCTCCTTCTCCGCACGTGTGTGTCTTGGCTGCTCACGCTGATGGTTTTGGGCTCAATTACCGTTGTGTAACCTTCCGATTTCACAGACTCTCCTTCTGTGTGATGATCTGAATTCTGCAGATTCCAGAAAACATTAGTGGGGGCTGTGAGGGCAGATTTGATCAATGGAGCCCCCGTTCCCCTAATACCCGTGAAGAATAAGATCCTAGCCGCAGTGCTATAGGGAGTGCAGAGGTTGCAGTAGAACCTGGAGCCTAAAGGGACCCGAAGGTCCCTGCGCCATATAAGACCTCAGAAGTGCTATAGTTGGGTCTCTGATAAACATTTTGTATCGGGGCCAAGGAACTCCAACTCCACTGTATCGGTGGCACAGCCCGGGGGCTACATTGGGTGGTGCAGAGGTTAAAGTGGTGCCCGGCCTTGAGGATAGCGGTTGTGAATGATAGTCGTCTGGTCCAGGGACAGATTCTCCATTGAAGCTCAGAAATCGACACTGCTACATACCCTAATATTTGACCCAGCTGAGGGTACGTTACAATGTATTAGTGCAGACAATCTTCTGAAAGCTAAACACAGCAGCAGCACAAATTTCTCTCCTGTTGCTTTAATAAATCAGTGCAGATAAAATATATCAGTCTGGAGTTCAGACTTTTTACCTCACAGAGGATTGTTTAGACTGGATACATTGTAACAAACCCTCAGTTGTAAAAGAATGATTAGGTCTTATAGGGTTTCAGATCTCCACATTAGATAGCAGCACACTGATTGGTTGTTTTGAACCAATTAAATATCATGAATTACAGCAGGGGACGCAGTAAACCAAAGACTGATCCTTAGACTGACCCAGAGACCAGGGGCGGACATACCGCATGTGCAGCCGGTGCAGCTGCACAAGGGCCCCGCGTGGGAAGGGGGCCCGTTCAGTGGCGTAACTACCACAGTAGCAGCCGTAGCAGCTGCTACGGGGCCCGCGGCATGGGGGGGCCCGTGTCGCCCTGACAGGCACATTACATTTTATGTACCAGGCCTGGCGGCACGGGCCCCCTCATGCCTAGTAGCATCACAACACTAGGCATGAGGGGAGGGAGGGGGCGGGGGCCCGGTGATAGCCGCCACACTGCACTACCAATCGGGAGGGAGGGGGCGGGTGCCCGGGCCCGGTGATAGCCGCTACACTGCACTGCCAATCTGGCACAGATGAATAGGACAGGACGGCGATGCTGGTGGTAGGAGGAGCGCTCAGGCAGGGGAGAGGACAGGGGGCGGTGCGACGTAAGACTTCGGGCGGCTGGACAGTACAGTCAGGACTGCCGGAGAACTCATAGGATGAGCGGAGGACAGACACAGGACGAGTGGAGGACGTGCAGACTGCAGAGGACAGGTAGATGAAGTTAAAAAGTTCATGTCAGAAGGGAGAAGTTTTTATGTAGAAAAATCTGCCTCATAATTCCTTCCGGAATTTTGAGGCATATTTTGACCTGCCGGTAGAACACTTCCCGCGTTTTTCATTGCGTTTTTTTGTGGCGTTTTTCGGCCATCGGGCCGTGGGCAGGGAAACGCAGCAAAAAACGCATTTTCTGCCTGCCATTGTTGTCAATGGGAATTCAGAGACAGAAACGCCCGAAGAAAGGGCATTGCGCTTCTTTTTCCCGCATGCGGTTTTTACTGCTCGCAGGAAAAATTTCATGGATTTCAATGGGAGGCACTTTCTGACGTTTTTCGCGAAAAAAACCTCAGTGTGAACTCCCCCTAACACAGGGGCGTAACTACTGCTATAGCAGCCGTAGCGGCTGCTACGGGGCCGCGGCATGAGGGGGCCCGCGTCACCTGCCGGCACGGGCCCCCACCTTGGCCGGAATCTCCGCTAGCTGCCGCTATGGCTGCTACAGCGCGATGCCACGGAACACTACGGCAGAGCAGGGAGTATCTCCCCGCTCTGCCATTAAACATAAGACATGTATCCCCTATCCACAGGATAGGGGATACGTGTGTGATCGCTGGCATTGATAGGGAGAACGGGGGACCGAAAGTCCCCTGAAGTTCTCCATCACAAACCTCGGACTTCCGGGGTCTGTGTCGGCAGCTCCGTAGAAATGAATGGAGCGCCGGTCACACTTGAGCTGCGCAGACACCGGAAGTCAGAGGTGAGTGATGGAGAACTTCGGGGGACTTTCGGTCCCCCGCTCTCCCTATCAATGCCAGCGATCACACATGTATCCCCTATCCTGTGGATAGGGGATACATGTCTTTTGTCTTTTCACACTGTAGGTCGCATTTTTTTGAGTGATTGGGGGTGTATGGCGTTCCCTACAGGGGGGGGGCTGTATAGCGTTCCCTACAGGGGGGGCTGTAAGGCGTTCCCTACAGGGGGGGCTGTATAGCGTTCCCTACAGGGGGGGCTGTATAGCGTTCCCTACAGGGGGGTCTGTATGGCGTTCCCTAAAGGGGGGTCTGTATGGCGTTCCCTACAGGGGGGGGCTGTATGACTTTCCCTACAGACCCCCCCTGTAGGGAACGCCATACAGAACCCCTGTAGATAACGCCATACAGACCCCACTGTAGATAACGCCATAAAGTCCCCCCTGTAGATAACACCATACAGCCCCCTGTAGATAACGCCATACAGCCCCCCTGTAGATAACGCCATACAGCCCCCTCTGTAGATAGCGCCATACAGTCCCCCCTGTAGATAGCGCCATACAGTCCCCCCTGTAGATAGCGCCATACAGTCCCCCCTGTAGATAGCGCCATACAGTCCCCCCTGTAGATAGCGCCATACAGTCCCCCCTGTAGATAGCGCCATACAGTCCCCCCTGTAGATAGCGCCATACAGTCCCCCCTGTAGATAGCGCCATACAGACCCCCCTGTAGATAGCGCCATACAGACCCCTCTGTAGATAGCGCCATACAGTCCCCCCTGTAGATAACGCCATACAGCCCCCTCTGTTGATAGCGCCATACAGTCCCCCCTGTAGATAACGCCATACAGCCCCCTCTGTAGATAGCGCCATACAGTCCCCCCTGTAGATAGCGCCATACAGTCCCCCCTGTAGATAGCGCCATACAGTCCCCCCTGTAGATAGCGCCATACAGTCCCCCCTGTAGATAGCGCCATACAGTCCCCCCTGTAGATAGCGCCATACAGTCCCCCCTGTAGATAGCGCCATACAGACCCCCCTGTAGATAGCGCCATACAGACCCCTCTGTAGATAGCGCCATACAGTCCCCCCTGTAGATAACGCCATACAGCCCCCTCTGTTGATAGCGCCATACAGTCCCCCCTGTAGATAATGCCATACAGCCCCCTCTGTTGATAGCGCCATACAGACCCCCCTGTAGATAGCGCCATACAGACCCCTCTGTAGATAGCGCCATACAGTCCCCCCTGTAGATAACGCCATACAGCCCCCTCTGTAGATAGCGCCATACAGTCCCCCCTGTAGATAGCGCCATACAGTCCCCCCTGTAGATAGCGCCATACAGTCCCCCCTGTAGATAGCGCCATACAGTCCCCCCTGTAGATAGCGCCATACAGTCCCCCCTGTAGATAGCGCCATACAGACCCCCCTGTAGATAGCGCCATACAGACCCCTCTGTAGATAGCGCCATACAGTCCCCCCTGTAGATAACGCCATACAGCCCCCTCTGTTGATAGCGCCATACAGTCCCCCCTGTAGATAACGCCATACAGCCCCCTCTGTAGATATCTTGAGATTCAGTCCTGCTTGATAGGTAACAGTGCAGTAAGCTAAGCATGATAAGATCATCTAAATTATTGCATCTCAGTTGCATGAGTGCTTTGTGTTATATTCAATGATTCAATTTAACCTAAGTCTCTAAATGTGGGCAAAGAAAATAAAAAAACTATACTCACCTCCTCCCTCGCCTCCGTTCACCCGCCGCAGCCCCCATCCTCCTGTCTCGGTCTGTGTTACAAGTGTACAAGGCTGCACTGGTGACGCGCTGCCGATGGCACGTGACCGCTGCTGCCAATAACTCCTCATTGGTGTGCTGCTGAGGACAGTAGTTCCACAGCAAATCGCTGTTGAGGGCATTGATTGGCTGCAGCGGTCATGTGCCATCGACCGCGCGTCACCACAGCAGCTTTGTAAACACAGAAAGGGATAGGGGCTGCGGAGGGGGAACGGAGGCGCCGGAGGAGGTGAGTATAGGTTTTTCATTTTCTTTGCCCACATTTAGGGACTTAGTTTAGATAAGAATTTAACCCGGAAAAAAATGTGTTACTTGTGTTCTAAACTGGTAATAAAATGTACAATATAAATCTTCCTTCATAATTTTTATTAGTAAGGTTTATTTTTATATGCATATATATGTTTAGGTAACTTTGTCGGTATTGGGGGGGGGCGGGGGGGCCCTGGCACATTATCTGCACAGGGGCCTTTTGCAGTCTGTGTCCGCCACTGCCAGAGACTGATCCTTAGACTGACCCAGAGACTGATCCGGACCCAAAGACTGACCCAGAGACTGACCCAGAGACTGATCCAGACCCAAAGACTGATCCTTAGACTGACCCAGAGACTGATCCTGACCCAGAGACTGACCCAGAGACTGATCCAGACCCAGAGACTGATCCTTAGACTGATCCTTAGACTGACCCAGAGACTGATCCTTAGACTGACCCAAAGACTGATCCTTAGTCTAACCCAGAGTCTGATCCAGGCCCAAAGACTGATCCTTAGACTGACCCAGAGACTGATCCGGTCCCAAAGACTGATCCTAAAACTGACCCAGAGACTGATCCTTAGACTCACCCAAAGACTGATCCTTAGACTGACCCAGAGACTGATCCTTAGACTGACCCAAAGAGTGATCCTTAGACTGACCCAGAGACTGATCCAGACCCAAAGACTGATCCTTAGACTGACCCAGAGACTGATCCTGACCCAGAGACTGACCCAGAGACTGATCCAGACCCAGAGACTGATCCTTAGACTGACCCAGAGACTGATCCGGTCCCAAAGACTGATCCTAAAACTGACCCAGAGACTGATCCTTAGACTCACCCAAAGACTGATCCTTAGACTGACCCAGAGACTGATCCTTAGACTGACCCAAAGAGTGATCCTTAGACTGACCCAGAGACTGATCCAGACCCAAAGACTGATCCTTAGACTGACCCAGAGACTGATCCTGACCCAGAGACTGACCCAGAGACTGATCCAGACCCAGAGACTGATCCTTAGACTGATCCTTAGACTGACCCAGAGACTGATCCTTAGACTGACCCAAAGACTGATCCTTAGTCTAACCCAGAGTCTGATCCAGGCCCAAAGACTGATCCTTAGACTGACCCAGAGACTGATCCGGTCCCAAAGACTGATCCTAAAACTGACCCAGAGACTGATCCTTAGACTCACCCAAAGACTGATCCTTAGACTGACCCAGAGACTGATCCTTAGACTGACCCAAAGAGTGATCCTTAGACTGACCCAGAGACTGATTCAGACCCAAAGACTGATCCTTAGACTGACCCAGAGACTGATCTGGACCCAAAGACTGATCCTTAGACTGACCCAGTGACTGATCTAGACCTACAGACTGATCTTTAGACTGACCCGGAGACTGATCCAAACCCAAAGACTGATCCTTAGACTGACCCAGTGACTTATCTAGACCTACAGACTGATCTTTAGACTGATCCAGAGACTGATCTGGACCTAAAGACTGATCTTTAGACTGACCCGGAGACTGAGCCAGACCCAAAGACTGATCCTTAGACTGACCCAGAGACTGATCCTTAGACTGACCCAAAGACTGATCCTCAGACAGAACCAGAGACTGATCCTCAGACAGAACCAGAGACTGATCCTTAGACTGACCCAAAGACTGATCCTTAGACAGACCCAAAGACTGATCCTTAATCTAACCCAGAGACTGATCTGGACCTAAAGACTGATCCTTAGACTGACCCGGAGACTGATCCAGACCCAAAGACTGATTCTAAGACTGACCCAGAGACTGATCCTTAGACTCACCCAAAGACTGATCCTTAGACTGACCCAGAGACTGATCCTTAGACTGACCCAAAGACTGATCCTTAGACTGACCCAAAGACTGATCCTCAGACAGAACCAGAGACTGATCCTCAGACAGAACCAGAGACTGATCCTCAGACAGAACCAGAGACTGATCCTTAGACTGACCCAAAGACTGATCCTTAGACAGACCCAAAGACTGATCCTTAATCTAACCCAGAGACTGATCCAGGCCCAAAGACTGATCCTTAGACAGACCCAGAGACTGATCTGGACCTAAAGACTGATCCTTAGACTGACCCGGAGACTGATCCAGACCCAAAGACTGATTCTAAGACTGACCCAGAGACTGATCCTTAGACTCACCCAAAGACTGATCCTTAGACTGACCCAAAGAGTGATCCTTAGACTGACCCAGAGACTGATCCTTAGACTGACCCAGAGACTGATCCTTAGACTGACCCGGGACTGATCTGGACCTGGTGTCACAGTCTCTGTCGCCTGTACTGTGCTGTGCGCACCTCCCTGTACATGCTGTATATACTTCTACTTTCACTACAGCCTGAGCACCGAGCCTTCTGGGGTAGAGACCCTCCGGACACTTCTGCGGTGCTCGGGGGAAGCCTCTCTATATTTCATTATTATTCAGCCTCTCCTTCTCAGGTGTCTTTGGGGTTTCAGACTCAAGACCTTGTGTATAAGAGGCAGAAACACTGATAGTGTCCACAGGCTGCACTGCTATCTACGAGAGGATCTGACTATTCTCAGACATTATACTGATGTATACAGATATATAGACCTGACCGGACATTACTGCAAGAAAAAAAAGCTGAAAAGAGAAACTCACCTGATGGGACTAAAAAAATGATGTTACGTTTTACCGGTAAAATTCACTTTTCTAAAAAATATCAGCACCAAAAATGTAGATTAATCACATTTTTTCCTACCCTTTATTAACCATTAAAAAACATTACATAACATGGACATATTTGGTTTCCCCGTAACCGCTACAGGCCGTACAATACAGTGAACACGTTATTTATGGTGACCGGTGAATAGCGTAAAAGAACAACCTGGTGGAAATGCTTTATTTCGACGTTTCCCCCATAATAAAAGTTAATAGAAATGAAACACTTACTTATGTCTATTGCAAAATGTCATGTAAAAGACGTCCGCAAAAATAAAGACCTTCATACGTCTACGACAAAGTACAAAATCAAAAAACGTACGGCTGTTGGAATGTGTGAAGGTAATTCTACCCGCCACACGGTTATGAAAGGGTTAAGGCCACATACAACGGACTTGCTGCAGAAAATGTCTGCCGCAATTCCGTTACAAAAAGCAGACATTCCGCTGAGGAAAAGCGCACCATTTCCATCAGTTTTTACGGCAACAAATGGCGGGTATCTTGCTGCGTTTCCACAATGTTAGGAGATGGAGACGTCTCCTCTGAAAAACGCAGCACAACTTTCCGCAGCAGGAATTAACATGTGCGAAAAATACGCACCGCAGGTCAATTTCTGCTCGTAACTTGTATTCAGCATGTGGATGAGATTTGTTCAATCTCATCCACTATGATGCTACTGTTTTTTTTTTTTTAAATATAGAGACTCAACCGGTTAAGTTAGGGTATGTGCACACACACTAATTACGTCCGTAATATACGAACGTATTTCGGCCGCAAGCTCCGGACTGAACTCAGTGCAGGGAGCCGGGCTCCTAGCATCATAGTTATGTACGACGCTAGGAGTCCCTGCCTCGCTGCAGGACAACTGTCCCGTACTGAAAACATGATTACAGTACAGGACAGCAGTTCCACGGAGAGGCAGGGACACCTAGCATCGTACATAAGTATGATGCTAGGAGCCCGGCTCCCTGCACTGTGTTCGGTCCGGGACTTGCGGCCGAAATACGTCCGTCAATTACGGACGTAATTAGTGTGTGTGCACATACCCTAACGGGTTAGGTGCCACTATCAAGTGTCTAAGCACCTCCACTATATGTTAAAGGCAAACTTCATATATACTGAGAAAAACTTTTTAAAGACCAAGAAGCCAGAAAGCCACAAATGTAATGAGAAAATACAAATTTTTATTGGGACATACAACACAAAATTACAAATGTTAAGATTCAAGGGGATCTAAAAGAACGGGGTGTGTTGTATCACCAAATAAATCTAGGGTGTCCTGCGACAAATATATTCCATAGCTCCTCTAATATGCATGACAGTGACCAGAGACAAGTCACATGTCTCAATAGTAGATAGAGGACATATAATCAGCCGATCAATGTTTCTACAGATGCATTTAAGAAAGGCACATTTAGTACATCATATCAGTAAGTGTTTAGGAGTCAGAAAATTGCAAACCCTGTGTTTCCAAGATAGGAGTAAATGAGAGGAGAACGGTCAAAGTCAGGTCAACAGGCCAAAAGAAGGACATGGTAGATGTCCAAAGTATATGTAGGTCCAGAAGGATCTACTGAAGGTACAGATAACTCTTGTAGCAGGCTTACCCATAGAGGTGAGTGTATGTGTGATGTGTGATGTGTGATGTGTGATGTGTGATGTGTGTATTGGTCACTGTCATGCATATTAGAGCTATGGAATATATTTGTCGCAGGACACCCTAGATTTATTTGGTGATACAACCCACCCCGTTCTTTTAGATCCCCTTGAATCTTAACATTTGTAATTTTGTGTTGTATGTCCCAATAAAAATTTGTATTTTCTCATTACATTTGTGGCTTTCTGGCTTCTTGGAATTTAAAAAGTTTTTCTCTGCTACTGTATTCTGATGCGTTTTTTCAGTCTGAAAAACTGACCGGAACACACGCGGAAATTCCGCAGCGTGTGGATGAGCCCTTAAACTACAAACTCTGCGACACACAACTGCCTGTCTCCCAGGGTTTGTTCACACCTGGTGTTTCTGCTGCGTATTCACTGCATTTTTCGGGGCAATCTTTGCTAAAGATATCAGGAAGATATATTTATGTCACGTATCACTGCGACCGAGCATCACTGCGACCGAGCATCACTGCGACCGCGGCATCACTGAGACCGGGGCATCACTGCGACCGAGCATCACTGCGACCGAGCATCACTGCGACCGAGCATCACTGCGACCGTGCATCACTGCGACCGAGCATCACTGCGACCGGGGCATCACTGCGACCGAGCATCACTGCGACCGGGAATCACTGCGACCGGGGCATCACTGCGACCGAGCATCACTGCGACCGGGAATCACTGCGACCGGGGCATCACTGCGACCGAGCATCACTGCGACCGAGCATCACTGCGACCGGGGCATCACTGCGACCGGGAATCACTGCGACCGGGAATCACTGCGACCAGGAATCACTGCGACCGGGGCATCACTGCAACCGAGCATCACTGCGAACGAGCATCACTGCGACCGTGCATCACTGCGACCGAGCATCACTGCGACCGGGGCATCACTGCGACCGAGCATCACTGCGACCGGGAATCACTGCGACCGAGCATCACTGCGACCGGGAATCACTGCGACCGGGAATCACTGCGACCGGGCATCACTGCGACCGAGCATCACTGCGACCGCGCATCACTGCGACCGGGCATCACTGCGATCGAGCATCACTGCGACCGGGGCATCACTGCGACCGGGCATCACTGCAACCGGGAATCACTGCGACCGGGGCATCACTGCGACCGAGCATCACTGCGACCGAGCATCACTGCGACCGAGCATCACTGCGACCGCGCATCACTGCGACCAGATTTCACTGCGACCGGGCATCACTGCGATCGAGCATCACTGCGACCGGGGCATCACTGCGACCAGGTTTCACTGCGACCGAGCATCACTGCGACCGGGGCATCATTGTGACCGCGACCTCACATCGACCGGGGCATCACTGCGACCGAGCATCACTGCGACCCTGCACCACATCTGAGTGAAGTGACACGTGAAGCTGCAACATCAGGAAAAGGCAGCTCCGTGCAGGAGAAAAAGTCGCCCACCAGTCCCCCTGTATATTATCACCCTCCTCCTGTATATTATCACCCTCCTCCTGTATATTATCCCCCTCCTCCTGTATATCATCACCCTCCTCCTGTATATCATCACCCTCCTCCTGTATATTATCACCCTCCTCCTGTATATTATCACCCTCCTCCTGTATATTATCCCCCTCCTCCTGTATATCATCACCCTCCTCCTGTATATCATCACCCTCCTCCTGTATATTATCACCCTCCCCCTGTATATTATCACCCTCCCCCTGTATATTATCACCCTCCTCCTGTATATTATCACCCTCTCCCTGTATATTATCACCCTCCTCCTGTATATCATCACCCTCCTCCTGTATATTATCACCCTCCTCCTGTATATTATCACCCTCCCCCTGTATATTATCACCCTCCCCCTGTATATTATCACCCTCCCCCTGTATATCATCACCCTCCTCCTGTATATCATCACCCTCCTCCTGTATATCATCACCCTCCCCCTGTATATTATCACCCTCCCCCTGTATATTATCGCCCTCCTCCTGTATATCATCGCCCTCCTCCTGTATATCATCACCCTCCTCCTGTATATTATCACCCTCCTCCTGTATATTATCACCCTCCTCCTGTATATTATCACCCTCCTCCTGTATATTATCACCCTCCTCCTGTATATTATCACCCTCCTCCTGTATATTATCACCCTCCTCCTGTATATCATCACCCTCCTCCTGTATATCATCACCCTCCTCCTGTATATTATCCCCCTCCTCCTGTATATCATCACCCTCCTCCTGTATATCATCACCCTCCTCCTGTATATCATCACCCTCCTCCTGTATATCATCACCCTCCTCCTGTATATTATCACCCTCCTCCTGTATATCATCACCCTCCTCCTGTATATCATCACCCTCCTCCTGTATATTATCACCCTCCTCCTGTATATCATCACCCTCCTCCTGTATATCATCACCCTCCTCCTGTATATCATCACCCTCCTCCTGTATATTATCACCCTCCTCCTGTATATTATCACCCTCCTCCTGTATATTATCACCCTCCTCCTGTATATTATCACCCTCCTCCTGTATATTATCACCCTCCTCCTGTATATTATCACCCTCCCCCTGTATATTATCACCCTCCCCCTGTATATTATCACCCTCCCCCTGTATATCATCACCCTCCTCCTGTATATCATCACCCTCCTCCTGTATATCATCACCCTCCTCCTGTATATTATCACCCTCCTCCTGTATATTATCACCCTCTCCCTGTATATCATCACCCTCCCCCTGTATATCATCACCCTCCCCCTGTATATCATCACCCTCCCCCTGTATATCATCACCCTCCTCCTGTATATCATCACCCTCCTCCTGTATATTATCACCCTCCCCCTGTATATTATCACCCTCCTCCTGTATATCATCACCCTCCCCCTGTATATCATCACCCTCCCCCTGTATATCATCACCCTCCTCCTGTATATTATCACCCTCCTCCTGTATATCATCACCCTCCTCCTGTATATCATCACCCTCCTCCTGTATATCATCACCCTCCTCCTGTATATCATCACCCTCCTCCTGTATATCATCACCCTCCTCCTGTATATCATCACCCTCCCCCTGTATATCATCACCCTCCTCCTGTATATCATCACCCTCCTCCTGTATATCATCACCCTCCTCCTGTATATCATCACCCTCCTCCTGTATATCATCACCCTCCTCCTGTATATCATCCCCCTCCTCCTGTATATCATCACCCTCCCCCTGTATATTATCACCCTCCTCCTGTATATCATCACCCTCCTCCTGTATATTATCACCCTCCCCCTGTATATTATCACCCTCCCCCTGTATATTATCACCCTCTCCCTGTATATTATCACCCTCCCCCTGTATATTATCACCCTCCTCCTGTATATTATCACCCTCCCCCTGTATATAATCACCCTCCTCCTGTATATTATCCCCCTCTCCCTGTATATCATCACCCTCCTCCTGTATATCATCACCCTCCTCCTGTATATCATCACCCTCCTCCTGTATATCATCACCCTCCTCCTGTATATCATCACCCTCCCCCTGTATATCATCACCCTCCTCCTGTATATCATCACCCTCCCCCTGTATATCATCACCCTCCTCCTGTATATTATCACCCTCCCCCTGTATATTATCACCCTCCCCCTGTATATTATCACCCTCCTCCTGTATATCATCACCCTCCTCCTGTATATCATCACCCTCCTCCTGTATATCATCACCCTCCTCCTGTATATCATCACCCTCCTCCTGTATATCATCACCCTCCTCCTGTATATCATCACCCTCCTCCTGTATATCATCCCCCTCCTCCTGTATATCATCCCCCTCCCCCTGTATATCATCACCCTCCCCCTGTATATCATCACCCTCCTCCTGTATATCATCACCCTCCTCCTGTATATCATCACCCTCCTCCTGTATATCATCACCCTCCTCCTGTATATCATCACCCTCCTCCTGTATATCATCACCCTCCCCCTGTATATTATCACCCTCCCCCTGTATATCATCACCCTCCTCCTGTATATCATCACCCTCCCCCTGTATATCATCACCCTCCTCCTGTATATCATCACCCTCCTCCTGTATATTATCACCCTCCTCCTGTATATTATCACCCTCCTCCTGTATATCATCACCCTCCCCCTGTATATCATCACCCTCCTCCTGTATATCATCACCCTCCCCCTGTATATCATCACCCTCCTCCTGTATATTATCACCCTCCTCCTGTATATTATCACCCTCCTCCTGTATATCATCACCCTCCCCCTGTATATCATCACCCTCCTCCTGTATATCATCACCCTCCCCCTGTATATTATCACCCTCCTCCTGTATATTATCACCCTCCTCCTGTATATCATCACCCTCCTCCTGTATATCATCACCCTCCCCCTGTATATCATCACCCTCCCCCTGTATATCATCACCCTCCTCCTGTATATCATCACCCTCCCCCTGTATATCATCACCCTCCTCCTGTATATCATCACCCTCCCCCTGTATATCATCACCCTCCTCCTGTATATCATCACCCACAGTGGCGGATTATCATATGGGCGTTTCGGGCGGCCGCCCGGGGCCCGAGGCTTCCAGGGGGCCCATGGCAGCCCGAAACGCACATTATCTCGTAAATCTATTCAGCGCGCTAGCGCTGCTAACGGCCGAAGATGGGGAGGAGCAGGGAATTCGCCGGGATCCAGGGGTAGGACACGCCTCCCTGACAGTGCGGGCCGCCGCCATTGAGTAACAGAACAGCGACGGACGGCTGTTCTGTTACTCCAAAGCAGCAAGAGAAGAGCCGGCGGGCGGTCACCGGCGCTGAGGTCAGTACAGGATTATCCTCCTGCCCAACTGGTTCCCGACCGCTGGCTGTATTTTTACGGCCAGCGGTCAGGGACGGGTGCTTAAAACCCGAGCCATAGACTTTCTACGGCTCGGGTTTTAACTTGCTGCCCGCGCGATCGGGCAGCTGAATGTCGGGTCTCCGGCTGTCAGTGACTGCCGGGGACCCTGAGGAGAAGACAGAAGCAGCTTTCGCTGCTTCTGTCTTCTCCGATGTCTTCTTACACAGCGTTCAATGAACGCTGTGTACAGGAATAGAGACAGCAGCAGCGGCGCTGTCTCTATTCCTCCCGGTGATCAAGTGACAGGTCACATGATCGCCGGGTGCCGTTAGTGGCAGACTGTTGCTGGGTCTTACTAGACCCAGCACAGCCCTATTAGTGACAATCGTCACTGTGAGAGGGCTGATTTCCCCTGTAACTGGGGCTGCTGTGCAGCTCCAGTTACAGTGGAAAAACATGGTGTAAAACAAAGAGAAAGTAGATATAAAGTTCCCCAAAGGTCTTTTTTGACCTTTGAGGATCAGAACATAGTAATAAAAAATAGTAAAGTGCAAAAAAAATAAATAATAATAAATACACATAAAATACCCACCACAAAAAAAACGTTCCCCCCGCCAATCATTGTTGTAACGCTAGCGCTGACCCAATCACCCTAATATAGACATGTAATATATTAAAATTTACGGTAGACAATGACGATCACAGATAAAAGGTCTATTTTAGGGTAAAACAATGTTATTACCAAAAAAAAATAGCTGAAACGTAAAAAAGCTTCTTTTTTTACTATTATTTTCAAACTTTATGAATAAAAATTCTAAAATGGCAAAAAATGTGTGCATAAAAACGATAAAAAACGAAACCTGCATTGTCTACGGAAAAAACGTCGCAAAAATAACGTCGGTTTTATTTTTTTTTAATAAAAATGTGTGTTTGGTGCAACTTTGTAATTACGTTTTATTAAAAAATATTTTCACTTTTTGAGATACAGCTGCTTTGTATCCTGTATCCGTCAGGTCAGCAGGACTGACGGGATCAGTGAAACGGGCCCTGCGCTAAATTATAATCTTAGATGTGATAGATTTGAGGTGGATCCTGCGTGTCACTGATCCCGTCAGTCCTGCTGACCTGACGGATACAGGATACAAAGCAGCCGTATCTCAAAAAGTAAAAATATTTTTTAATAAAATCAATCAATCACACTGATACACAGACATACTATATATATATATATATATAATTATAATATAAAGTTTTTAAATGTGTACATAACCTTGTGGCACTATATACAAGGGGGAGCGCTGTGTGGCACTATATACAAGGGGGAGCTCTGTGTGGCACTATATACAAGGGGGAGCGCTGTGTGACACTATATACAAGGGGGAGCGCTGTGAGGCACTATATACAAGGGTGAGCGCTGTGAGGCACTATATACAAGGGTGAGCGCTGTGAGGCACTATATACAAGGGGGAGCGCTGTGAGGCACTATATACAAGGGGGAGCGCTGTGAGGCACTATATACAAGGGGGAGCGCTGTGAGGCACTATATACAAGGGGGAGCGCTGTGAGGCACTATATACAAGGGGGAGCGCTGTGAGGCACTATATACAAGGGGGAGCGCTGTGAGGCAAGGGGGGGCTGTGTAGTGCTATCCACCGTGGTATGTGTGTGGCGCTCTTTATAGGGGGGGCTTTTTGGTGCTATTTACAAGAGGGGGAGGGCTGTGTGGCGCTCTCTACAGGGGGGCTGTATGGCACTATCTATAGGGGGCTGTGTGTAACGCTCTCTACGAGGGGGATGTGTGATATATAGAGGGGGCTGTGTATGGCGATATCTATGGGGGTGTGTAATATCTACAGGGGCTGTGTGTGGCACTATGTACAGGGGGCTGTGTGTATGTGGTGTTTTACAGTGTGTGGTATTATATTCAGGCGCGCAGTGTTTGGTGCTATTATATTTAGGGGTACACTATGTGGCACCATGATAACTTTATTTTCGTTTATAGGTGTGGAAATGTTGGAAAAGTGAGGAGACGTCTAAGTGGCAAATTCTGCAGAAATGAGTCATGGCCGGGAGAAGTCGTCATGAGCGCTGGACCGGATGGAGAAGAAAAGAGGAAAAAAACTACTAGAATCTGAGACGTCGTCACCTGTGAGTCACTAGATTTATAGAGAATCTGTCACCTCTCCTGACATGTTTATTATAGGAAATCCTTGTATTTCACAAAAAGTCTTTCTGCGGTCCAGGACTGATAGACAATTCCCCTTGTCAGGAGGTTGTGTCCCTGCACAGTGTGATCCTGTCAGTATGTAGGGACACCGCGCTGTGACAAGGGAAATCGTAACACTGTTAATGCTTGCCCAAAAAGGTAGTGTTAAAAATAGTTACGGTGAGGAAGGGGGGCCCAAGTTTGGGTAACAGCCCAGGGCCCATGGTCTACTTAATCCGCCACTGATCACCCTCCTCCTGTATATCATCACCCTCCTCCTGTATATCATCACCCTCCTCCTGTATATTATCACCCTCCTCCTGTATATTATCACCCTCCTCCTGTATATCATCACCCTCCCCCTGTATATTATCACCCTCCTCCTGTATATCATCACCCTCCCCCTGTATATTATCACCCTCCCCCTGTATATTATCACCCTCCTCCTGTATATCATCACCCTCCTCCTGTATATCATCACCCTCCTCCTGTATATCATCACCCTCCTCCTGTATATCATCACCCTCCTCCTGTATATCATCACCCTCCTCCTGTATATCATCACCCTCCTCCTGTATATCATCACCCTCCTCCTGTATATCATCACCCTCCTCCTGTATATTATCACCCTCCTCCTGTATATCATCACCCTCCCCCTGTATATTATCACCCTCCCCCTGTATATCATCACCCTCCTCCTGTATATTATCACCCTCCTCCTGTATATCATCACCCTCCTCCTGTATATTATCACCCTCCTCCTGTATATCATCACCCTCCTCCTGTATATTATCACCCTCCTCCTGTATATCATCACCCTCCTCCTGTATATCATCACCCTCCCCCTGTATATTATCACCCTCCCCCTGTATATCATCACCCTCCTCCTGTATATCATCACCCTCCTCCTGTATATCATCACCCTCCTCCTGTATATCATCACCCTCCTCCTGTATATCATCACCCTCCTCCTGTATATCATCACCCTCCTCCTGTATATCATCACCCTCCTCCTGTATATTATCACCCTCCTCCTGTATATCATCACCCTCCTCCTGTATATCATCACCCTCCTCCTGTATATCATCACCCTCCTCCTGTATATCATCACCCTCCTCCTGTATATTATCACCCTCCTCCTGTATATTATCACCCTCCTCCTGTATATCATCACCCTCCTCCTGTATATTATCACCCTCCTCCTGTATATCATCACCCTCCCCCTGTATATTATCACCCTCCCCCTGTATATCATCACCCTCCTCCTGTATATTATCACCCTCCTCCTGTATATCATCACCCTCCCCCTGTATATTATCACCCTCCCCCTGTATATCATCACCCTCCTCCTGTATATCATCACCCTCCTCCTGTATATCATCACCCTCCTCCTGTATATCATCACCCTCCTCCTGTATATCATCACCCTCCTCCTGTATATCATCACCCTCCCCCTGTATATTATCACCCTCCCCCTGTATATTATCACCCTCCTCCTGTATATCATCACCCTCCTCCTGTATATTATCACCCTCCTCCTGTATATCATCACCCTCCCCCTGTATATTATCACCCTCCCCCTGTATATCATCACCCTCCTCCTGTATATCATCACCCTCCTCCTGTATATCATCACCCTCCTCCTGTATATCATCACCCTCCCCCTGTATATTATCACCCTCCTCCTGTATATTATCACCCTCCTCCTGTATATCATCACCCTCCTCCTGTATATTATCACCCTCCTCCTGTATATCATCACCCTCCCCCTGTATATCATCACCCTCCCCCTGTATATTATCACCCTCCTCCTGTATATCATCACCCTCCTCCTGTATATTATCACCCTCCCCCTGTATATCATCACCCTCCCCCTGTATATCATCACCCTCCTCCTGTATATCATCACCCTCCTCCTGTATATTATCACCCTCCCCCTGTATATTATCACCCTCCCCCTGTATATTATCACCCTCTCCCTGTATATCATCACCCTCCTCCTGTATATCATCACCCTCCCCCTGTATATCATCACCCTCCTCCTGTATATTATCACCCTCCTCCTGTATATCATCACCCTCCTCCTGTATATCATCACCCTCCTCCTGTATATCATCACCCTCCTCCTGTATATCATCACCCTCCCCCTGTATATCATCACCCTCCTCCTGTATATCATCACCCTCCCCCTGTATATTATCACCCTCTCCCTGTATATTATCACCCTCCTCCTGTATATCATCACCCTCCTCCTGTATATCATCACCCTCCCCCTGTATATTATCACCCTCTCCCTGTATATCATCACCCTCCTCCTGTATATCATCACCCTCCCCCTGTATATTATCACCCTCTCCCTGTATATTATCACCCTCCTCCTGTATATCATCACCCTCCTCCTGTATATTATCACCCTCCTCCTGTATATCATCACCCTCCTCCTGTATATTATCACCCTCCTCCTGTATATCATCACCCTCCCCCTGTATATCATCACCCTCCTCCTGTATATCATCACCCTCCTCCTGTATATTATCACCCTCCCCCTGTATATTATCACCCTCCTCCTGTATATTATCACCCTCCTCCTGTATATCATCACCCTCCCCCTGTATATTATCACCCTCCCCCTGTATATTATCACCCTCCTCCTGTATATTATCACCCTCCTCCTGTATATCATCACCCTCCCCCTGTATATTATCACCCTCTCCCTGTATATCATCACCCTCCTCCTGTATATCATCACCCTCCCCCTGTATATTATCACCCTCCTCCTGTATATTATCACCCTCCTCCTGTATATCATCACCCTCCTCCTGTATATCATCACCCTCCTCCTGTATATTATCACCCTCCTCCTGTATATCATCACCCTCCCCCTGTATATCATCACCCTCCTCCTGTATATCATCACCCTCCCCCTGTATATCATCACCCTCCCCCTGTATATTATCACCCTCCCCCTGTATATTATCACCCTCCCCCTGTATATTATCACCCTCCCCCTGTATATTATCACCCTCCTCCTGTATATCATCACCCTCCTCCTGTATATTATCACCCTCCTCCTGTATATTATCACCCTCCTCCTGTATATCATCACCCTCCTCCTGTATATCATCACCCTCCCCCTGTATATCATCACCCTCCTCCTGTATATCATCACCCTCCCCCTGTATATCATCACCCTCCTCCTGTATATCATCACCCTCCCCCTGTATATTATCACCCTCTCCCTGTATATTATCACCCTCCTCCTGTATATCATCACCCTCCTCCTGTATATTATCACCCTCCTCCTGTATATCATCACCCTCCTCCTGTATATTATCACCCTCCTCCTGTATATCATCACCCTCCCCCTGTATATCATCACCCTCCTCCTGTATATCATCACCCTCCTCCTGTATATTATCACCCTCCCCCTGTATATTATCACCCTCCTCCTGTATATTATCACCCTCCTCCTGTATATCATCACCCTCCCCCTGTATATTATCACCCTCCCCCTGTATATTATCACCCTCCTCCTGTATATTATCACCCTCCTCCTGTATATCATCACCCTCCCCCTGTATATTATCACCCTCTCCCTGTATATCATCACCCTCCTCCTGTATATCATCACCCTCCCCCTGTATATTATCACCCTCCTCCTGTATATTATCACCCTCCTCCTGTATATCATCACCCTCCTCCTGTATATCATCACCCTCCTCCTGTATATTATCACCCTCCTCCTGTATATCATCACCCTCCCCCTGTATATCATCACCCTCCTCCTGTATATCATCACCCTCCCCCTGTATATCATCACCCTCCCCCTGTATATTATCACCCTCCCCCTGTATATTATCACCCTCCCCCTGTATATTATCACCCTCCTCCTGTATATCATCACCCTCCTCCTGTATATTATCACCCTCCTCCTGTATATTATCACCCTCCTCCTGTATATCATCACCCTCCTCCTGTATATCATCACCCTCCCCCTGTATATCATCACCCTCCTCCTGTATATCATCACCCTCCCCCTGTATATTATCACCCTCCTCCTGTATATCATCACCCTCCTCCTGTATATTATCACCCTCCTCCTGTATATCATCACCCTCCTCCTGTATATCATCACCCTCCTCCTGTATATCATCACCCTCCTCCTGTATATCATCACCCTCCTCCTGTATATCATCACCCTCCCCCTGTATATTATCACCCTCCCCCTGTATATCATCACCCTCCTCCTGTATATCATCACCCTCCTCCTGTATATCATCACCCTCCTCCTGTATATCATCACCCTCCCCCTGTATATCATCACCCTCCTCCTGTATATTATCACCCTCCCCCTGTATATCATCACCCTCCTCCTGTATATTATCACCCTCCTCCTGTATATCATCACCCTCCCCCTGTATATTATCACCCTCCTCCTGTATATTATCACCCTCCTCCTGTATATCATCACCCTCCTCCTGTATATCATCACCCTCCTCCTGTATATCATCACCCTCCCCCTGTATATTATCACCCTCCTCCTGTATATCATCACCCTCCTCCTGTATATCATCACCCTCCTCCTGTATATCATCACCCTCCCCCTGTATATCATCACCCTCCTCCTGTATATCATCACCCTCCTCCTGTATATTATCACCCTCCTCCTGTATATCATCACCCTCCTCCTGTATATCATCACCCTCCTCCCGTATATCATCACCCTCCTCCCGTATATCATCACCCTCCCCCTGTATATCATCACCCTCCTCCTGTATATCATCACCCTCCCCCTGTATATTATCACCCTCCTCCTGTATATCATCACCCTCCTCCTGTATATCATCACCCTCCTCCTGTATATCATCACCCTCCTCCTGTATATCATCACCCTCCCCCTGTATATCATCACCCTCCTCCTGTATATCATCACCCTCCCCCTGTATATCATCACCCTCCTCCTGTATATCATCACCCTCCTCCTGTATATCATCACCCTCCTCCTGTATATCATCACCCTCCTCCTGTATATCATCACCCTCCTCCCGTATATCATCACCCTCCTCCCGTATATCATCACCCTCCTCCTGTATATCATCACCCTCCCCCTGTATATCATCACCCTCCTCCTGTATATCATCACCCTCCTCCTGTATATCATCACCCTCCTCCTGTATATTATCACCCTCCTCCTGTATATCATCACCCTCCTCCTGTATATCATCACCCTCCTCCCGTATATCATCACCCTCCTCCTGTATATCATCACCCTCCTCCTGTATATCATCACCCTCCCCCTGTATATCATCACCCTCCTCCTGTATATCATCACCCTCCTCCTGTATATCATCACCCTCCTCCTGTATATCATCACCCTCCTCCTGTATATCATCACCCTCCTCCTGTATATCATCACCCTCCTCCTGTATATTATCACCCTCCTCCTGTATATCATCACCCTCCTCCTGTATATCATCACCCTCCCCCTGTATATCATCACCCTCCTCCTGTATATCATCACCCTCCTGCTGTATATCATCACCCTCCTCCTGTATATTATCACCCTCCTCCTGTATATCATCACCCTCCTCCTGTATATCATCACCCTCCCCCTGTATATTATCACCCTCCTCCTGTATATTATCACCCTCCTCCTGTATATCATCACCCTCCTCCTGTATATCATCACCCTCCTCCTGTATATCATCACCCTCCCCCTGTATATCATCACCCTCCCCCTGTATATCATCACCCTCCTCCTGTATATTATCACCCTCCTCCTGTATATCATCACCCTCCTCCTGTATATCATCACCCTCCTCCCGTATATCATCACCCTCCTCCTGTATATCATCACCCTCCTCCTGTATATCATCACCCTCCCCCTGTATATCATCACCCTCCTCCTGTATATTATCACCCTCCTCCTGTATATCATCACCCTCCTCCTGTATATTATCACCCTCCCCCTGTATATTATATTGCAGTATGATTCGGGGTGTGCAGGTAACGCTCTCGTCCGCTGTGGGTGGAGGGTGACCTCATATATAACACATACGTCGCCCTCTCAGGTATTTGCTGCGGGGGGGGGATCCTTCATCACATTATTATGACCTCGTTATTATATTATTAGCTGAGAACCGTCTCTCATTTCCGCCGTTTTCCTTCCACATTGAGTTTTTCTGCACTTTCTTCCGTCTGGTAGAACGGATATTTCTATGATGGATTATTCTGCGTGCTGTGAATGGCGCAGAGCGTCAGCGAGAATTCAACCAGCAGGATTATTAATCCAAATTATAATGACAAAGCGCGAGGCTGCACAGGATTAGAAGAACATGGCGGCTTCCTTCATGAAACAGCGCCACACTTGTCCACAGGTCGTGTGCGGAATATACACACACCAAACCCGACAGTGTAAGGCTATGTTCACACGGGGTATTTTGCCGAGTTTTTTGACGCGGAAACCGCGCCGCAAAACTCGGCAAAAACGGCCCGAAAATGCCTCCCATTGATTTCAATGGGAGGCGTCGGCGTCTTTTTCCCGCGAGCAGTAAAACTGCCTCGCGGGAAAAAGAAGCGACATGCCCTATCTTCGGGCGCTTCCGCCTCCGACCTCCCGTTGACTTCAATGGGAGGCAGAGAAAGCGTATTTCGCTCTGTTTTATGCCCGCGGCGCTCAATGGCCGCGGGCGAAAAACGGTGCGAAAATCGCCGCGAAAATCAGCGTGCAGGGAGAGGAATATCTGCCTCAAAGTTCCAAACGGAATTTTGAGGCAGATATTCCTCCCCCAAAATACTCCGTGTGAACATAGCCTTATTTAAACGGCCAAGAAAGTTTAATCAGATAAAAAACCTGATGTTATTGAGACGCGTTAAAAACGACAGTAACATAAAAAAGAGGTGGGGGGGGGGGTGATAAAACGGGAGAAGCCGATACTGGCAGTGACATCTATACCAGGGGGTGATACATTGTAAATAGTCCGCAAGGGGGAAGCCAAGAAGAGACCAGGTAAGAGGACGGGACAAGATTGTCCAGCAAAGTAGAGACACAATGTAACGGCAGCACAGAACGGGCAAAAACAGCGGAACAATGGCGTAACCAGCTGAAATACGCCAGGAGCCACTTACACACCCAACGCGTTTCGCCGCAAGACTTTGTCAGGGGGGCTGATGATGATGATGATGATGATGATGATGGCGGCTCAGAGAAAAGAGGGCGCTATATACTGTACAGAAACAGGGAGGATTCATTGTAAATATGTTTTATCTGGAGGAGCGGAATCAAAATGGTGGCGACAGAACCGAAGTGACCAGAGCAGGGAAATCGCCATGAAAAGAATAACCAATCAAATAGGGAAAGTCTACACTAAAACCCACCCCGAGAGGCGCGAACATCAACCAGGACTGGCAAATCAAGTGGCAAGTGTCATGAGAAGAAATAATATAGCGGCCAGAACGCAGTGATGACAGACGCAGAGAGAAGTGCATCACAGCACATCCGGCGGCCGCGTCACGCCTGGTTAAACGGCGCGGAGGGCGGAAGTGCCTAATATATCCGGCCGCATCATATCCGGGTTGCGTGTGGTATTGCAGCTCGGCCCCATTAAGTTCAATAGATCTGAGCTGCAATACCAGATACAACCCATGGACAGGTGTGGCGCTGTTCTTGAAGAAACCCGCCATATACACTACCGTTCAAAAGTTTGGGGTCACCCAGACAATTTTGTGTTTTCCATGAAATCTCACACTTATATTTATCAAATGAGTTGCAAAATGACTAGAAAATACAGTCCAGACATTGACAAGGTTAGAAATAATAATTTTCTCCTTCAGACTTTGCTTTCGTCGCTCCATTTGCAGCAATTCCAGCATTGCAGACCTTTGGCATTCGAGCTGTTAATTTGCTGAGGTCATCGGGAGACATTTCACCCCCCCCCCCCCCCCGTGCTTCCAGAAGCCCCTCCCACAAGTTGGATTGGCTTGATGGGCACTTCTTGCGTACCATACGGCCAAGCTCCTCCCACAACAGCTCTATGGGGTTGAGATCTGGTGACTGCGCTGGCCACTCCATTACAGATAGAATACCGGCTGCCGGCTTCTTCCCTAAATAGTTCTTGCATCATTTGGAGGTGCTTTGGGTCATTGTCCTGTTGTAGGATGAAATTGGCTCCAATCAAGCGCTGTCCACAGGGTATGGCATGGCGTTGCGGAGTGATAGCCTTCCTTATTCACAATCCCTTTTACCTTGTACAAATCTCCCACTTTACCCCAGACCATCACATGACCTCCACCATGCTTGACAGATGGCGTCCGGCGCTCTTCCAGCATCTTTTCAGTTGTTCTGCGTCTCACAAATGTTCTTCTGTGTGATCCAAACACCTCAAACTTCCATTCGTCTGTCCATAACACTTTTTTCCAATCTTCCTCTGTCCAATGTCTGAGCTTTTACCCATATTAATCTTTTCCTTTTATTAGCCAGTCTCAGATATGGCTTTTTCTTTGCCACTCTGCCCTGAAGGCCAGCATCCCGGAGTCGCCTCTTCACTGTAGACGTTGACACTGCCGTTTTGCGGGTACTATTTAATGAAGCTGCCAGTTGAGGACCTGTGAGGCGTCTATTTCTCAAACTAGAGACTCTAATGTACTTGTCTTGTTGCTCAGTTGTGCAGCGGGGCCTCCCACTTCTCTTTCTACTCTGGTTAGAGCCTGTGTGTGCTGTCCTCTGAAGGGAGTAGTACACACCGTTGTAGGAAATCTTCAGTTTCTTGGCAATTTCTCGCATGGAATAGCCTTCATTTCTAAGAACAAGAATAGACTGTCGAGTTTCACATGAAAGCTCTCTTTTTCTAGCCATTTTGAGAGTTTAATCGAACCCACAAATGTAATGCTCCAGATTATCAACTAGCTCAAAGGAAGGTCAGTTTTATAGCTCCTCTAAACAGCAAAACTGTTTACAGCGGTGCTAACATAATTGCACAAGGGTTTTCAAGTGTTTTCTAATCATCCATTAGCCTTCTAACACAGTCAGCAAACACAATGTACCATTAGAACACTGGAGTGATGGTTGCTGGAAATGGGCCTCTATACACCTATGTAGATATTGCATTAAAAACCAGACGTTTGCAGCTAGAATAGTCATTTACCGCATTAACAATGTATAGAGTGGATTTCTGATTAATGTCATGTTATCTTCATTGGAAAAAACTGGGCTTTTCTTGCAAAAATAAGGAAATTTCTAAGTGACCCTAAACTTGTGAACGGTTGTGTATTTCTAAGGCTTCGTTCACATCTGCGTTGGGGCTCCGGTCACGGGTTCTGTCTGAGCTTTCAGGGAAACCCATGAACGGAACCCAAACTGAAACAAGCGGAAACCGTAGGTAACATTGATTTCAATGGTGACGGATCCGGTGCCAATGTTTTCCATTTGTCTCCGTTGTGTAAGAACTCCGTCGTTTTGACGGAATGAACAGCGCAGTCGCCTACGGTATTGATTCTGTCAAAGCTACGGAACCCTCACACAACGGAGACAAATGGAAACCATTGGCCCCCGGATCCGTCACCATTGAAATCAATGTTACCTACGGTTTCCGCTTGTTTCTGTCAGGGCTCCGTTCTGATGGAAAGCTCAGACGGAACGTCACAACGTCGCCCTGACGCAGATGTGAACGAAGCATAAACTGATACAAACGGATGGCATATCATTTTGTATCCATCATCCATTGACTTCAATGTTAAAATAAAAACGGAAAAGTCCTTCCCCTCCGGTGTCCGTCAGTTTTGATGGAAACAATAGCGCAGCAGATCACGGTATTTCTTCTGTCAAAAAAACAGAACCCTGACGGAGCGGAGACGACCTGAACACAACGGACGCAAAAATAAAACCCATAGAAATCAATGTTTTTGTTATGGAAACGCTAACGTCCGTACTTGTGCTCATCTGACGGATCCGCTAGAACGGAAGCGATGGCGCAGATGTGAAGGTTAATCAGTGGCGGGAGTTACACCGAGAGGAGCCTGCAGGATTAAATGAGGATTCTGACGCCGGGTCGCTCCCTTTGGGTCTTGCGGTTTGTCTTCCATGTTCGTCGGGTCACGGAGACGCATAACACTGCGCAGGTTCTCAGCTCTTATTAGAAAAGTGAATGGAGCCGGACGGAACCTCCGCTCTCCTGGGGCCCCCCAGATGCCGCAAGGCCTCCCTGTATATGTGTGCAGCACAGGGGCGGCCCCGGTGTCAGGTCAGTATATGGGCCCCGGCCCCCCATCATACAGCGCCCCCTCTGTAACCCCAGTGATCGAGCTCCATGTTCATCAGCTCAGTGGTACATGCAATCTAATAGACAGGAGGAGGCTGCTTATATAGTGACAGTGGCCCCCCATACACACGGGGCCCCTGAACAACTTACATATATGTGCGCCACTGATACCGTGAACACAGGATCCACCGCAAGCAGCGCCGGGAAAAATCACCAACGTCTGCGCGCTCCCGGGGGGAGGGAACGAAGGGTTGGCCAGTATGGACACATCCCACGTAAGAGCGCCCCCGACTGGTAACATCAGGGACAAACAGTGAGGAGAGGATGGGAACCCCCAGTCTTATCCTTACAAGGGGCTCCTGGCAACACTGAATTGGCTCTGACTGGCCTCTCACTTTACCGCACAGAAGCCTTGCTTTGACTATTTAGTTTAATTTCTGATCACCTTTTTCAAGATCTCTGCTTGCTGTGAATGGGAACATACTTGTTTACATCCAGAGGCTGAATACCCATCCTGACCTCATCTTTCTCACAGATGAGGGTTTGTTACAATGTATCAGAGTAGAGATTTGTACATCAGGTAAACACAGCAGCAGCGCAAACCTGTCCTGAAAATGATGATCGCGCCTGCAGTCCCATCATTCACCTACAGATGTCGCTGCAACAACGCAAACTCTACCGGACCCTGGAGCTGAGCTCAGACCGGGCGCAACTATTCCGACCGGCACTACAACCTGAGGAGGAGGAGAGGGAGGGGGGGGGGGGGGAGTGTGTATATATATTCACAGTGCACTGACTGCGGCCGCAGGGGACGAGCACTGACGGGACAAGTGACCCCGGAGCTCCGATCACCTCAGACCTGTCACCAGGACAACCGGGGAGCAGCCCGCAAGGGGGCGGGGCTCAGAGCGGGCGCACAGCTCAGGGAGAGGAATGGATTGCAAGCTCTATGTACAAGGTGAGTGCGAACCAGAAGAGTGGAGGAGTCAGCCTGCCCCAGATACCCCCCTCCTCAGCCTGCCCCAGATACCCCCCTCCTCAGCCTGCCCCAGATAGCCCCCTCCTCAGCCTGCCCCAGATACCCCCCTCCTCAGCCTGCCCCAGACACCCCCCTCCTCAGCCTGCCCCAGATACCCCCCCTCCTCAGCCTGCCCCAGATACCCCCCTCCTCAGCCTGCCCCAGATACCCCCCTCCTCAGCCTGCCCCAGATACCCCCCCTCCTCAGACTGCCCCAGATACCCCCCTCCTCAGCCTGCCCCAGATACCCCCCTCCTCAGCCTGCCCCAGATACCCCCCCTCCTCAGCCTGCCCCAGATAGCCCCCTCCTCAGCCTGCCCCAGACACCCCCCTCCTCAGCCTGCCCCAGACACCCCCCTCCTCAGCCTGCCCCAGACACCCCCCTCCTCAGCCTGCCCCAGACACCCCCCTCCTCAGCCTGCCCCAGACACCCCCCTCCTCAGCCTGCCCCAGACACCCCCCTCCTCAGCCTGCCCCAGACACCCCCCTCCTCAGCCTGCCCCAGACACCCCCCTCCTCAGCCTGCCCCAGACACCCCCCTCCTCAGCCTGCCCCAGACACCCCCCTCCTCAGCCTGCCCCATATACCCCCCCTCCTCAGCCTGCCCCAGATACCCCCCCTCCTCAGCCTGCCCCAGATACCCCCCCTCCTCAGCCTGCCCCAGATACCCCCCTCCTCAGCCTGCCCCAGATACCCCCCCTCCTCAGACTGACCCAGATACCCCCCTCCTCAGCCTGCCCCAGATACCCCCCTCCTCAGCCTGCCCCAGATACCCCCCTCCTCAGCCTGCCCCAGATACCCCATCCTCTGTCTGTGGGGTCAGCCTGCGCGGATTCCCTGGGGTGCAGATGTTGGAGGGTTTATGATGGGCCCGGGTCCCCCCTCACAGCTGAGCATTGCCTTGTGCAGGTGACGGGAGGATGAGAAGAGGAGGTCCTGCGATGACTGATCGCTCAGGTACATGGGGTGCGGGCGCTCGGGGGGCTCCCCACTACAGAATGCGGCTGCGTCCAGGATATGAGACAACTCAATATTTATCTGTCGAGGCAGAAAAGTGGGGATCAGTCCCTGCCGCAGATGGTGGGGTCCCTGCCGCAGATGGTGGCGTCCCTGCCGCAGATGGTGGCGTCCCTGCTGCAGATAGTGGGGTCCCTGCAGGTGCCGGGTGGTGACCGCTCCTCACATATATCATGACGGTTGTTATTCCTGCTGACTGTTGTTATTCCTGCTGACTGTTTCCTCGGCGTGTTGATCTCCCTTCATAATCTGCGCTCATTGAATACATAAAGTCTGTCAAAATGATTGCCATAGAATATAGCGGGGTCCCGGGCAGGAAGGGGTTAAGACTCGCAGGAGGTTGGGTGTTGCAGGTGGAGTGAGGGGCGAGTGACCCCAATAAATAAGCAGCGTTCCAGGACACGTCAAGACGATGGATTCCTGATGTCATTGATGAGATTTACAAGTGATGGGGGGGGGTCGCTCCGCTCCGCTCGACTCGAGATTGGAATCAGATTACGATTATTTACATATCACAGAGAGACGGAAACTCTAAGGCTATGTTCACACGGGGTCTTTTGCCGAGTTTTTTGACGCGGAAACCGCGTCGCAAAACTCGTCAGAAACGGCCCGAGAACGCCTCCCATTGATTTCAATGGGAGGCGTCGGCGTCTTTTTCCCGCGAGCAGTAAAACTGCCTCGCGGGAAAAAGAAGCGACATGCCCTATCTTCGGGCGCTTCCGCCTCCGACCTCCCATTGACTTCAATGGGAGGCAGGAGAAAGCGTGTTTTATGCCCGCGGCGCTCAATGGCCGCGGGCGAAAAACGGCGCGATAATTGCTGTTCACACGGAGTATTTTCCGTTTGGAACTTTGAGGCAGATATTCCTCCCCCAAAATACTCCGTGTGAACATAGCCTGAGACTGGGGTCTCCGGCTCTTGTCAAACTACAACTCCCACTTGGCCTCTCAGGCTATACTGGGAGTTGTAGTTTGACGATAACGGTTGTAGGACCCAGTGCGGTGCAGCGTCCGATGTGACGTCATCAGCGCGGTGTACGGGCAGAAGCCGTAATCTGGATTTAATCTGACCTCTATTATTCTGGTTTTTGCGCAGAACCGCCTGATAATCCGGAATATTGTGAAGCGGTTGAGCTGAGATAATCTGCAGCGTCCTCCGGATCATTAGCGGCAGCCGATTCTATATTGTATTATTGCGGGCGGCGCGGTAATGGCTTCACCCTCCGGTTCTGTGCTGGGGAACGTCCTGTGTATTATCTTCTCTCTGATAATCCGGAACGTCTGGTAATCCGCCATCTGTTGGGCCCCATTAAGGAGAGTTTCTACCCTTGGATTTTGCTCTTTGTCTCCTTTGTGTTGTGAACATGAGTGATCAGAAGGTTCCAGCAGCTCGGAGGTTAATCCAGGGACCCCCTTTTCTTTACCTCTGAATCACCGTCGTGGCTGCGTCCACAATCCCCCCTTTGTTGTGATCTCGCTGTGATATGCGGGAACGGGAATGAGCCGAGTGGGATCTTTAACTCCGGCCGCCCCTTTAAGCATTGTTGGGGGTTATAATGTGGGGTCTGCGCCGGTTCATGCGGCAGAGCCGGGTTAGTAGCTGGCGGGGCACATTGGGTAGAATCTGGAGACGTTTGGTAGGAGCCGTGGCCTGGCCACACAATGGCGCTGGGTGGGAGGCTGTCGCTCAGTTTGGGGGTTCTTCTTTGAAGTAAGTTGAATAGAAAGTTGACAATGATGAAATATAGTGGGGGGGACACAATGAGGCGGGGGTCAGCCGGGCGCTGGGTACGGGCTCTGCTCTGATCTACGTCTTATTGGCGGCTCTATAAGGCCTCGTTCACACTGAGTTTTTTGCAGGAGGAAAATTCTGCCTCAAAATTCCGTTTGGCATTTTGAGGCAGATTTTGTGCTTCCTGCACGTCGTTTGCCACGATTTTCGCCGCGTTTTTCGCCCACGGCCATTGAGTGCTACGGGCAAAGAACTCTGCGAAATACGCTTTCTCTGCCTCCCATTGATGTCAATGGGAGGTCAGAGGCGTAAACGCGCGAAGATAGGCATGTCCCTTCTCTGTCCCGCAAGGCGGTTTTACCGGGTGAAAACCGCCCCCGCCTCCCATAGAAATCAATGGGAGGCATTTTCGGCCAGTTTTTGACGAGTTTTGCCGAGTGGTTTCCGCTCCAAAAAGCTCGTCAAAATACTCAGTGTGAACAGGCCCTAAGGATTAGGCGATGTTCACACACAAACTCAAAAAAGTCTCAAAATACAAGAGAAAACGGCTCCTGATTTTCAGATGTTTTTTTTGTGCCACTCGTGATTTTCGCTGCGTTTTTCACGTCCGTTTTTGGAGCTTTTTTCAATAGTCTTTGGAAAACGGCTCAAAAGTGTCCTGCGCTTCTTTTTTGCTGCCGTATTTTTACGCGTAAAAAAACGCCGCCAAAAACACTCCGTTGGAACAGAACGCCGTTTTCCTTTTGAAATCAATGGGCAGATGTCTGCTTCCGATTTTTGAGGCGTTTACGGCCGTGTGAACATCCCCTTATGATTCCTGGAAATGCTAAAATCACAACCGCAGATGAGTCGCATTCTCTGATTCGTCAGGATCCTCCGAGTCGCCGGCCCCTAGAATATCGGAGGTCGCTGTTTAGGGCTTGTTCACACTTCTCCAGAGGTATCAACGATTCGCCGCGCTGCTTGATGGAGGTGAAAGCACGACTCCTGTCCCGTGGAAACGCTGAACTTCTCCCGCGGCGGCTCCATCAGTGACTCCAGCTCAGCTGCTATGTCTGTTGGAGCCTGAGGTAGTCCGAAATCCACCCCTTGTTTCATTCATGGACCCGTGCTTTAGGCTCTGTTCACACGCAAAACGAAAAATGGCTGTAAAACACGGAGCAGTTTTCAAGGGTAACCAGCCTCTGATTTTCAGCCGTTTTTTAAGCATCAGCCGTTTTTTTATGCGTTTTTTGCGGCGGTTTTTGGAGCTGTTTTTCTATTGACACAATGAAAAAAGGCTCCAAAAATGGAGGCCCGAAAAAAAAGTTTTTTTTTTTTTTTTTTTTACGTGCCGTTTTTTTCAAACGGCTGCACAAAAAATGTGGGAACGAAATGGCGTTTTTCCCATTGAAATCAATGGCCAGATGTTTGGAGGCGTTCAGCTTCCGTTTTCAGGTAGTTTACGGCCCAAGAAACGTCTGCCGATAAGCCGCGTGCACAAGCCGGTCACTTCTTGAGCCGTTTTTCATTGCGTGAATAGAAAATCCGCTCCAAAAACGGCCGCAAAAAACGCATCAAAAAATGTTTCCTTATAAAACGGCTGAAACTCAGAGGCTGTTTACCCTTGAAAAGCTCCGTATTTTACAGACGTTTTTCGTTTAGCGTGTGAACGGCTCCAAAAACGGCTCAAGATGTGACATGCGCCATTTTTTTAAAGCCGCATTAAAAAAACGCCCCGTCCGAATAAAACGCCGGTTTTCACATTGAAATTAATGGGCAGATGTTTGGAGGCGGTAACACACCGAAAAACGTCTAAAAATCTTGCGTAAACGTCCCCTAAGGGTATGTTCACACAATCTTTTTTTCGGGCCGTAAACGCCCGGAAAACGGCTAAAAGTGCAGGGGCTGAACGCCTTCTAACATCTGCCGTTGATTTCAATAGGAAAAATGGCGTTCAGTTCCCACATAATGGCTGCGTGAAAAAAAGCCTTGTAAAAAGTGCAGGTCACTTGAGCCGTTTTTGGAGCCGTTTTTCATTGACTCGATAGAAAAACAGCCGTAAAAAACGCAGCGAAAATCGTGAGTGGCTTAAAAAACGTCTGAAAATCAGGAGCGGTTTAACCCTTGAAAACCGCTCCGAATTTTCACATGGTTTTAATTTTGTGTGTGAACAGACTCTTATGCTGCAACCCTGCTTATTTCTATTTGCTTGTCGTCTCTTCTTTAGGCCGGGTTCACACGAGCACATTAACGTCGGACGGAACGTATTTCGGCCGCAAGTCCCGGACCGAACACACTGCAGGGAGCCGGGCATCATAGTTATGTACGACGCTAGGAGTCCCTGCCTTGCTGCAGGACAACTGTCCCTGTAATCATGTCTTCATACATAACTATGATGCTCCCGGCTCCCTGCAGTGTGTTCGGTCCGGGACTTGCGGCCAAAATACGTTCTGTCCATTATAGACCGAACACGCTCGTGTGAATCCGGCCTTAGGGCATGTTCACACACACTAATTACGGACGAAAAATGCGGCTTGAAAGCGTTGACAAACATCTGCCCATTGAAAGCGATGGGCTGACGTTTGTCTGTTCACACGAGGCGTATATTTACGCGCCGCTGTCAAATGACGGCGCGTAAATAGACGCCCGCGTCAAAGAAGTGTCATGTCACTTCTTGGGGCGTAATTGGAGCCGTTATTCATTGACTCCAATGAAAAGCAGCGCCAATTATGCCCGTAATGGACGCGGCGTTCAAGCGCCTGCACATGCCGTTACGGCTGAAATGACTGGGCTGTTTTCTCCTGAAAACATCCCCGTAGTTTCAGCCGTAACGGACGCCCTCGTGTGAACATACCCTCACTGCTCTGTCTACTTTGTACCCAGATCTCTGTTCATCCTGAGCCTTCAGGTTCATGAATAAAATACATGGTTATTTTTTGCTGGGGCGGCGCGGACGGGACAGCAGGGACCGTGCAGGTTTATATATCATGACAAGTAGCCGGGTGACCACCACGATCAGCAGAGCAATGGCGGCCATAAGTGGTTGTCACCGGCATCTGTAACCTGTGCAGGAGATGAGGATAATGGCGAGGACTCCACACCAGCGGACCGATCCCGTCCATTGCTTCTTTAGGCCGCATTCACACAGTGCAGTTTTGTTTCTTTGCAATTTTTGTAGCCACAACCAGGTTTGAATTGTAAAGGGAGGGGAAGTACAAGAAAGGTTCTACTTATTTTCTTTTTTTCACCTGGTTGTGGCTTCAATAACTGCACTGTGTGAATAGAGTCTTCGGGATTGTTTACATGAGTCGATTTTTTTTTTTTTTTTTTTCTTTAATGTTAAATTTTATAATCACAGGAAAAAAAAGTGCCATCGTTGCTTAAAACTGCAGGATGTTTGCTGCAATTACGAAAATCGCAGCAAAAACCGCCACAAACAACGACTCATGTGAACATTCCCCTCGAAGACGCACACGGCAGGATTTAGGTCAGTATTGACCCTGCGCAGAGGAGATGATAGAGTGATGGTCCGCACCTCTGCCGTATTTGGATCCACTTCTGGTTTTGTCTTCCAGATACTGATGCAGAATCCGTAAGTGTGAACGCGTCCTGCGGAGATGTCCGTTATATCCCTGCCGGTCCCCTCATTGTCATCACTTATTTATTAGGGAATTCCTGTTTTCTCAGTTCCTTATTATTTTCTGCTCCGGCCGTTCTTGCGCTGATCACCCCCCAGAATCTCACGTTTCCTCCGCACGCAAAACTTGTATCCACTTTCTTTTAAGTGCAAAATGATAATTCACTACAATAATAATAAAGATGTTGTTCACGGAGGTCGATGTCGTCTCCATCCTGCAGGTCGTGCCGAGCGTTGCGAGGATTCTGCAGTCACCACATTGATTTACAGATGAATTGTGACAATGAATCTATATAGAATTGTATCTATAGGGAGAGACCGGTACGTTGTATCTATGGAGTGACCGGTACGTTGTATCTATAGGGAGTGACCGGTACGTTGTATCTATGGAGTGACCGGTACGTTGTATCCATAGGGAGTGACCGGTACGTTGTATCCATAGGGAGTGACCGGTACGTTGTATCCATAGGGAGAGACCGGTACGTTGTATCTATAGGGAGTGACCGGTACGTTGTATCCATAGAGTGACCGGTACGTTGTATCCATAGAGTGACCGGTACGTTGTATCCATAGAGTGACCGGTACGTTGTATCCATAGAGTGACCGGTACGTTGTATCCATAGAGTGACCGGTACGTTGTATCCATAGAGTGACCGGTACGTTGTATCCATAGAGTGACCGGTACATTGTATCCATAGAGTGACCGGTACGTTGTATCCATAGAGTGACCGGTACGTTGTATCCATAGAGTGACCGGTACGTTGTATCCATAGAGTGACCGGTACGTTGTATCCATAGGGAGTGACCGGTACGTTGTATCCATAGGGAGTGACCGGTACGTTGTATCCATAGGGAGTGACCGGTACGTTGTATCCATAGGGAGTGACCGGTACGTTGTATCCATAGGGAGTGACCGGTACGTTGTATCCATAGGGAGTGACCGGTACGTTGTATCCATAGGGAGTGACCGGTACGTTGTATCCATAGGGAGTGACCGGTACGTTGTATCCATAGGGAGTGACCGGTACGTTGTATCCATAGGGAGTGACCGGTACGTTGTATCCATAGGGAGTGACCGGTACGTTGTATCCATAGGGAGTGACCGGTACGTTGTATCCATAGGGAGTGACCGGTACGTTGTATCCATAGGGAGTGACCGGTACGTTGTATCCATAGGGAGTGACCGGTACGTTGTATCCATAGGGAGTGACCGGTACGTTGTATCCATAGGGAGTGACCGGTACGTTGTATCCATAGGGAGTGACCGGTACGTTGTATCCATAGGGAGTGACCGGTACGTTGTATCCATAGGGAGTGACCGGTACGTTGTATCCATAGGAGTGACCGGTACGTTGTATCCATAGGGAGTGACCGGTACGTTGTATCCATAGGGAGTGACCGGTACGTTGTATCCATAGGGAGTGACCGGTACGTTGTATCCATAGGGAGTGACCGGTACGTTGTATCCATAGGGAGTGACCGGTACGTTGTATCTATAGGGAGTGACCGGTACGTTGTATCTATAGGGAGTGACCGGTACGTTGTATCTATAGGGAGTGACCGGTACGTTGTATCTATAGGGAGTGACCGGTACGTTGTATCTAGGGAGTGACCGGTACGTTGTATCCCTAGGGAGTGACCGGTACGTTGTATCCCTAGGGAGTGACCGGTACGTTGTATCCCTAGGGAGTGACCGGTACGTTGTATCCCTAGGGAGTGACCGGTACGTTGTATCCCTAGGGAGTGACCGGTACGTTGTATCCCTAGGGAGTGACCGGTACGTTGTATCCCTAGGGAGTGACCGGTACGTTGTATCCCTAGGGAGTGACCGGTACGTTGTATCCCTAGGGAGTGACCGGTACGTTGTATCCCTAGGGAGTGACCGGTACGTTGTATCCCTAGGGAGTGACCGGTACGTTGTATCCCTAGGGAGTGACCGGTACGTTGTATCCCTAGGGAGTGACCGGTACGTTGTATCCCTAGGGAGTGACCGGTACGTTGTATCCCTAGGGAGTGACCGGTACGTTGTATCCCTAGGGAGTGACCGGTACGTTGTATCCCTAGGGAGTGACCGGTACGTTGTATCCCTAGGGAGTGACCGGTACGTTGTATCCCTAGGGAGTGACCGGTACGTTGTATCCCTAGGGAGTGACCGGTACGTTGTATCCCTAGGGAGTGACCGGTACGTTGTATCCCTAGGGAGTGACCGGTACGTTGTATCCCTAGGGAGTGACCGGTACGTTGTATCCCTAGGGAGTGACCGGTACGTTGTATCCCTAGGGAGTGACCGGTACGTTGTATCCCTAGGGAGTGACCGGTACGTTGTATCCCTAGGGAGTGACCGGTACGTTGTATCCCTAGGGAGTGACCGGTACGTTGTATCCCTAGGGAGTGACCGGTACGTTGTATCCCTAGGGAGTGACCGGTACGTTGTATCCCTAGGGAGTGACCGGTACGTTGTATCCCTAGGGAGTGACCGGTACGTTGTATCCCTAGGGAGTGACCGGTACGTTGTATCCCTAGGGAGTGACCGGTACGTTGTATCCCTAGGGAGTGACCGGTACGTTGTATCCCTAGGGAGTGACCGGTACGTTGTATCCCTAGGGAGTGACCGGTACGTTGTATCCCTAGGGAGTGACCGGTACGTTGTATCCCTAGGGAGTGACCGGTACGTTGTATCCCTAGGGAGTGACCGGTACGTTGTATCCCTAGGGAGTGACCGGTACGTTGTATCCCTAGGGAGTGACCGGTACGTTGTATCCCTAGGGAGTGACCGGTACGTTGTATCCCTAGGGAGTGACCGGTACGTTGTATCCCTAGGGAGTGACCGGTACGTTGTATCCCTAGGGAGTGACCGGTACGTTGTATCCCTAGGGAGTGACCGGTACGTTGTATCCCTAGGGAGTGACCGGTACGTTGTATCCCTAGGGAGTGACCGGTACGTTGTATCCCTAGGGAGTGACCGGTACGTTGTATCCCTAGGGAGTGACCGGTACGTTGTATCCCTAGGGAGTGACCGGTACGTTGTATCCCTAGGGAGTGACCGGTACGTTGTATCCCTAGGGAGTGACCGGTACGTTGTATCCCTAGGGAGTGACCGGTACGTTGTATCCATAGGGAGTGACCGGTACGTTGTATCTATGGAGTGACCGGTACGTTGTATCCATAGGGAGTGACCGGTACGTTGTATCCATAGGGAGAGACCGGTACGTTGTATCTATAGGGAGTGACCGGTACGTTGTATCCATAGAGTGACCGGTACGTTGTATCCATAGAGTGACCGGTACGTTGTATCCATAGGGAGTGACCGGTACGTTGTATCCATAGGGAGTGACCGGTACGTTGTATCCATAGGGAGTGACCGGTACGTTGTATCCATAGGGAGTGACCGGTACGTTGTATCCATAGGGAGTGACCGGTACGTTGTATCCATAGGGAGTGACCGGTACGTTGTATCCATAGGGAGTGACCGGTACGTTGTATCCATAGGGAGTGACCGGTACGTTGTATCCATAGGGAGTGACCGGTACGTTGTATCCATAGGGAGTGACCGGTACGTTGTATCCATAGGGAGTGACCGGTACGTTGTATCCATAGGGAGTGACCGGTACGTTGTATCCATAGGGAGTGACCGGTACGTTGTATCCATAGGGAGTGACCGGTACGTTGTATCCATAGGGAGTGACCGGTACGTTGTATCCATAGGGAGTGACCGGTACGTTGTATCCATAGGGAGTGACCGGTACGTTGTATCCATAGGGAGTGACCGGTACGTTGTATCCATAGGGAGTGACCGGTACGTTGTATCCATAGGGAGTGACCGGTACGGTGTATCCATAGGGAGTGACCGGTACGTTGTATCCCTAGGGAGTGACCGGTACGTTGTATCCCTAGGGAGTGACCGGTACGTTGTATCCCTAGGGAGTGACCGGTACGTTGTATCCCTAGGGAGTGACCGGTACGTTGTATCCCTAGGGAGTGACCGGTACGTTGTATCCCTAGGGAGTGACCGGTACGTTGTATCCCTAGGGAGTGACCGGTACGTTGTATCCCTAGGGAGTGACCGGTACGTTGTATCCCTAGGGAGTGACCGGTACGTTGTATCCCTAGGGAGTGACCGGTACGTTGTATCCCTAGGGAGTGACCGGTACGTTGTATCCCTAGGGAGTGACCGGTACGTTGTATCCCTAGGGAGTGACCGGTACGTTGTATCCCTAGGGGAGTGACCGGTACGTTGTATCCCTAGGGAGTGACCGGTACGTTGTATCCCTAGGGAGTGACCGGTACGTTGTATCCCTAGGGAGTGACCGGTACGTTGTATCCCTAGGGAGTGACCGGTACGTTGTATCCCTAGGGAGTGACCGGTACGTTGTATCCCTAGGGAGTGACCGGTACGTTGTATCCCTAGGGAGTGACCGGTACGTTGTATCCCTAGGGAGTGACCGGTACGTTGTATCCCTAGGGAGTGACCGGTACGTTGTATCCCTAGGGAGTGACCGGTACGTTGTATCCCTAGGGAGTGACCGGTACGTTGTATCCCTAGGGAGTGACCGGTACGTTGTATCCCTAGGGAGTGACCGGTACGTTGTATCCCTAGGGAGTGACCGGTACGTTGTATCCCTAGGGAGTGACCGGTACGTTGTGTCTATAGGGAGTGACCGGTACGTTGTGTCTATAGGGAGTGACCGGTACGTTGTATCCATAGGGAGTGACCGGTACGTTGTATCCATAGGGAGTGACCGGTACGTTGTATCCCTAGGGAGTGACCGGTACGTTGTATCCCTAGGGAGTGACCGGTACGTTGTATCCCTAGGGAGTGACCGGTACGTTGTATCCCTAGGGAGTGACCGGTACGTTGTATCCCTAGGGAGTGACCGGTACGTTGTATCTATAGGGTAACCGGTACGTTGTATCCATAGTGAGGGCTGGAAGCGTTTCATTGTATTGTCTGAGCCTCCTCTCATTGTTTGGGCGACCACAATGACTCGTGCGGCGCCTGCCTCGCGCTGATAAAGTAATAAACCGTCCTCCATCTAATTATAGGGACCGGGTCTCCTGGTGATAAGGAGATGGGAACGCCATGAAGATGATGTGGGGTCCAGTCTGTGGGATTCCTGCCCCCAGCAGAAGGCTATACGGGGGCACAGATACTGCAAAGCCGCATGTCAGAGATTTTCTTCTAGGGGAGAATATGTCGTCCTATAGAGCGTGCCACAGAAAGCCGCCATACCGAACCGCAAGGCCCCATGGGTGTCCGATTATGGCTCCGTACACCTCGGGGGTTATACAGAGCCGTAATACGAAGAGTCGTCCTCTTCTGTCAACTTGTTATCATTTCTCATCCGCTGTTCCTGAGTTCCATCCATGTCGGGGAAAGCTGGGTGACTGCCAATCTGGGGATTACAGGTCCTTCCGTAGTTGTCACTCAGCTTTACTATTCCTGAGTGGTAAATCCCGCCTGGTTATGAACCGATATGGGAGCAGGAGATGTGATACTAGAGCTGGGGGGATTTTCTGTTCAGGTGTCTGGGAAAGCTGGGTGACTACCAATATGGTCCGGTTTACTTCTTCCTCTGTATTTGTCACCCAGCCTGATTTTATATAGAGATTTGTGGGGTCTTCGCGTCATAATACCTGTAGCCTGGCGCCAGTTATTGGAATATTGACGACTGGTTTGTGTATGTGTCCACTTCTCTACATTCATTATATTGTGTTCATAACTTCCACCTGGAGGAGGGGCTAAAGAAGTACAACCCCCATTATTGTTAGAGTCGTTCGTTAACATATAATAATGATCTCTATATGTCGCCTCCATCAACGCTGGGGAAGCCGTAAATATATCACGGGACACATAGAACTAAAATCATCCAACAGTAAGGAGAGAGGGTCCTGCTGTCCACAAGAGCTGACAATCTAATGGGACGAGTGGTGCGCACCAGTAGTTTGGAGTTTTGTCAGATGAATCTGTGGCTGATACAAAGTGTCAGGAGGGGTCAAGGCTGCGAACCCCCCCCCCCCCCCCGGCCAGCGACCACATGTGCGGATGTGACAGGCAGGACATTGACCTCCGCCGGGTGACACCAGGATGGTCAAGATAATACAAGCAGTGAGTCAATCAGGGGGCGGGGGGGTCAGAAGGTAAATGACGTTTTGGGCTTCTCCTCCATGGATATCGATCCTATGACAGTGCTGCAGGTGCTATATGGTAACGTTTAGTCCTCTCCGTGGAGCCGCGGCCGCAGGTGGAGAGCATGTAAGACCATAAAGAAGTACATGAAATACCAGCAGCATTTAATAGGGGACAGGGAGCTGAGCTCTTAAAGGGGTTTCCCAGTTGTATATAATGATTAGGTTGAATCTACGTACACAGTCCAGTCCCATTATTATTACGACCACCTCCTACTTTCCATGTCGGCAGCGCGTGGCCCATGAAGGCAGTGATGTGTGGTGGGCTCGGTGGGTATATAAGGGGTACGGTCGGCTGTCTGATCACTCGTTGTCATGGGTAACGGGCGATTTATCAGAGTTGTAATAAGGGATGATTATCGGCTCTCGGTCCGGGGTGCCCGTATTTCTCACACAGTGCAGTTTGTGAACTGTTCGCGTGCTGCTGTGGTGACAGGGTATCGTGAGTGGACAAATGGCGCCATTGGGAATAACCGACGTGGAAACTGCCGAGCACCACGCGCCATTGATGTGAGAGGTGAACGTCGGCTACGAAGGTGAGCGAGGGCCGAACGACACGCTACAGTGGAGCAGCTCACCGTGAAAATCATCCAGGGGACGACCAGACGTGCGTCTAAAACAACATGCGAATCCCTGCGTATGGGGCTCCGAAGCCGACGGACGTCACCGCTCCTATGTAACAAAGCTGCAGCGGAGAAAAAGGCTTCAGTTTGCGCGGCAGGATCGGATTTGGACCACCGATGATCGGCGGAGGGTCGTCTTCTCCGATGGATGATCGGCGGAGGGTCGTCTTCTCCGATGGATGATCGGCGGAGGGTCGTCTTCTCCGATGGATGATCGACGGAGGGTCGTCTTCTCCGATGGATGATCGGCGGAGGGTCGTCTTCTCCGATGGATGATCGGCGGAGGGTCGTCTTCTCCGATGGATGATCGGCGGAGGGTCGTCTTCTCCGATGGATGATCGGCGGAGGGTCGTCTTCTCCGATGGATGATCGGCGGAGGGTCGTCTTCTCCGATGGATGATCGGCGGAGGGTCGTCTTCTCCGATGGATGATCGGCGGAGCGTCGCCTTCTCCGATGGATGATCGGCAGATCACGTCCCCCCTACATGCTGATTGTCTTCCCTGGGGCAGGTGGAATCTTCCAGCAACACAACGACGTGTCACACGGCTAGAAATGTCCGACAGGAAGAGCCCGACCAAGACCCCCAAGTACTTCCCGTCCCCCTAATTCTCCAGACCTGAACCCAATTCAGCACCTGTGGGACCTCGATCTTCTTGTTCACTCTATGGATTCCCCCCCCCCCCCCACGCACCCTCTGCAGTCAGCACGGCGCCCAATACCGGAGACCCCCGACCAGCACCTTATAGATCACTCCCCGCCCGTCTACTGCTGCCCATGGCGGTCACTCTGGAGATTACCTGCTGTCAATGCTGCTCAGAATAATGTCATAATTTTGTAGTGTTTCTGTTGCACTCTACTAAAACAATGAAAAACCGGAGCAGGTATAAAACGAGTTCAATCTGCAACACTCAAAAGTAAGTACAAAATAAAAGTATTAAACCTTTATTCATTTTCTATCTGGGTACGTGCTGGGGGAAGGACATTGACTAAGGACTTTTCTTCTAAGTTGTGTGTCCTTAAACTGTTAGAGCGGTATTCTACTTTTATTTTGTGGTCATAATAATGTGACTCTACTGTGTATAATAAAAGTTCTGTAACTTTCTAATAGAATAATAACACCACCATCAGAATAGTGAGTGCAGCTCTGGAGTATAATACAGGATGTAACTCAGGATCAGTACAGGATAAGTAATGTAATGTATGTACACAGTGACACCACCAGCAGAATAGTGAGTGCAGCTCTGGAGTATAATACAGGAGGTAACTCAGGATCAGTACAGGATAAGTAATGTAATGTATGTACACAGTGACTCCACCAGCAGAATAGTGAGTGCAGCTCTGGAGTATAATACAGGATGTAACTCAGGATCAGTACAGGATAAGTAATGTAATGTATGTACACAGTGACTCCACCAGCAGAATAGTGAGTGCAGCTCTGGAGTATAATACAGGATATAACTCAGGATCAGTACAGGATAGGTAATGTAATGTATGTACACAGTGACTCCACCAGCAGAATAGTGAGTGCAGCTCTGGAGTATAATACAGGATGTAACTCAGGATCAGTACAGGATAAGTAATGTATGTACACAGTGACTCCACCAGCAGAATAGTGAGTGCAGCTCTGGAGTATAATACTGGATATAACTCAGGATCAGTACAGGATAAGTAATGTATGTACACAGTGATTCCACCAGCAGAATAGTGAGTGCAGCTCTGGAGTATAATACAGGATATAACTCAGGATCAGTACGGGATAAGTAATGTAATATATGTACACAGTGACTCCACCAGCAGAATAGTGAGTGCAGCTCTGGAGTATAATACAGGATGTAACTCAGGATCAGTACGGGATAAGTAATGTAATATATGTACACAGTGACTCCACCAGCAGAATAGTGAGTGCAGCTCTGGAGTATAATACAGGATGTAACTCTGCATTAATACAGGACTGTATGTACGCAGTGGGGGGAATTTATTAACAACTTTACTCGAATATTGTGAATTTACAAAATATTGCAACTTTATGCTGTTTTACCCTGTTTTCAAAAGTGGGCGGGGATAAGTGGAGAGGCGTGGCCTTCCATGGATTAACAGCTTTACTATAATTTACACCAGAAATGGCGTTGTATACGTCTGCTCCTAGCCGGCCTGGATTTGATTTCCTGGTGCATGGAGAGGCAAAGATGCGGCAAATTTATTAAGAGGCGTAAATCTTCTGATACATTTGGGCCGTTTTATTCCTGCGCCGCGTGAAGCTCTCGTCTTAATATCCCCCCCCCTCAGTGACGACGCTGTTTATGTGGTTTTTATCTGCATATAAATGGTGATCAGAGATGAATATTTGCTTTGCGACCATTGTTGGTGGTTTTGGTTGATGGGCATTGTGTGCGTGTGATTGTCAGCTGTGTGCGCCAGCATGGAGGCCGACCCCCCCCCCCCCGCCCTCCCCACCTGCAGGAGGCTGATTCCCCCCCCCCCTCCCCACCTGCAGGAGGCTGATTCCCCCCCCCCTCCCCACCTGCAGGAGGCTGATTCCCCCCCCCTCCCCACCTGCAGGAGGCTGATTCCCCCCCCCCCTCCCCACCTGCAGGAGGCTGATTTCCCCCCCCCCCCCCACCTGCAGGAGGCTGATTCCCCCCCCCCTCCCCACCTGCAGGAGGCTGATTTCCCCCCCCCCCCTCCCCACCTGCAGGCGCCGGGAGCTTCGGTGGGGACTTGTGTCTCTTCAATGCTGGGAGAACAATGATTGACTGGAGGTCGGAGCGACAAACGTGTTCAGCCAGATCCAGGAACCAGTCTGGTCTCCACGGCCGGGGTATGGGGGTGAAACAGGCGGGCGGCGTCCTCTCTGGCTGCTCTACCTGTATATATTACTAATACAATGTGCGGGACCGGCGGACTCAGAGGAAGGTGTCACGTTCCCATTTTCTGATGCAAATCGCGATCGTTCGGCGTGTTTATAGTGAAGGGTCAGTCCAGTTTTATTAAAGGCTAATTCATTTGTAAGAAAAAGTTCTGCAAATTTATAATAGACGTTGCGTTTTAATTCCTCATCATTTTCAAGATCTCCGCTTGCTGTCAGAGAATTTGGAATTCTCCTGTTTTTCTCCAGAGGCTGAAAACTTGAATAGATCTAATACTTCTCACAGCTGAGGGTTTGTTACAATTGTATCCGGTCTAGACAATGCTCTGTGATGTAAACACAAGCGATAGTGTGATGGATTGTGGATAGACTGTGGTCTGAGCCTGTTCATGTATCACTGCATGTACCGGTGCATTTGCCATTCTGTCATCTAGGAAAGTTGGGTGATCGCCCTTGTGGAGTTGTAGAGGCGGCCACGTTGATTGTCACCCAGATTCAGATGTAATAGGTCACTTACCAGCAGAAGACGACTCCATGATTTATATTTACCGGGGGGTATTTTGGTTCAGGGGGACGCTGTGTATCATCTGCCGCTCCAGCCCTGCGCTCGCCCGTCTCTGCAGCCGGTTGTCAGGATCTTGTACGTGCAGAGTTCTGATTGTTGTGTAATACAGGAGGGCGCAGAACAGAAGCCGCTATTGACGCTGCAGAGATGTACGGCTGGGACCTGCCCGCTCCTTTATTCCCCGGGGTCTCCTTATTGCAGTTTTCTACTATAAATCCAAAATAGGACAAATTAAGGAGCCCCATCCCCTAAAGACACAATGGTGGCTCCATCAGAGCGGGGGCTTCTGGGTAATGCTGCGCTGGGAGCCGCTTCTATGTGCAGGGGCAGAGAGATTGTTCTAGCGGTAATGTCTGACCCGAAGTCCAGAGATGGCGGTCCCCCCCCCGGTCACACGACTGCTGCCAGGCAATGACACCAGCCAAAGAAAGGGCAATAATAATATAATATATCGCGGGAGCGGGGAATGTATCTCTTATCTACATTGCTGTTTATGAGTAAAGGGGCTCAAGATGATCACAAAGTATCTTTGTTCTGATCGGATCTGTGCTCGGGCTCGAAATCATCAAATAATATCTATGTTCTGGTTGGATCTGTAGATCTGTGTTGTGGTTGGATCTGTACATCTGGTTGGATCTGTGTTGTGATTGGATCTGTGTTTGGGATTTGATCTGTAGATCTGGTTGGATTTGTGTTGTGGTTGGATCTGTGTTTGGGATTTGATCTGTAGATCTGGTTGGATCTGTGTTGTGATTGGATCTGTGTTTGGGATTTGATCTGTAGATCTGGTTGGATTTGTGTTGTGGTTGGATCTGTGTTGTGATTGGATCTGTAGATCTGGTTGGATCTGTGTTGTGGTTGGATCTGTGTTGTGATTGGATCTGTAGATCTGGTTGGATTTGTGTTGTGGATGGATCTGTGTTGTGGTTGGATCTGTAGATCTGGTTGGATCTGTGTTGTGATTGGATCTGTAGATCTGGTTGGATCTGTGTTGTGGGTGGATCTGTAGATCTGGTTGGATCTGTGTTGTGGTTGGATCTGTAGATCTGGTTGGATCTGTGTTGTGATTGGATCTGTAGATCTGGTTGGATCTGTGTTGTGGTTGGATCTGTAGATCTGGTTGGATCTGTGTTGTGATTGGATCTGTAGATCTGCTTGGATCTGTGTTGTGGTTGGATCTGTAGATCTGGTTGGATCTGTGTTGTGGTTGGATCTGTAGATCTGGTTGGATCTGTGTTGTGATTGGATCTGTAGATCTGGTTGGATCTGTGTTGTGGTTAGATCTGTAGATTTGGTTGGATCTGTGTTGTGGTTGGATCTGTAGATTTGGTTGGATCTGTGTTGTGGTTAGATCTGTAGATTTGGTTGGATCTGTGTTGTGGTTGGATCTGTAGATCTGGTTGGATCTGTGTTGTGGTTGGATCTGTAGATCTGGTTGGATCTGTGTTGTGGTTGGATCTGTAGATCTGGTTGGATCTGTGTTGTGATTGGATCTGTAGATCTGGTTGGATCTGTGTTGTGGTTAGATCTGTAGATTTGGTTGGATCTGTGTTGTGGTTGGATCTGTAGATTTGGTTGGATCTGTGTTGTGGTTAGATCTGTAGATTTGGTTGGATCTGTGTTGTGGTTGGATCTGTAGATCTGGTTGGATCTGTGTTGTGGTTGGATCTGTAGATCTGTGTCCTGTCTATAATAATAATGTCTCCGGTCTTCCTTTTCTTGTTTCAGTTGTTGGATATTGGAGACTCGTGAGCGGCCGGCGGTTCCTGTAGACGATTGATCTCCCGGTAACAAACGTTTCCACAGCAAAACTGAGGTGAGGAGCTTGTGGTTTGGCAGAACTTGAGACTGATTGTGTCGTATGTATAATAATGTAGTGGTGACCCGTCCGATATATGGGGTCATCTCTGGAAGTCTCCCTCATATTCACCCCACAGCTGTCTAATGCCCGGGGAGGGGGAGGGGGAAAATCATGCAAAACATTGATAAACCTGGTGCACATTGTGAGGACTATTTTTTATCCGCTGGATGTTGCAGACACAAACCGTTCAGTACATAAGCCCCGTGGATAGTGAAGGAACAGAGCAGAGCAGCAGTGTAAAGAATGGGGAGCTGCAGAGCAGTTCCTGAGCTTACATTATGTCGAGGATTAAGAGAAATGTGTAAAATATTAAGAGACTCCACACGAGGACGAGTCCAGGATTTGTATGTCCTGGAGATCAAGTATCTGAGAATCTTCCTAACCGTTTATAGGGCAGCGGCACATTTATTAAAGTTCTACTATTGATTCTTTATAGGAAGGAAATCCTCTCCGCACCCCCCAATCCTCTCCGCACCCCCCCCCCCACATTCTCCAGATTTTCTACTCGTTCCTCCAGGTTCTGTCTCCAGGTTCCTTCCCTCTTTTCCAGATGTCCATCCAGGGACCTCAATGAGCCGCATCTGAGGTTTGGCACCGGCTGGCGCCGCTTGTCTTTAGGATTGGGATGAGTGCAGTTTGCAGATGACGCGTCAGTGAGGCCGGACTGACATTCCTGCGTCCCACCTGCTCGCACTTACAGGAGAAAAACATTATTTTTGGCAACGAAGAACAGAAAATCTGCAGCTGATCAGACGGAAGCGACGGGAACCCTCTGATCCGTGTAAATATTAATCACTGTATAATGAGACGTTCTGCTACTTTCTAATAGACTTTCAATGAAACACCATTTCAAGATCTGACCTAGTCCTGCTCACGCAGCTGAGGGTTTGTTACAATGTATCCGGTCTAGGCAAACCTCTGGGAGCTAAACATCTTTGACTGATACATTGTAACAAACCATCAGGGCAGGAGAGAGATTTGTGCTGCATTTAGCTGGCAGAATTACCTGTATTGATAAGTTGTAACGAATCCTCAGCTGTGTGAACGGGACTAGATCAGCTTTATGGTGTAGAAAACTCTCCTTTTTTTTTTTTTTTTTTTTTTTTTGCGCAAAAGTTTAGCGAATTTTCATTTTTTCCGCCCCCGTAACTCCTCCCCTTTTACAGATCTTTTTATCTTTTTTTTTTTTTTGCTCCAGTTTGTGGTGACCGCGAATCGTCATTTGTCCTGAACGAAGAAACACGTGAATTCCCCATAAAACTCGCAGTAAAAATATTTCTAGACGTTTATCGTGTTACCAAAACAGACGTCTTATCTCCGAGAGAAAATGTGGAATTTACAAGAAAACAACAGAGCAGAAATGTCACCTCCACAGCTCTCCGGTCGTGTGGGGGTTAAGTGGGTGCAGCGAGTGTTAGACCCGATCACTGAGCGTTTTGTGGGTGTGAAGTGACAAGTCTGCTCCACCTGTAGTGACTGGTTTCCGTCCTGTTCTGAATGGTCGCTGATGTGATGGAGGGGCCCCCGGGCGCACGATTCACCTACAACAGTCCAGAGGGGGATTTATTGGGGTGCCAGAATAGTGAAAATGATGGAACCGCTGGTTAGATCGGGGGTGACCCCCAATATGGCAGCCACAAGTCTATGGGTGACCTCATGCGCTCCTCCAGGCCGTGCTGGGACATGTAGTTCCGCTGCAGGTCGTGTCTCGTTCTGTTACATCCATGGACGGAGATTCCTCGTGTTTTATTTCTTTTATGTGGAATGTGAGTGGGAGCCGAGTCCTATATAATAACCTGCCCGAAATTATATGGAGGAAACCCGAACACCTCACCAGCAACCCCTCATCTCCTAATAGCCCAGTATAGGAGGTCATGAGGGCAAGATTCTCCTAGTAGGATTAGATACACAGCTCAGCAGACAGTATCACACATGATAGGATTAGATACAGGAGAGATATGTTGACTGTTCTCCTCTTCCTGCACATATATTCTTCTGCTTCTCTCCTTTTTTTCCTTAAGATTTGCCCCTGCCGCTCGCTGCACACGTCTTCTGCCCCAGTTTCCCGCCTCCGCCGCATTCTGCACACAACTTTTGCCCCCACCGCTCGCCGCACCCGTCTCCTGTACTCCCCGCACCCATCTCCTGCCCCCGCCGCTCGCCGCACACGTTTCCTGCCCCCTCCGCTCAAGTCTCCTGCCCCCGCCACTCGCCGCGCTAGTCTCCTGCCCCCGCCGCTCATGTCTCCTGCCCCCGCCGCTGGCCGCACTCGTCTCCTGCCCCCGCCGCTCATGTCTCCTGCCCCCGCCGCTCGCCGCACTCGTCTCCTGCCCCCGCCGCTCATGTCTCCTGCCCCCGCCGCTCGACGCACCAGTCTCCTGCCCCCGCCGCTCGACGCACCAGTCTCCTGCCCCCGCCGCTCGACGCACCAGTCTCCTGCCCCCACCGCTCGCCGCACCCGTCTCCTGCCCTCGCCGCACTCGTCTCCTGCCCCCGCCGCTCGCCGCACTCGTCTCCTGCCCCCGCCGCACTCGTCTCCTGCCCTCGCCGCACCCGTCTCCTGCCCCCGCCGCACTCGTCTCCTGCCCCCGCCGCTCGCCGCACTCATCTCCTGCCCCCGCCGCACTCGTCTCCTGCCCCCGCCGCACTCGTCTCCTGCCCCCGCCGCACTCGTCTCCTGCCCCCGCCGCATTCGTCTCCTGCCCCCGCCGCTTGCCGCACTCATCTCCTGCCCCCGCCGCACTCGTCTCCTGCCCCCGCCGCACTCGTCTCCTGCCCCCGCCGCTCACGTCTCCTGCCCCCGCCGCTCGCCGCACTCGTCTCCTGCCCCCGCTGCTCACGTCCTCGCTCTGATCTTTATTTGAATATTGGCTTTTACTTTCAGGGCAGTATTTGGAGGATTTCTGGCAGAACATTTGGGATTTTTGTTCTCTTCGCGTTGTTTTTAATGAGTATTTGCTGCCACATCCCGCCATCTGCAGAAGAGATTGTTACCCGCGCTCGGCCCCGCTGTCTCTCACTGTTGTCAGGGGGAAGGTGTGAGGTTTTCATGCAGCTTGTCTCCTCTGTACTCCGCGATTTATATGTGATCTGCCGATATGATGTCATATCCCGACCCTCGACTCCGGTCCTAATCCCTGACCTTATATTGTGCCCAATCACATTGCTCAATCAACCAACTGGGCTGTGGGCCGGGGGAGCTGCTCCTGGTGACTCTCTCCCCCTCGGTCCCGGACGCTCTCCCCCTCGGTCCCTCTCAGGTGCTCTTACTCATCCAGTATTAAGTGAACGCCATTTCTTGTGAGCAGTTACTAATCTGAGTTTTGTTTCTCTCCTGCAGTCGGAGATGGCGGATGTGCGGCTGGTGTCGAACATGAATATCGCTAAGACCCCTGCGTCCTGTGCGACCTCCCTCCTCCCCCGAGCAGCCCCAGCATTTACCCAGCCCCCGAGGAACAGCCGCGTCTCTGTGGGAAGTACGGCCCGGATTGATGGGAAGGTACGACCGCCGTGACGCCCTTCTCCATGTTACCCGTGATTAGAGGTCCTGACATCACACAGTGCGGTCACCTGACTCTCCGGCCGCGTCCTTGTATATGGAGAGCGTCCGCGTCCTTGTATATGGAGAGGAGCGGCCGTATCCTGTATATGGAGAGCGGCCGCGTCCTTGTATATGGAGAGCGGCCGCGTCCTTGTATATGGAGGGCGGCCGCGTCCTTGTATAGGGAGGGCGGCCGCGTCCTTGTATAGGGAGGGCGGCCGCGTCCTTGTATAGGGAGGGCGGCCGCGTCCTTGTATAGGGAGGGCGGCCGCGTCCTTGTATAGGGAGGGCGGCCGCGTCCTTGTATAGGGAGGGCGGCCGCGTCCTTGTATAGGGAGGGCGGCCGCGTCCTTGTATAGGGAGGGCGGCCGCGTCCTTGTATAGGGAGGGCGGCCGCGTCCTTGTATAGGGAGGGCGGCCGCGTCCTTGTATAGGGAGGGCGGCCGCGTCCTGTATATACAGCGGTAGTATCTAGTGCTGAGACCTGAGGTCCTAGCTCTTATGGGGTCTGTGTGGCTGGGGGGACACTCACATGCAGCAGCTTTACCTCCACTATCTATTTATATGCAGTAAAATGTTTTTGACTTGAATCAATGGGACCTGACGGGTGCTGGATTATCAGATCTTCTGGATTATCAGACAGTATTTATGTAAGGCCCCATGCACATGGCTGTGCCCGTCATCACGGCCCGTAAAATGCAAAAGATTTGACATGTGATATCTTTCTACGGCCCGGACACCTCCCCGTGAATAAACAGGAAGGTGTCCGTGGACAATAGCAGTGAATGGGTCCGGAATTACGGCCGTGTGCCTGGGGTCTGAGGGCTAAGAGACTTCAAGACGATCAGGAGCCCAAGACCCGGACTCCAGGATCTGCTGCTTCTGCTCCCGGTTCTATGAAGTTCTGCGCCGGGTGATTGGATTGTCAGATGCCGGATTACAGGACGGTCACAGCACATTTCGCGTTGTTTATTATTTTTGTGCCGCTGCCTTTGTTTCTAGGACGGTTTCGCTGGCGCTCCTTCTCCGCAGGGTAACTCTGCAGTTTGATGACGTGATATACGAGACTTTCTATTTGGCGATCAGAATCTCCGCCGTCCGCCAAGTTCTGCGTTCGTCTACAGGCTGACCCGGCATTGCGTAATGATTGGAAATCCTGACGACTGTCCGGGCTCCAACTTTCCAGTTATTAAGTGAGAGCGGCCGCCGTCCAGGAATGTGCGAGGATTTATCACCTGTCACCTTATAAACCGATAGCAGCGTTATATAATATAATAGACTGATGATGAGGGATCTCTGCTCCCTGTGCAGTGTTATATAATATAATAGACTGATGATGGGGGATCTCTGCTCCCTGTGCAGCGTTATATAATATAATAGACTGATGATGAGGGATCTCTGCTCCCTGTGCAGTGTTATATAATATAATAGACTGATGATGGGGGATCTCTGCTCCCTGTGCAGTGTTATATAATATAATAGACTGATGATGAGGGATCTCTGCTCCCTGTGCAGTGTTATATAATATAATAGACTGATGATGAGGGATCTCTGCTCCCTGTGCAGTGTTATATAATATAATAGACTGATGATGGGGGATCTCTGCTCCCTGTGCAGTGTTATATAATATAATAGACTGATGATGGGGGATCTCTGCTCCCTGTGCAGTGTTATATAATATAATAGACTGATGATGCGGGATCTCTGCTCCCTGTGCAGTGTTATATAATATAATAGACTGATGATGAGGGATCTCTGCTCCCTGTGCAGTGTTATATAATATAATAGACTGATGATGGGGGATCTCTGCTCCCTGTGCAGTGTTATATAATATAATAGACTGATGATGAGGGATCTCTGCTCCCTGTGCAGTGTTATATAATATAATAGACTGATGATGGGGGATCTCTGCTCCCTGTGCAGCGTTATATAATATAATAGACTGATGATGAGGGATCTCTGCTCCCTGTGCAGCGTTATATAATATAATAGACTGATGATGAGGGATCTCTGCTCCCTGTGCAGTGTTATATAATATAATAGACTGATGATGGGGGATCTCTGCTCCCTGTGCAGTGTTATATAATATAATAGACTGATGATGCGGGATCTCTGCTCCCTGTGCAGCGTTATATAATATAATAGACTGATGATGGGGGATCTCTGCTCCCTGTGCAGTGTTATATAATATAATAGACTGATGATGGGGGATCTCTGCTCCCTGTGCAGCGTTATATAATATAATAGACTGATGATGAGGGATCTCTGCTCCCTGTGCAGTGTTATATAATATAATAGACTGATGATGCGGGATCTCTGCTCCCTGTGCAGCGTTATATAATATAATAGACTGATGATGAGGGATCTCTGCTCCCTGTGCAGTGTTATATAATATAATAGACTGATGATGGGGGATCTCTGCTCCCTGTGCAGCGTTATATAATATAATAGACTGATGATGAGGGATCTCTGCTCCCTGTGCAGTGTTATATAATATAATAGACTGATGATGAGGGATCTCTGCTCCCTGTGCAGTGTTATATAATATAATAGACTGATGATGGGGATCTCTGCTCCCTGTGCAGTGTTATATAATATAATAGACTGATGATGAGGGATCTCTGCTCCCTGTGCAGTGTTATATAATATAATAGACTGATGATGCGGGATCTCTGCTCCCCTGTGCAGCGTTATATAATATAATAGACTGATGATGAGGGATCTCTGCTCCCTGTGCGGTGTTATATAATATAATAGACTGATGATGAGGGATCTCTGCTCCCTGTGCAGTGTTATATAATATAATAGACTGATGATGCGGGATCTCTGCTCCCTGTGCAGTGTTATATAATATAATAGACTGATGATGGGGGATCTCTGCTCCCCTGTGCAGTGTTATATAATATAATAGACTGATGATGAGGGATCTCTGCTCCCTGTGCAGCGTTATATAATAGACTGATGATGAGGGATCTCTGCTCCCTGTGCAGTGTTATATAATATAATAGACTGATGATGAGGGATCTCTGCTCCCTGTGCAGTGTTATATAATATAATAGACTGATGATGGGGGATCTCTGCTCCCTGTGCAGTGTTATATAATAGACTGATGATGAGGGATCTCTGCTCCCTGTGCAGTGTTATATAATATAATAGACTGATGATGAGGGATCTCTGCTCCCTGTGCAGTGTTATATAATATAATAGACTGATGATGCGGGATCTCTGCTCCCTGTGCAGCGTTATATAATATAATAGACTGATGATGAGGGATCTCTGCTCCCTGTGCAGTGTTATATAATATAATAGACTGATGATGAGGGATCTCTGCTCCCTGTGCAGTGTTATATAATATAATAGACTGATGATGAGGGATCTCTGCTCCCTGTGCAGTGTTATATAATATAATAGACTGATGATGCGGGATCTCTGCTCCCTGTGCAGTGTTATATAATATAATAGACTGATGATGAGGGATCTCTGCTCCCTGTGCAGTGTTATATAATATAATAGACTGATGATGAGGGATCTCTGCTCCCTGTGCAGTGTTATATAATATAATAGACTGATGATGGGGGATCTCTGCTCCCTGTGCAGTGTTATATAATATAATAGACTGATGATGAGGGATCTCTGCTCCCTGTGCAGTGTTATATAATATAATAGACTGATGATGGGGGATCTCTGCTCCCTGTGCAGTGTTATATAATATAATAGACTGATGATGAGGGATCTCTGCTCCCTGTGCAGCGTTATATAATATAATAGACTGATGATGCGGGATCTCTGCTCCCTGTGCAGTGTTATATAATATAATAGACTGATGATGCGAGATCTCTGCTCCCTGTGCAGTGTTATATAATATAATAGCCTGATGATGCGGGATCTCTGCTCCCTGTGCAGCGTTATATAATATAATAGACTGATGATGAGGGATCTCTGCTCCCTGTGCAGTGTTATATAATATAATAGACTGATGATGAGGGATCTCTGCTCCCTGTGCTGTGTTATATAATATAATAGACTGATGATGGGGGATCTCTGCTCCCTGTGCAGTGTTATATAATATAATAGACTGATGATGAGGGATCTCTGCTCCCTGTGCAGTGTTATATAATATAATAGACTGATGATGAGGGATCTCTGCTCCCTGTGCAGTGTTATATAATATAATAGACTGATGATGAGAGATCTCTGCTCCCTGTGCTGTGTTATATAATATAATAGACTGATGATGGGGGATCTCTGCTCCCTGTGCAGTGTTATATAATATAATAGACTGATGATGAGGGATCTCTGCTCCCTGTGCAGTGTTATATAATATAATAGACTGATGATGAGGGATCTCTGCTCCCTGTGCAGTGTTATATAATATAATAGACTGATGATGAGGGATCTCTGCTCCCTGTGCAGCGTTATATAATATAATAGACTGATGATGAGGGATCTCTGCTCCCTGTGCAGTGTTATATAATATAATAGACTGATGATGCGGGATCTCTGCTCCCTGTGCAGCGTTATATAATATAATAGACTGATGATGCGGGATCTCTGCTCCCCTGTGCAGCGTTATATAATATAATAGACTGATGATGCGGGATCTCTGCTCTCTGTGCAGTGTTATATAATATAATAGACTGATGATGGGGGATCTCTGCTCCCTGTGCAGTGTTATATAATAGACTGATGATGAGGGATCTCTGCTCCCTGTGCAGTGTTATATAATATAATAGACTGATGATGAGGGATCTCTGCTCCCTGTGCAGTGTTATATAATATAATAGACTGATGATGCGGGATCTCTGCTCCCTGTGCAGTGTTATATAATAGACTGATGATGAGGGATCTCTGCTCCCTGTGCAGTGTTATATAATATAATAGACTGATGATGAGGGATCTCTGCTCCCTGTGCGGTGTTATATAATATAATAGACTGATGATGCGGGATCTCTGCTCCCTGTGCAGTGTTATATAATATAATAGACTGATGATGAGGGATCTCTGCTCCCTGTGCAGCGTTATATAATATAATAGACTGATGATGCGGGATCTCTGCTCCCTGTGCAGTGTTATATAATATAATAGACTGATGATGAGGGATCTCTGCTCCCTGTGCAGTGTTATATAATATAATAGCCTGATGATGCGGGATCTCTGCTCCCTGTGCAGTATTATATAATATAATAGACTGATGATGGGGGATCTCTGCTCCCTGTGCAGTGTTATATAATATAATAGACTGATGATGGGGGATCTCTGCTCCCTGTGCAGTGTTATATAATATAATAGACTGATGATGAGGGATCTCTGCTCCCTGTGCAGTGTTATATAATATAATAGACTGATGATGCGGGATCTCTGCTCCCTGTGCAGTGTTATATAATATAATAGACTGATGATGAGGGATCTCTGCTCCCTGTGCAGCGTTATATAATATAATAGACTGATGATGGGGGATCTCTGCTCCCTGTGCAGTGTTATATAATATAATAGACTGATGATGCGAGATCTCTGCTCCCTGTGCTGTGTTATATAATATAATAGACTGATGATGAGGGATCTCTGCTCCCTGTGCAGCGTTATATAATATAATAGACTGATGATGAGGGATCTCTGCTCCCTGTGCAGTGTTATATAATATAATAGACTGATGATGGGGGATCTCTGCTCCCTGTGCAGTGTTATATAATATAATAGACTGATGATGGGGGATCTCTGCTCCCTGTGCAGTGTTATATAATATAATAGACTGATGATGCGGGATCTCTGCTCCCTGTGCAGTGTTATATAATATAATAGACTGATGATGCGGGATCTCTGCTCCCTGTGCAGTGTTATATAATATAATAGACTGATGATGAGGGATCTCTGCTCCCTGTGCAGTGTTATATAATATAATAGACTGATGATGCGGGATCTCTGCTCCCTGTGCAGTGTTATATAATATAATAGACTGATGATGAGGGATCTCTGCTCCCTGTGCAGTGTTATATAATATAATAGCCTGATGATGAGGGATCTCTGCTCCCTGTGCAGCGTTATATAATATAATAGACTGATGATGAGGGATCTCTGCTCCCTGTGCAGTGTTATATAATATAATAGACTGATGATGAGGGATCTCTGCTCCCTGTGCAGTGTTATATAATATAATAGACTGATGATGCGGGATCTCTGCTCCCTGTGCAGTGTTATATAATATAATAGACTGATGATGAGGGATCTCTGCTCCCTGTGCAGTGTTATATAATATAATAGACTGATGATGAGAGATCTCTGCTCCCTGTGCAGTGTTATATAATATAATAGACTGATGATGCGGGATCTCTGCTCCCTGTGCAGTGTTATATAATATAATAGACTGATGATGAGGGATCTCTGCTCCCTGTGCAGTGTTATATAATATAATAGACTGATGATGAGGGATCTCTGCTCCCTGTGCAGTGTTATATAATATAATAGACTGATGATGGGGGATCTCTGCTCCCTGTGCAGTGTTATATAATATAATAGACTGATGATGAGGGATCTCTGCTCCCTGTGCAGTGTTATATAATATAATAGACTGATGATGCGGGATCTCTGCTCCCTGTGCATCGTTATATAATATAATAGACTGATGATGGGGGATCTCTGCTCCCTGTGCAGCGTTATATAATATAATAGACTGATGATGAGGGATCTCTGCTCCCTGTGCAGTGTTATATAATATAATAGACTGATGATGAGGGATCTCTGCTCCCTGTGCAGTGTTATATAATATAATAGACTGATGATGAGGGATCTCTGCTCCCTGTGCAGTGTTATATAATATAATAGACTGATGATGCGGGATCTCTGCTCCCTGTGCAGTGTTATATAATATAATAGACTGATGATGAGGGATCTCTGCTCCCTGTGCAGTGTTATATAATATAATATAATAGACTGATGATGAGGGATCTCTGCTCCCTGTGCAGCGTTATATAATATAATAGACTGATGATGGGGGATCTCTGCTCCCTGTGCAGTGTTATATAATATAATAGACTGATGATGGGGGATCTCTGCTCCCTGTGCAGTGTTATATAATATAATAGACTGATGATGGGGGATCTCTGCTCCCTGTGCAGTGTTATATAATATAATAGACTGATGATGGGGGATCTCTGCTCCCTGTGCAGTGTTCTATAATATAATAGACTGATGATGAGGGATCTCTGCTCGCTGTGCAGTGTTATATAATATAATAGACTGATGATGGGGGATCTCTGCTCCCTGTGCAGTGTTATATAATATAATAGACTGATGATGGGGGATCTCTGCTCCCTGTGCGGTGTTATATAATATAATAGACTGATGATGCGGGATCTCTGCTCCCTGTGCGGTGTTATATAATATAATAGACTGATGATGAGGGATCTCTGCTCCCTGTGCAGCGTTATATAATATAATAGACTGATGATGAGGGATCTCTGCTCCCTGTGCAGTGTTATATAATATAATAGACTGATGATGAGGGATCTCTGCTCCCTGTGCAGTGTTATATAATATAATAGACTGATGATGAGGGATCTCTGCTCCCTGTGCTGTGTTATATAATATAATAGACTGATGATGGGGGATCTCTGCTCCCTGTGCAGTGTTATATAATATAATAGACTGATGATGAGGGATCTCTGCTCCCTGTGCAGTGTTATATAATATAATAGACTGATGATGAGGGATCTCTGCTCCCTGTGCAGCGTTATATAATATAATAGACTGATGATGAGGGATCTCTGCTCCCTGTGCAGTGTTATATAATATAATAGACTGATGATGAGGGATCTCTGCTCCACTGTGCAGTGTTATATAATATAATAGACTGATGATGGGGGATCTCTGCTCCCTGTGCAGTGTTATATAATATAATAGACTGATGATGCGGGATCTCTGCTCCCTGTGCAGTGTTATATAATAGACTGATGATGAGGGATCTCTGCTCCCTGTGCAGTGTTATATAATATAATAGACTGATGATGGGGGATCTCTGCTCCCTGTGCGGTGTTATATAATATAATAGACTGATGATGAGGGATCTCTGCTCCCTGTGCGGCGTTATATAATATAATAGACTGATGATGCGGGATCTCTGCTCCCTGTGCGGTGTTATATAATATAATAGACTGATGATGAGGGATCTCTGCTCCCTGTCCAGTGTTATATAATATAATAGACTGATGATGAGGGATCTCTGCTCCCTGTGCAGTGTTATATAATATAATAGACTGATGATGAGGGATCTCTGCTCCCTGTGCAGTGTTATATAATATAATAGACTGATGATGGGGATCTCTGCTCCCTGTGCAGTGTTATATAATATAATAGACTGATGATGCGGGATCTCTGCTCCCTGTGCAGTGTTATATAATATAATAGACTGATGATGGGGGATCTCTGCTCCCTGTGCAGTGTTATATAATATAATAGACTGATGATGGGGGATCTCTGCTCCCTGTGCAGTGTTATATAATATAATAGACTGATGATGAGGGATCTCTGCTCCCTGTGTAGTGTTATATAATATAATAGACTGATGATGAGGGATCTCTGCTCCCTGTGCAGTGTTATATAATATAATAGACTGATGATGAGGGATCTCTGCTCCCTGTGCAGTGTTATATAATATAATAGACTGATGATGAGGGATCTCTGCTCCCTGTGCAGCGTTATATAATATAATAGACTGATGATGAGGGATCTCTGCTCCCTGTGCAGTGTTATATAATATAATAGACTGATGATGGGGGATCTCTGCTCCCTGTGCAGTGTTATATAATATAATAGACTGATGATGAGGGATCTCTGCTCCCTGTGCAGTGTTATATAATATAATAGACTGATGATGGGGGATCTCTGCTCCCTGTGCAGTGTTATATAATATAATAGACTGATGATGAGGGATCTCTGCTCCCCTGTGCAGTGTTATATAATATAATAGACTGATGATGAGGGATCTCTGCTCCCTGTGCTGTGTTATATAATATAATAGACTGATGATGAGGGATCTCTGCTCCCTGTGCAGTGTTATATAATATAATAGACTGATGATGGGGGATCTCTGCTCCCTGTGCAGTGTTATATAATATAATAGACTGATGATGCGGGATCTCTGCTCCCTGTGCAGTGTTATATAATATAATAGACTGATGATGAGGGATCTCTGCTCCCTGTGCAGTGTTATATAATATAATAGACTGATGATGGGGGATCTCTGCTCCCTGTGCAGTGTTATATAATATAATAGACTGATGATGAGGGATCTCTGCTCCCTGTGTAGTGTTATATAATATAATAGACTGATGATGAGGGATCTCTGCTCCCTGTGCAGTGTTATATAATATAATAGACTGATGATGGGGGATCTCTGCTCCCTGTGCAGTGTTATATAATATAATAGACTGATGATGGGGGATCTCTGCTCCCTGTGCAGTGTTATATAATATAATAGACTGATGATGAGGGATCTCTGCTCCCTGTGCAGTGTTATATAATATAATAGACTGATGATGGGGGATCTCTGCTCCCTGTGCAGTGTTATATAATAGACTGATGATGAGGGATCTCTGCTCCCTGTGCAGTGTTATATAATATAATAGACTGATGATGAGGGATCTCTGCTCCCTGTGCAGTGTTATATAATATAATAGACTGATGATGGGGGATCTCTGCTCCCTGTGCAGTGTTATATAATATAATAGACTGATGATGAGGGATCTCTGCTCCCTGTGCAGTGTTATATAATATAATAGACTGATGATGGGGGATCTCTGCTCCCTGTGCAGTGTTATATAATATAATAGACTGATGATGAGGGATCTCTGCTCCCTGTGCGGTGTTATATAATATAATAGACTGATGATGGGGGATCTCTGCTCCCTGTGCAGTGTTATATAATATAATAGACTGATGATGAGGGATCTCTGCTCCCTGTGCAGTGTTATATAATAGACTGATGATGAGGGATCTCTGCTCCCTGTGCAGTGTTATATAATATAATAGACTGATGATGAGGGATCTCTGCTCCCTGTGCAGTGTTATATAATATAATAGACTGATGATGAGAGATCTCTGCTCCCTGTGCAGTGTTATATAATATAATAGACTGATGATGAGGGATCTCTGCTCCCTGTGCAGTGTTATATAATATAATAAACTGATGATGAGGGATCTCTGCTCCCTGTGCAGTATTATATAATATAATAGACTGATGATGCGGGATCTCTGCTCCCTGTGCAGCGTTATATAATATAATAGACTGATGATGAGGGATCTCTGCTCCCTGTGCAGTGTTATATAATATAATAGACTGATGATGAGGGATCTCTGCTCCCTGTGCAGTGTTATATAATATAATAGACTGATGATGAGGGATCTCTGCTCCCTGTGCAGTGTTATATAATATAATAGACTGATGATGAGGGATCTCTGCTCCCTGTGCAGCGTTATATAATATAATAGACTGATGATGAGGGATCTCTGCTCCCTGTGCAGTGTTATATAATATAATAGACTGATGATGAGGGATCTCTGCTCCCTGTGCAGTGTTATATAATATAATAGACTGATGATGCGGGATCTCTGCTCCCTGTGCAGTGTTATATAATATAATAGACTGATGATGGGGGATCTCTGCTCCCTGTGCAGTGTTATATAATATAATAGACTGATGATGAGGGATCTCTGCTCCCTGTGCGGTGTTATATAATATAATAGACTGATGATGAGGGATCTCTGCTCCCTGTGCAGTGTTATATAATATAATAGACTGATGATGAGGGATCTCTGCTCCCTGTGCAGTGTTATATAATATAATAGACTGATGATGGGGGATCTCTGCTCCCTGTGCAGTGTTATATAATATAATAGACTGATGATGCGGGATCTCTGCTCCCTGTGCAGTGTTATATAATATAATAGACTGATGATGCGGGATCTCTGCTCCCTGTGCAGTGTTATATAATATAATAGACTGATGATGAGGGATCTCTGCTCCCTGTGCAGTGTTATATAATATAATAGACTGATGATGAGGGATCTCTGCTCCCTGTGCAGCGTTATATAATATAATAGACTGATGATGCGGGATCTCTGCTCCCTGTGCAGTGTTATATAATAGACTGATGATGAGGGATCTCTGCTCCCTGTGCAGTGTTATATAATATAATAGACTGATGATGGGGGATCTCTGCTCCCTGTGCAGTGTTATATAATATAATAGACTGATGATGAGGGATCTCTGCTCCCTGTGCAGTGTTATATAATATAATAGACTGATGATGAGGGATCTCTGCTCCCTGTGCAGTGTTATATAATATAATAGACTGATGATGCGGGATCTCTGCTCCCTGTGCAGTGTTATATAATATAATAGACTGATGATGAGGGATCTCTGCTCCCTGTGCAGTGTTATATAATATAATAGACTGATGATGAGGGATCTCTGCTCCCTGTGCAGTGTTATATAATAGACTGATGATGAGGGATCTCTGCTCCCTGTGCAGTGTTATATAATATAATAGACTGATGATGGGGGATCTCTGCTCCCTGTGCAGTGTTATATAATATAATAGACTGATGATGGGGGATCTCTGCTCCCTGTGCAGTGTTATATAATATAATAGACTGATGATGAGGGATCTCTGCTCCCTGTGCAGTGTTATATAATATAATAGACTGATGATGGGGGATCTCTGCTCCCTGTGCAGCGTTATATAATATAATAGACTGATGATGCGGGATCTCTGCTCCCTGTGCAGTGTTATATAATATAATAGACTGATGATGAGGGATCTCTGCTCCCTGTGCAGTGTTATATAATATAATAGACTGATGATGAGGGATCTCTGCTCCCTGTGCAGTGTTATATAATATAATAGACTGATGATGAGGGATCTCTGCTCCCTGTGCAGTGTTATATAATATAATAGACTGATGATGAGGGATCTCTGCTCCCTGTGCAGTGTTATATAATATAATAGACTGATGATGAGGGATCTCTGCTCCCTGTGCAGCGTTATATAATATAATAGACTGATGATGAGGGATCTCTGCTCCCTGTGCAGTGTTATATAATATAATAGACTGATGATGGGGGATCTCTGCTCCCTGTGCAGTGTTATATAATATAATAGACTGATGATGAGGGATCTCTGCTCCCTGTGCAGTGTTATATAATATAATAGACTGATGATGAGGGATCTCTGCTCCCTGTGCAGTGTTATATAATATAATAGCCTGATGATGAGGGATCTCTGCTCCCTGTGCAGTGTTATATAATATAATAGACTGATGATGGGGGATCTCTGCTCCCTGTGCAGTGTTATATAATATAATAGACTGATGATGGGGGATCTCTGCTCCCTGTGCAGTGTTATATAATATAATAGACTGATGATGAGGGATCTCTGCTCCCTGTGCAGTGTTATATAATATAATAGACTGATGATGCGGGATCTCTGCTCCCTGTGCAGTGTTATATAATATAATAGACTGATGATGGGGGATCTCTGCTCCCTGTGCAGCGTTATATAATATAATAGACTGATGATGAGGGATCTCTGCTCCCTGTGCAGTGTTATATAATATAATAGACTGATGATGAGGGATCTCTGCTCCCTGTGCAGTGTTATATAATATAATAGACTGATGATGGGGGATCTCTGCTCCCTGTGCAGCGTTATATAATATAATAGACTGATGATGGGGGATCTCTGCTCCCTGTGCAGTGTTATATAATATAATAGACTGATGATGAGGGATCTCTGCTCCCTGTGCAGCGTTATATAATATAATAGACTGATGATGAGGGATCTCTGCTCCCTGTGCAGCGTTATATAATATAATAGACTGATGATGCGGGATCTCTGCTCCCTGTGCAGTGTTATATAATATAATAGACTGATGATGGGGGATCTCTGCTCCCTGTGCAGTGTTATATAATATAATAGACTGATGATGAGAGATCTCTGCTCCCTGTGCAGTGTTATATAATATAATAGACTGATGATGAGAGATCTCTGCTCCCTGTGCAGCGTTATATAATATAATAGACTGATGATGAGGGATCTCTGCTCCCTGTGCAGTGTTATATAATATAATAGACTGATGATGGGGGATCTCTGCTCCCTGTGCAGTGTTATATAATAGACTGATGATGAGGGATCTCTGCTCCCTGTGCAGCGTTATATAATATAATAGACTGATGATGGGGGATCTCTGCTCCCTGTGCAGTGTTATATAATATAATAGACTGATGATGAGGGATCTCTGCTCCCTGTGCAGCGTTATATAATATAATAGACTGATGATGGGGGATCTCTGCTCCCTGTGCAGTGTTATATAATATAATAGACTGATGATGAGGGATCTCTGCTCCCTGTGCAGCGTTATATAATATAATAGACTGATGATGGGGGATCTCTGCTCCCTGTGCAGCGTTATATAATATAATAGACTGATGATGGGGGATCTCTGCTCCCTGTGCAGTGTTATATAATATAATAGACTGATGATGGGGGATCTCTGCTCCCTGTGCAGTGTTATATAATATAATATAATAGACTGATGATGAGGGATCTCTGCTCCCTGTGCAGTGTTATATAATATAATAGACTGATGATGAGGGATCTCTGCTCCCTGTGCAGTGTTATATAATATAATAGACTGATGATGGGGGATCTCTGCTCCCTGTGCAGTGTTATATAATATAATAGACTGATGATGAGGGATCTCTGCTCCCTGTGCAGCGTTATATAATATAATAGACTGATGATGAGGGATCTCTGCTCCCTGTGCAGTGTTATATAATATAATAGACTGATGATGCGGGATCTCTGCTCCCTGTGCAGCGTTATATAATATAATAGACTGATGATGGGGGATCTCTGCTCCCTGTGCAGTGTTATATAATATAATAGACTGATGATGCGGGATCTCTGCTCCCTGTGCAGCGTTATATAATATAATAGACTGATGATGCGGGATCTCTGCTCCCTGTGCAGTGTTATATAATATAATAGACTGATGATGCGGGATCTCTGCTCCCTGTGCAGCGTTATATAATATAATAGACTGATGATGCGGGATCTCTGCTCCCTGTGCAGTGTTATATAATATAATAGACTGATGATGAGAGATCTCTGCTCCCTGTGCAGTGTTATATAATATAATAGACTGATGATGAGGGATCTCTGCTCCCTGTGCAGTGTTATATAATATAATAGACTGATGATGCGGGATCTCTGCTCCCTGTGCAGCGTTATATAATATAATAGACTGATGATGCGGGATCTCTGCTCCCTGTGCAGCGTTATATAATATAATAGACTGATGATGAGGGATCTCTGCTCCCTGTGCAGCGTTATATAATATAATAGACTGATGATGAGGGATCTCTGCTCCCTGTGCAGTGTTATATAATATAATAGACTGATGATGAGGGATCTCTGCTCCCTGTGCAGTGTTATATAATAGACTGATGATGAGGGATCTCTGCTCCCTGTGCAGCGTTATATAATATAATAGACTGATGATGGGGGATCTCTGCTCCCTGTGCAGTGTTATATAATATAATAGACTGATGATGCGGGATCTCTGCTCCCTGTGCAGCGTTATATAATATAATAGACTGATGATGGGGGATCTCTGCTCCCTGTGCAGTGTTATATAATATAATAGACTGATGATGAGGGATCTCTGCTCCCTGTGCAGTGTTATATAATAGACTGATGATGGGGGATCTCTGCTCCCTGTGCAGTGTTATATAATATAATAGACTGATGATGAGGGATCTCTGCTCCCTGTGCTGTGTTATATAATATAATAGACTGATGATGAGGGATCTCTGCTCCCTGTGCAGTGTTATATAATATAATAGACTGATGATGCGGGATCTCTGCTCCCTGTGCAGCGTTATATAATATAATAGACTGATGATGCGGGATCTCTGCTCCCTGTGCAGTGTTATATAATATAATAGACTGATGATGAGAGATCTCTGCTCCCTGTGCAGTGTTATATAATATAATAGACTGATGATGAGGGATCTCTGCTCCCTGTGCAGTGTTATATAATATAATAGACTGATGATGCGGGATCTCTGCTCCCTGTGCAGCGTTATATAATATAATAGACTGATGATGCGGGATCTCTGCTCCCTGTGCAGCGTTATATAATATAATAGACTGATGATGAGGGATCTCTGCTCCCTGTGCAGCGTTATATAATATAATAGACTGATGATGAGGGATCTCTGCTCCCTGTGCAGTGTTATATAATATAATAGACTGATGATGGGGGATCTCTGCTCCCTGTGCAGCGTTATATAATATAATAGACTGATGATGAGGGATCTCTGCTCCCTGTGCAGCGTTATATAATATAATAGACTGATGATGCGGGATCTCTGCTCTCTGTGCAGTGTTATATAATATAATAGACTGATGATGCGAGATCTCTGCTCCCGGTGACGCAGCGTGCAGGTAAAGCATGGAGAAACTGACCTATCAGTAGACACGGCTTTGCTCACCTATACTGGTTGTGCTTGTACAGACACGACTCTGATGTAGATAACATGGAAACAGGAGGCGCTGCTGCCGAGAGATGTCCCAGCAACATATAGAACAATATTCAGCAAATAATGTAACCGTGTACGGCGCTGCTACACAAGGCCAATGGACAGTGGGTAAGATAAGGATCATCATCTAATAATAGAGCTACGCGTTTCGATGTTGGGCTGTGAGTAAGATGTTACTTTTATCACAACAAACATAATTGTTTTTTAAACTTCCACTGTATTTAAGGAACGGAATTGTTTGTTTTATGCCCGGCCCGGGGAAGACGCTAGTCCAGCATCGAAACGCGCAGCTCTATTATCATTAAATGATCCTGATCTTATCCACTGTCCTTTGGCCTTATGTGTAGCCATGCGTTGCATGGTTCAATTTTTTTGCTGAATATTGTTATCGTGGTATAAAGGACAGTTCACAATTTCCCAATATACGTTCTGGAACGTTCTTCGTTTGCTTGCAGGTGATTAAAATCGTTGCTGATCATGCGATGGACACACAGGTGCAGGGCTCGTTACAGTTATCAGAGATGTGTCCTGTAACGAGCCGTGCAGCTGTGTATACATCTCATGACCAGGACAGATTTCAATCTCCTGGCAGCAAACAATGAAGGTTCGTATTGAATGAACGCAAGCAGAGATCTTGGAAACCGTTTGAAAGTAGATTAGAAATAGTAGAACTTTTTTAATTTGACAAAGAATAAACTTTTATTTGCTGAAGCCGGAATATCCCTTTGGTGTTTTACAAAGTTCATTGCTCAGCAGGGGGCAGCACTGAGTAAAGAGAAAATTAAATCTGTGCCCCCCCCTGAGGAATGATGAGGGACGTCCAGAAAAGACGGTGTATAGTTTATATGGATGTTAGAGAATGATCTTCTAAGAACTGAGACCCACAGGTGATGGTGCCCGTGAGAAACCCCTGCCCCATTGCTTCACTTCCACTGACCCGTCCTGACACCCATCAATGTCACCCAGCTCTCCACACAGCATATACAATCCAGCTTCAGAGTGGTTGATGGACTTTCTTCTAATGTATTTCCAGTGTGCATGTCAGTCTTCACTGTTTTTCTGGCATTCTGTTCATGAACCAGGGAGCTCAGGATGAATATGGGAGTGCTGCAGAGCTGGAATTGAGAGTGTATCATGATTATCCTCTGTGCCTGTGATTTACAGGGCGTGATATATTATGCATTGGCATCGTACGAATGAATGACACTTGTATTACTGCCGGGTTCTTTTCTTTTTTTATATATGGGGGGGGGGGGTCACTGTCTGCAGCTGTTCGTCTGGACTTTTCACATCGTATAGAAATATTACTGCGTTCTTGGCTTCCTCCAATCGGCAGATATACAAATGGCTAGACAGAAGATTTACTCCGAAATATCTTTCCGAAGGGAAATCTCTTCAAACGGAGGCAGCTAATGAGAAGCAGCGGTGGGCGGATAGAAAAGGGATCATTGTAAAATCATATAAAGAATCGCGCATGACAACATTAAAAATACAGCTTTTTTGGGAGTATTATGTGTCGCGCCCCCATAGGTATTTTCAGGGTTCTTTGTTCGAGAGATCTCATGGGGTCAGAGGCTTTACATCTACTCAACACTGTGCCTGGATCCAGATCATGTACTGCCCCCAATGGATGCACAAGTGTATATAATGTATCCCCAATTTCAAGGAGGAGGGGTGTGGGTTGTCACTTGTCGTGATCCTATTCTACTGGTGGAGTCACTGTGTACATACATTACTTATCCTGTACTGATCCTGAGTTATATCCTGTATTATACTCCAGAGCTGCACTCACTATTCTGCTGGTGGAGTCACTGTATACATACATTACATTACTTATCCTGTACTGATCCTGAGTTACATCCTGTATTATACTCCAGAGCTGCACTCACTATTCTGCTGGTGGAGTCACTGTGTACATACATTACATTACTTATCCTGTACTGATCCTGAGTTATATCCAGTATTATACTCCAGAGCTGCACTCACTATTCTGCTGGTGGAGTCTCTGTGTACATACATTACATTACTTATCCTGTACTGATCCTGAGTTATATCCTGTATTATACGCCAGAGCTGCACTCACTATTCTGCTGGTGGAGTCTCTGTGTACATACATTACATTACTTATCCTGTACTGATCCTGAGTTATATCCTGTATTATACTCCAGAGCTGCACTCACTATTCTGCTGGTGGAGTCACTGTGTACATACATTACATTACTTATCCTGTACTGATCCTGAGTTATATCCTGTATTATACTCCAGAACTGCACTCACTATTCTGCTGGTGGAGTCACTGTGTACATACATTACATTACTTATCCTGTACTGATCCTGAGTTATATCCTGTATTATACTCCAGAGCTGCACTCACTATTCTGCTGGTGGAGTCACTGTGTACATACATTACATTACTTATCCTGTACTGATCCTGAGTTACATCCTGTGTTATACTCCAGAGCTGCACTCACTATTCTGCTGGTGGAGTCACTGTGTATATACCTTACATTACTTATCCTGTACTGATCCTGAGTTATATCCTGTATTATACACCAGAGCTGCACTCACTATTCTGCTGGTGGAGTCACTGTGTACATACATTACATTACTTATCCTGTACTGATCCTGAGTTATATCCTGTATTATATTCCAGAGCTGCACTCACTATTCTGCTGGTGGAGTCACTGTGTACATACATTACATTACTTATCCTGTACTGATCCTGAGTTACATCCTGTATTATACTCCAGAGCTGCACTCACTATTCTGCTGGTGGAGTCACTGTGTACATTACATTACTTATCCTGTACTGATCCTGAGTTACATCCTGTATTATACTCCAGAGCTGCACTCACTATTCTGCTGGTGGAGTCACTGTTTACATACATTACATTACTTATCCTGTACTGATCCTGAGTTACATCCTGTATTATACTCCAGAGCTGCACTCACTATTCTGCTGGTGGGGTCACTGTGTACATACATTACATTACTTATCCTGTACTGATCCTGAGTTACATCCTGTATTATACTCCAGAGCTGCACTCACTATTCTGCTGGTGGAGTCACTGTGTACATACATTACATTACTTATCCTGTACTGATCCTGAGTTACATCCTGTATTATACTCCAGAGCTGCACTCACTATTCTGCTGGTAGAGTCACTGTGTACATACATAACATTACTTATCCTGTACTGATCCTGAGTTATATCCTGTATTATACTCCAGAGCTGCACTCACTATTCTGCTGGTGGAGTCACTGTGTACATACATTACATTACTTATCCTGTACTGATCCTGAGTTACATCATGTATTCTACTCCAGAGCTGCACTCACTATTCTGCTGGTGGGGTCACTGTGTACATACATTACATTACTTATCCTGTACTGATCCTGAGTTACATCCTGCATTATACTCCAGAGCTGCACTCACTATTCTGCTGGTGGAGTCACTGTGTACATACATTACATTACTTATCCTGTACTGATCCTGAGTTATATCCTGTATTATACTCCAGAGGCTGCACTCACTATAACATCCAGAGCACTCGCCACCCCCCCCCCCGGTGTATAGCATCCGGCACTCGCGCTGCAGTCACGTTTCAGACATTAGTGGTAGAACGGGCAGTTATAAAGAGATCAGTGAATTCCAGCGCGGTCCTGCCTGTAATAGAACGTCACCGGGGGAACACGTCGGTTCCGGAAATGTCTCCCCTCCTGGATCACCAAGCACAATGCCAAGCGTCAGATGGAGGGGGGTAAAGCTCCCGCCACTGGACTCTGGAGCAGCGTGTTCTGTGGAGTGACACTTCTCTATATGACGTGTTCTGTGGAGTGACGCTGCTCTATGTGGCGTGTTCTGTGGAGTGACGCTTCTCTATATGGCGTGTTCTGTGGAGTGACGCTTCTCTATGTGACGTGTTCTGTGGAGTGACGCTTCTCTATGTGACGTGTTCTGTGGAGTGACGCTTCTCTATATGACGTGTTCTGTGGAGTGACGCTTCTCTATGACGTGTTCTGTGGAGTGACTCTTCTCTATGACGTGTTCTGTGGAGTGACGCTTCTCTATATGACGTGTTCTGTGGAGTGACGCTTCTCTATGTGACGTGTGCTGTGGAGTGACGCTTCTCTATGTGACGTGTTCTGTGGAGTGACGCTTCTCTATGTGACGTGTTCTGTGGAGTGACGCTTCTCTATATGACGTGTTCTGTGCGGTGACGCTTCTCTATATGACGTGTTCTGGGGAGTGACGCTTCTCTGTGGCGTATTCTGTGGAGTGACGCTTCTCTAACGTGTTCTGTGGAGTGACGCTTCTCTATGTGGCGTGTTCTGTGGAGTGACGCTTCTCTATATGGCGTGTTCTGTGGAGTGACGCTTGTCTATATGACGTGTTCTGTGGGGTGACGCTTCTCTCTCTGGGGTCTGATGATGGGTCTGGGTTAGGTGATGCCAGGAGATCGTTACCCGCCTGACTGCATTGTGCCCGCTGTAAGGTTTGGTGGGGGAGGGGTAATGCGGGTGTTTTTTTTAGGGGTCTGCCCCTTTGCTCACATAATACCACCATACACTGCTCACATAATACCACCTTACAGTGCTCAAATAATACCAGCATACAGTGCTCAAATAATACCACCATACACTGCTCACATAATACCACCATACACTGCTCACATACCACCATACACTGCTCACATAACACCACCATACACTGCTCACATAATACCACCATACACTGCTCACATAATACCGCCATACACTGCTCACATAATACCACCATACACTGCTCACATAATACCACCATACACTGCTCACATAATACCGCCATACACTGCTCACATAATACCACCATACACTGCTCACATAATACCACCATACAGTGCTCACATAACACCACCATACACTGCTCACATAATACCACCATACACTGCTCACATAATACCGCCATACAGCGCTCACATAATACCACCATACACTGCTCACATAATACCACCATACACTGCTCACATAATACCACCATACACTGCTCACATAATACCACCATACACTGCTCACATAATAACACTATACACTGCTCACATAATACCACCATACAGTGCTCACATAATACCACCATACACTGCTCACATAATACCACTATACACAGCTCACATACCACCATACACTGCTCACATAATACCACTATACACTGCTCACATAATACTACCATACACTGCTCACATACCACCATACACTGCTCACATAATACCACTATACACTGCTCACATAATACTACCATACACTGCTCACATAATACCACCATACAGTGCTCACATAATACCACCATACACTGCTCACATAATACCACCATACACTGCTCACATAATACCACCATACAGCGCTCACATACCACCATACAGCGCTCACATACCACCATACAGCGCTCACATACCACCATACACTGCTCACATAATACCGCCATACACTGCTCACATAATACCACCATACAGTGCTCAAATAACACCACCATACAGTGCTCACATAATACCACCATACACTGCCCACATAACACCACCATACACTGCTCACATAATACCCCCATACACTGCTCACATAATACCACCATACAGTGCTCACATAATACCACCATACACTGCTCACATAATACCACCATACACTGCTCACATAATACCACTATACACTGCTCACATAATACCACCATACACTGCTCACATAATACCGCCATACACTGCTCACATAATACCACCACACACTGCTCACATAATACCACCATACACTGCTCACATAATACCACCATACACTGCTCACATAATACCACCATACAGAGCTCATATAATACCGCCGTACACTGCTCACATAATACCACCATACACTGCTCACATAATACCGCCGTACACTGCTCACATAATACCGCCGTACACTGCTCACATAATACCGCCGTACACTGCTCACATAATACCGCCGTACACTGCTCACATAATACCGCCGTACACTGCTCACATAATACCGCCATACACTGCTCACATAATACCGCCATACACTGCTCACATAATACCGCCATACACTGCTCACATAATACCACCATACACTGCTCACATAATACCTCCATACACTGCTCACATAATACCGCCATACACTGCTCACATAATACCACCATACACTGCTCACATAATACCACCACACACTGCTCACATAATACCACCGTACTCTGCCCACATAACACCACCATACACTGCTCATATAATACCACCATACACTTCTCACATAATATCATCATACAGCGCTCACATAATACCACCATACGGCGCTCACATAATACCACCATACACTGCTCACATAATACCACCATACACTGCTCACATAATACCACCATACAGTGCTCATATAATACCACCATACACTGCTCATATAATACCACCATACACCGCTCACATAATACCATCATACACTGCTCACATAATACCACCATACACTGCTCACATAATACCGCCATACACTGCTCACATAATACCACCATACACTGCTCACATAATACCACCATACACTGCTCACATAATACCACCATACACTGCTCGCATAATACCACCATACACTGCTCACATAACACCGCCATACACTGCTCACATAATACCACTATACACAGCTCATATAATACCACCATACACTGCTCACATAATACCACCATACACTGCTCACATAATACCGCCGTACACTGCTCACATAATACCACCATACACTGCTCACATAATACCACCACACACTGCTCACATAATACCACCATACAGTGCCTCAGAACATATTTCGTACGTATACACACTTTCTCTTCATATATACATAGATGTAGTCACAGCACACACAACGCTTCTGCACAGGAGGCGCGTGATCTTGCAGCGCAGGTGGAGTGTGATCTTTTGGCACAGGGGCGTCTTGTCTGTTTTGACTCTTGTAGAGATGAGGGGACGTCCTGTGATGTGTTTGTTACTGACAGGTTACGGGAGTGTTCGTGACACTGTAGCGGGGAATGTGCTTGGTCACATGACCCTATAATATCTCTTGCCTTTTGATTTTGCAGTTTTTGGTCTTTGATGTTGTTTTTTTGTATCAGACTTCACCCAGCAGAGAAGAGACACGGTCATAACCGCACTCGTCTTCGCCTGCCGCCCGGGGCTCGTGTGTTCCTGGGTGTAGCTGATAGCCCGGAGAGGAAATGGTTTCCCGGCCCCTCAGGAAGCGGCCTCGGTGGTTGCAGCCAGGTCACTGCTTATAGTCAAACAAAACGGGCAGAGGCAAGAATTATATTATAAGCCTGAGCAGTGAGATGATGGACATTGTATTATCTGTACTAACATCTCACTGACAGCAGGGGGGGGGGTCTGTGCAACCTGCCGGGTCATCAACTGAAGCATTGGGGGTCCCAGCACATGTACCCCAAATGCAGCTAATGGAAGTGACACTGATAATAATATCATACTGTATTGGGAAATTGCAATTTAAAAATAAGGTCTAATTTTGCAGTGGCACTAAAGATTCTACTGAAAGAGCAAGAAGGTCCCCGTCCCACAGCAGCTGAGCTCCTAGTATAGAGATCACACTGCCCAGAATATAAATTACCAGTACAAGCCCTGTGCAGATCCTGAACAAGCAGGGGATGCTGGGAGATTTCAGCTCTGAATTCTAGTGACTCCACCAGCAGAATAGTGAGTGCAGCTCTGGAGTATAATACAGGATATAACTCAGGATCAGTACAGGATAAGTAATGTAATGTATGTACACAGTGACTCCACCAGCAGAATAGTGAGTGCAGCTCTGGAGTATAATACAGGATGTAACTCAGGATCAGTACAGGATAGGTAATGTAATGTATGTGCACAGTGACCCTACCAGCAGAATAGTGAGTGCAGCTCTGGAGTATAATACAGGATGTAACTCAGGATCAGTACAGGATAAGTAATGTAATGTATGTACACAGTGACTCCACCAGCAGAATAGTGAGTGCAGCTCTGGAGTATAATACAGGATATAACTCAGGATCAGTACAGGATAAGTAATGTAATGTATGTACACAGTGACTCCACCAGCAGAATAGTGAGTGCAGCTCTGGAGTATAATACAGGATGTAACTCGGGATCAGTACAGGATAAGTAATGTAATGTATGTACACAGTGACTCCACCAGCAGAATAGTGAGTGCAGCTCTGGAGTATAATACAGGATATAACTCAGGATCAGTACAGGATAAGTAATGTAATGTATGTACACAGTGACTCCTCCAGCAGAATAGTGAGTGCAGCTCTGGAGTATAATACAGGATGTAACTCAGGATCAGTACAGGATCAGTAATGTAATGTATATACACAGTGACTCCACCAGCAGAATAGTGAGTGCAGCTCTGGAGTATAATACAGGATGTAACTCAGGATCAGTAATGTATGTACACAGTGACTCCACCAGAGCTGCGCTCACTATTCTGCTGGAGTATATAACAGGATAAGTAATGTATGTACACAGTGACGCCGTGGATTATAAGGATCTATTCTATACATCTACGGTATGGCGGTGAAAATACCTTAATTTTATCTTTTTCCAAATCCTGAGACTTTTTCTGATCCTTGGCTTTATATTTCCATTTTTCTTGCTCTTTAATCTCTCATGTTATAATTCACGCTTAGATTGCGCCATCTGCAGGGGAATCCGTGTAAATCGTTAACAGGAAAAATGCTCCGAGCCAATATAATATTAAGACTGAAATTATTAATCAATGTTTTGCGTCATTTTTATGTAAATACAGATTATTGCCGCTGTTTTCGTTCTTTTCCGTTGCAGGGGCGGAGTCCGGAGATTCTATATTGTAACAAATGTATCCGCTCATAATGTTATTTGCTTACATATATATAACCGGTCTGACTTTCTGCTCCAAATCCTGAAATAGCGCAAATAAAACACATTCCAGTCACCGTGATGTTTGGCGCAGGCGCGTCAACTTCTATTAACCCCTCAGTGACATCCCCAATATGGCGCTAGATGGGAAGCTGAGCCTGTGCCATACATGGCGGGTGCCGACTGTTTTATGCGACTGATACCTGACAGCAACGGCCGGGACGGGTCTATTGAAGGCCTCCAGGTCCGCCATCAGTGATCTGTTAGGCTGGGTTCACACGTGGCGGAATTTCACTTAAATTCCGCTGCGGACACTCTGCAGCGTTAATCCGCAGCGGTGCCGTTTGTCCATTGACTTACACTTTAATTTAGCAGTGTTCGTTTAGACGAGGCGTAAAATTCCGCTGCGGAGCATAGGCTGCGGAGCGGAATTTGGTGTCCGCAGCATGCTCTGTCTGTTGCGGAGCAGTGGCGGACTCATGGCGGAATTTCTCCATTGACTTCAATGGAGATTCTAATTTCCGCAATGAAGTCCGCAGCTGTCATGCACATGTTATGTGTGCTGCGGATGCGTCTTGCTTTTTTGCCATGACATTTCTTCATTCTGGCTGGACCTATGTATTTCTAGGTCTACAGCCAGACTGAGGAAGTCAATGGGGCTCCCGTAATGACGGGAGCGTTGCTAGGAGACGTCAGTAAATAGTCACTGTCCAGGGTGCTGAAAGAGTTAAGCGATCGGCAGTAACTGTTTCTGCACCCGGGACAGTGACTACCGATCACAATATACAGCAACCTGTAAAAAAATATAAGTTCATACTTACCGAGAACTCCCTGCTTCTTCCTCCAGTCCGGCCTCCCAGGATGACGTTTCAGTCTAAGTGACGGCTGCAGCCAATCACAGGCCAAGCACAGGCTGCAGCGGTCACATGGACTGGCGCGTCATCCAGGGAGGTCGGGCTGGATGCCGAAAGAGGGACGCGTCACCAAGACAACGGGCGGTAAGTATGAAAATCGTTTACTTTCACTAGGGAAAGTGCTGTCCCTTCTCTCTATCCTGCACTGATAGGGAGAAGGGAAGCACTTTTCCCGCAGTCCGCAGCAGCTAGTCCGCATCAATTTACTGCACATTTTGTGCAGATCCGCTGCAGAATCTGCAACGCAGATTCTGTGCGGCATTGATGCGGACAGTTGCGGAGGAAATCCGCCACGTGTGGTCATGCCCTTAGTAAGCCTTGCCAGTCAGGGCTGAATAGTAGAGCACAGAGAACGGTAATAGATAAGTATTGCAGCGTGTCTCATGAGCGATCTATCGATCTCATTGTAAAGTCTTCTGGGGGGACTAATCGCATTGACCCGCAGAATAAGTTAACATGACGTTTCTATCACACGGCGAACGCCGGAAGAATCAAACCACAGAAACTACGGTGGCATTTTACATTTTTTTTTCAATACCATCTCACAAAATAATTTTTATATATTATTATATGTTAAGATTCAATAATGACACCTTATCCCTTAAAAAACAAGTCCTCATGGCCATGTTTACCGAAAAATAAAGTTATGGCTCTTGTGGTAATTTCACACGGCCGTAAATGCCCAAAAAACGGCCGAAAAATCGGAAGCAGAACGCCTCCAAACATCTGCCCATTGATTTCAATGGGAAAAACAGCGTTCTGTTCTGACAAGCCGCTTTTTTACGCGGCTGTTTTGAAAAACGGCCGCGAAAAATAAGTGCAGGTCACTTCATGGGAAGTTTTTGGAGCCGTTTTTCATTGACTGACTCTACTGAAAACCGCTCCAAAAACATCCGTAAAATAAAACAGAGAAAATCACGAGTGGCTTAAAATAGTCTGAAAATCAGGAGCTGCTTTCCCTTGAATAGAACTCCGTATTTTCAGACGTTTTTGAGTTTGTGTGTGAACACGGCCTTACAATGCGACAATGAAGAAACAAAACTGAAAAAACTCGATAATTGACCATCCTTAAGGGTTAAAAGCGTTTAGCAGTTTTGGCAAATAATAATAATCTGTTACATAATGATATTTCTAATACTTATGTATCAATTCCTTATGATTTTTAAGATCTCTGCTTGCCGTCAATCAATTGGAACATAAAGGGTTTGTGCACACGGCCTGTTTTCAGACGTATTGGAGGAGTTTTACACCTGGAATTACGCCTGAAAAGACGGCTCCAATACGTCGGCAAACATCTGCCCGCTGCCTGCAATGGGTTTTACCATGTTCTGTGCAGACGAGCTGTCATTTTATGCGCCGCTGTCAAAAGACGGCGCATAAAATTACGGCCGCGTCAAAGCAGTGCCTGTCACTTCTTGGGACATAATTGGAGCCGTTTTTCATTGACTCCAATGAAGAACAGCTCCAATTACGTCCGTAAAAGACGCCGCGAAAAACACCAGTACATGCATTTACGTCTGAAATTCTGGAGCTGGTTTCTCCTGAAAACAGCTCCGTAATTTCAGACGTATTTGGCATTGTCGTGTGAACATACCCTTATTGTTTACTTCCAGCGGATAAAACCTTTCTTGGTCATGTGATGGACACACAGGTGCAGGGCTCGTTACAATTACAGCACAGTTCTCAGAGCTGTGTAACGAGCCCTGCACCTGTGTGTCCATCACATGACCGGGACTCACGTGTGACCCCTGAGAGTAAGGGTATGTTCACACACACTAATTACGGACGTAATTCGGGCGTTTTTGCCCCGAATTGCGTCCGAAAAATGCGGCTTGAAAGCGTTGACAAACATCTGCCCATTGAAAGCAATGGGCAGATGTTTGTCTGTTCACACGAGGCGTATATTTACACGCCGCTGTCAAAAGACGGCGCGTAAATAGACGCCCGCGTCAAAGAAGTGACCTGTCACTTCTTGGGGCGTAATTGGAGCCGTTATTCATTGACTCCAATGAAAAGCAGCGCCAATTACGTCCGTAATGGACGCGGCGTTCAAGCGCCTGCACATGCCGTTACGTCTGAAATTACGGGGATGTTTTCTCCTGAAAACATCCCCGTAATTTTAGCCGTTTTGGACGCTGTCGTGTGAACATACCCTAAAGAATAAAGGTTATTAAAGGAGTATTCCGCTTTCAGTGTAATCACTGTATAATTAATGTTTCCTAAATACTTTATCAGTTATTTGCGGTTTTCAAGATCTCTGCTTGCAGTCTTTGAATGGGAGCCCTTATTGTTTTCTTTTAGTAGATACAAATCTGTGATGATCACACCGCTACACGGCTCGTTACAACACACCGCTCTGATAACCGCACTGTCACTGTAACGAGACCTGCACCTGTGTGTCCGTCACATGAACAGGACAGGTTTTTATCCACTGGAAGTAAACCATGAAGGTTCCTATTCACTGATGTCAAGCAGAGATCTTAGAAACCGGGAGAAATTAATACACAAGGTATATTAGAAAGTTGTATATATGTGGACACTGATCTGTTTCCTCTCGTTCTGGTTTCAGGTCCGGGGTTGTCCAGATCCTCAGGTCACATGGTACAGGAGTGGACAGCCGGTTGTAAGCGGGGGGCGGTGCACCGTGGAGCAGAGATCGAGGGGAACCTTCTGCCTAATCATTAAAGACGTCACTGTGGAGGACGGTGGAAAATATACGTGTGAAGCAGCCAATGAGGAGGGAGTACGACAAGTGACCATTGAACTCACCGTGGAGGGTAAGTCGCCCGCAATGAATTATCCTACAAAAAAAACGCAACGACAAACCGCAACGTGGCTCCTAAAACGGGGGAGCAGGAATTGGAAGCCGCCACTTTAAAAATGTGCTGCGAGTTTAGAAAGAGAACGAGAATCCTGCGGGACGGTCCAGGGTCAATCATTAACTAAACGCACAATGTCCTTATTGTGACCGCAGACGAGGGACACAATAGAGAATTGTACAACCGCCAAGATCCCCGACCACAAGGACAAAGTCGTGATGAACCGCGTCAATGGCCGTACGACCCTGAACACCCGGAGGGCGACGTATACAACGTGCGCTGCTGATTCTGCTGGGAGAATTGTCACATTGTAAATACTCCGATCTTTTGTAGCCGGTTCTCCGAGTCGCCTGTATCCGGGAGGTGGCGCGGCGCTCACGACAAGTCGCCATCGTTCCCTCCTCGTATGAGCGCGTCTCTATATATGGGGGTCATCGTAATCAGACATTTTTATTGGCTGTAAAGTTGTCACAAAAAAGAACAATCGCGACGTCCGAATCCGGACAAATATCCACTGAAATGTCGGATTGATTTTTCCATATAATAAAATCCTGATTATACGGCGTCCGCCGCGCCGCCGAGGTGCCGGATTATCAGAAATGTCTGTAAATGTAATCTATACCTACAGGGGTCCACGTCTCCGCTTTTAGGGTGTCAACGCTGAAATGGGCGAGCAGTCGGGCACACCCCGATAATGACCCCACTGTCACTGGAATCCATTCCTGTTAACCCATCGTGGTAACTGTCTTTCGGCTCATGCCGGATTATCAGGATCTCCAGATCATCACGTGTCCCGTTCTAATGCTGGGTCCTAGGAGCTTGCACTCTACATCCCAGTATGGCTGTCCACGCAGGGGGTTGGTTGTCTGTGTGTAGATCTGCTGCCATTGATCCCGCTGTCTGTTCTTCTGTTTTTCAGGCAGCTCGGCCGTGATGTACAGTTTGCCCTCGAGCAGCAGGAGCGCGGGGTGAGTCGCCAGGTTGATGGGCGCTGGGTCTGCTCCGCTCCGTCTCTCGTACTCCACAGTTCTTTCATATTTCCCTTGGCTCGGTCTCCCCGTCTTTAACCTTCCAATGAAAACATCTCTCCCTTATTAGCGCTGAGCGCGGTGCCAGCCGTATAAACGCGGTGATGGCCGAGCTGTCAGATGTGGCAGAGCCGCAGCTCCCGGGGTGCAGGGAGGGGGATATTTGATCTCACGGACGGGGGGCTATATATTATATACAATATCTACTGGTTCCTGCTGGAACGTTCCCAAGATAAACCCTCCTGACATCATCACTTAGAGGAACGTTCAGTCCGTGACATAAGACGCAAGCGCTGAAGAGCTTACAATCTAAACTGCGCCCAGCAGGAGTCGCCGCTCGCATAGCAGATCCCGGCTGCGTGTGGTTCACTGAGAATTAGGGAATTTGCTTTATTTTAAGAGACCCCCCCCAAAATAGAAACAAATCTCGGTAACTAGAAGTCCCGGAGTCGTCCTCATCTGTCAGGTCTCTATGAATCTGTTCCTGGAAAAGCTGGGTGACAACCAACATGGCTACAGGAATTGTCACCCAGCTTTCCGGGGGCTCGTGAATGGCATGTCTGCCCCGTTATTTATTGCTACAACTCCATTTCAATGTGTAACCAGGAAGAGCTGCCAGTCTGGAATCTGGGAAAGCTGGGTGACAATCAGTTACATTACCATTACAGCTCTCATAGGGGTTATCACCCACAGTTGGTGTAATGATCCTTCCCCGTATGCCAATATATCCAGGCAGATGTACCATTCAGTAGTCTGGGAAAGCTGGGTAACAACCTCTATTAAGACGGCCATAATGGTCAGAACTGAATTCCAGAAAAAAATGGTTGAATAGATTTGTAAAAGACGTCACAAGAGGACGACCCCGGGACGGTGATTTCTGCGGTGAATCTGAACAACTGCAAGAAATAATAATGTTTTCTTGTTCTCCTCACATTGTCACGACGTTTTATAATAGTCACATGATGATAATAACGCAGTTATTCTTACGTCCCTATGAATGTTCTCCCTGGCAAACCACTTTATAGTCGCACGTTCAGATCTGTAAGGAAAGCATTATAGGGCCACGTAAGGGCGTTGGGACGTAGTCCGCAGTAGAGATCATGGTCGTTAGCAGGAGTCTTCCCTTCACTTCTAAATATCATTGCATTATGTATTTTACTCCAATCACATCCAGAGCTGCATTCGCAATTATATTGGCTGTTACTAGGGATCTGTCCATGTTGTGCTTAGCTAAGAATGTTGCATTGTATTTTGGGTGCTGGCTTTTGTTTTTTTACCTCCGACTACTGTAAACTGCCTGGAAAAACACTACATCTCCCACAATACACAACAGCAGAGCAGAGGCGTGAGATCTTACCGCCTAAGACTTACAGGAAACCAGCAGAGGTATGACTGGAGTATAGGACATGATTTAACAGCAGAATTGTGAATGCAGCTCCGGATGTTATTGGAGTATAAAGCATGATGTAAGCAGTTCATCCGCCACTGTCTCACATATACATCTAATTTTTCTCCAGGAGCCCGTTTGCTGTTCCTCCGATAGAAAACCGACCAAGCATTTGGGGAGAAAGTCCCCCAAAATTTGTCACAAAGCCAACTCGTGTTGTGGTGAAAGTGGGTCACACCGGAAGATTCTCCTTTAAGATAACCGGGCGCCCACAACCCACCGCCACGTGGAGCAAGGTGAGTGATGTGAGGCTCAATACCATCAGTTACTGAATGAAACCATCGGACTGATATTTTATTTACAAATGTTCTCTGGAAAAACATGGCGACAAATAAATAATGTCCATGAGATGCAAAATATCTCGCATATGTACCCCTCAGTGTAGTGAGTGCAGCTCTGGAGTATAATACAGGATGTAACTCAGGATCAGTACAGGATAAGTAATGTAATGTATGTACACAGTGACTCCACCAGCAGAATAGTGAGTGCAGCTCTGGAGTATAATACAGGATGTAACTCAGGATCAGTACAGGATAAGTAATGTAATGTATGTACACAGTGACTCCACCAGCAGAATAGTGAGTGCAGCTCTGGCGTATAATACAGGATATAACTCAGGATCAGTACAGGATAAGTAATGTCATGTATGTACACAGTGACTCCACCAGCAGAATAGTGAGTGCAGCTCTGGAGTATAATACAGGATGTAACTCAGGATCAGTACTGGATAAGTAATGTAATGTATGTACACAGTGACTCTGCCAGCAGAATAGTGAGTGCAGCTCTGGAGTATAATACAGGATGTAACTCAGGATCAGTACAGGATAAGTAATGTAATGTATGTACACAGTGACTCCCCCAGCAGAATAGTGAGTGCAGCTCTGGAGTATAATACAGGATGTAACTCAGGATCAGTACAGGATAAGTAATGTCATGTATGTACACAGTGACTCCACCAGCAGAATAGTGAGTGCAGCTCTGGAGTATAATACAGGATGTAACTCAGGATCAGTACAGGATAAGTAATGTAATGTATGTACACAGTGACTCCACCAGCAGAATAGTGAGTGCAGCTCTGGAGTATAATACAGGATGTAACTCAGGATCAGTACAGGATAAGTAATGTATGTACACAGTGACTCCACCAGCAGAATAGTGAGTGCAGCTCTGGAGTATAATACAGGATGTAACTCAGGATCAGTACAGGATAAGTAATGTAATGTATGTACACAGTGATTCCACCAGCAGAATAGGGAGTGCAGCTCTGGAGGATAATACAGGATGTAACTCAGGATCAGTAGAGGATAAGTAATGTCATGTATGTACACAGTGACTTCACCAGCAGAATAGTGAGTGCAGCTCTGGAGTATAATACAGGATGTAACTCAGGATCAGTACAGGATAAGTAATGTAATGTATATACACAGTGACTCCACCAGCAGAATAGTGAGTGCAGCTCTGGAGTATAATACAGGATATAACTCAGGATCAGTACAGGATAAGTAATGTATGTACACAGTGACTCCACCAGCAGAATAGTGAGTGCAGCTCTGGAGTATAATACAGGATGTAACTCAGGATCAGTACAGGATAAGTAATGTAATGTATGTACACAGTGACTCTCCAGCAGAATAGTGAGTGCAGCTCTGGAGTATAATACAGGATGTAACTCAGGATCAGTACAGGATAAGTAATGTAATGTATGTACACAGTGACTCCACCAGCAGAATAGTGCGTGCAGCTCTGGAGTATAATACAGGATGTAACTCCGGATCAGTACAGGATAAGTAATGTAATGTATGTACACAGTGACTCCACCAGCAGAATAGTGAGTGCAGCTCTGGAGTATAATACAGGATAAGTAATGTAATGTATGTACACAGTGACTGCGCTGGTTATGGAGGTTTTTTCTATGTGTGGGCTGTATAATGGGGTCAGTGGTGACAGGTCTTTTCTGTGGCAATGGTCAGAGTAGATAATATTGTATAAAACATGCTCTATATCGATTAATGTGCCCCTTTAAAATATCAGCAGCTCTGAGATCTCTCAAATCACGGATATCTACAATGTATTTTTATAATGTGGCGCTTATTGAATTTGTGGTTTTGGGCGTTCTCCGTCTCTTCTGGTGCGTTCCTGTGCGGCCCCGGCTGTAGTTGATGATCTCTTGGTCTCCGATCTTTATCTCGTCTTATTATGACTTTGTGTTGAACATTTTCATATTTGTTCTTGATTTTTAGCTGAACGTGAGTGAATATTCATCAGACCGACTCTCAGAACGCGCTTTACCTCCGTCTATTCCACTATTTGACCCTCCTCATTATTGTGCGGCCCCTTCTCCTTTTTCTTCTTTCACTTTTTACTTCACTTTTTGAAAATCGACCAAAATAAAGAAATTCGATTCGTCCCACATTCGATCAGCCGTCAGGACGAAGGTTTTCTTTGGAACGGATCTGACGATCTCTTAAAGAAGCAGCGACATTTGGTTCACAATAATATTTTCCTTCTCATGTCGCCGGCTCTTTTCATGTCCCCTCCAAAACCCATTCGTCACTGTCCTATGCCCCCGGGTTTTTTTTAACTTGCACTTTTTTTAACGTGCACTCCTTGTTTCTACAATTTGATTTATATCTCGATGGACTTCTTGGCTGAAAGTAAGTGACCCCCACCCTTATGTTCTGGGGTGCAACATTCATTGCTGAGAACCAAACTGCCCCTGATAGCAACATCCGCACCAGAACTGCTCATCCAGAGCTTCATGGATTGAAGTCTCGATGGTGGAGCCGTAGCAGACAAGCCCCAGGTCACTGAGCTCAATGCCAAACAGAAGCTGTAAAGCCACCAACAGTGCGCTCCGGATCAGAGGAGACTTGTTCTCTGGAGGGAGGAATCATCTTCACCATCTGAGTTTGGTGGATGCAGAAAAACATTTCCCCTGTAGAGACAAATGTAGAGTTCGTGGAGGATGAATAATGGGATCCATGGTTGGCCCCTTCGTTCTAGTGGTGGGAAATTGTAAAGGGGTTCTCCAGGAGGTCTCTTTTCCCACAGTACCAGAACAAACCTCAGTACATATATACGGTACCAAACCAAGCTTAGTACATATATATAGCCCCAGAACCAAGCTCAATACATATGTACAGCACCAGAACAAAGCTCGATACATATGTACAGCACCAGAAAAAAGCTCAGTACATATAGACAATACCAAAACCAAGCTCAGTACATAAATATAGCATCAGAACAAAGCTCACTACATATATACAGCACCAGAACCAAGATCAGTACATAAATACAGCACCAGAACCACGCTCAGTACATATATACAGCACCAGAACCGAGCTCAGTACATATATACAGCACCAGAACAAAGCTCGATGCATATGTACAGCACCAGAAAAAAGCTCAGTACATATAGACCATACCAAAACCAAGCTCAGTACATAAATATAGCATCAGAACAAAGCTCACTACATATATACAGCACCAGAACCAAGATCAGTACATAAATACAGCACCAGAACAACGCTCAGTACATATATACAGCACCAGAACCGAGCTCAGTACATATATACAGCACCAGAACAAAGCTCGATGCATATGTACAGCACCAGAAAAAAAGCTCAGTACATATAGACCATACCAAAACCAAGCTCAGTACATAAATATAGCATCAGAACAAAGCTCACTACATATATACAGCACCAGAACAAAGATCAGTACATAAATACAGCACCAGAACCACGCTCAGTACATATATACAGCACCAGAACCGAGCTCAGTACATATATACAGCACCAGAACAAAGCTCAGTACATATATACAGCACCAGAACAAAGCTCAGTACATATATACAGCACCAGAACAAAGATCAGTACATATATACAGCACCAGAACAAAGATCAGTACATAAATACAGCACCAGAACCACGCTCAGTACATATATACAGCACCAGAACCGAGCTCAGTACATATATACAGCACCAGAACAAAGCTCTGTACATATATACAGCACCAGAACAAAGCTCAGTACATATATACAGCACCAGAACAAAGATCAGTACATAAATACAGCACCAGAACCACGCTCAGTACATATATACAGCACCAGAACCGAGCTCAGTACATATATACAGCACCAGAACAAAGCTCAGTACATATATACAGCACCAGAACAAAGCTCAGTACATATATACAGCACCAGAACAAAGCTCAGTACATATATACAGCACCAGAACAAAGATCAGTACATAAATACAGCACCAGAACCACGCTCAGTACATATATACAGCACCAGAACCGAGCTCAGTACATATATACAGCACCAGAACAAAGCTCAGTACATATATACAGCACCAGAACTGAGCTCAGTACATGTATACAGCACCAGAACCGATCTCAATACATATATACAACACCAGAACCAAGCTCATACATATATACAGCACCAGAACCAAGCCTAGTAAATATATACAGCACCAGACCCAAGCTCAGTACATAAATACAACACCAGCACAAATACAGATCAATTTAGTGCAACCCTTGCTGTATAGGTTTGCACTAAATTGTATACAGCTCCCAACGTGGCCCAAACAATGGTAAGGATATGCTGGGAGTTGCTGTTTAAAAAAAACATACCACCCATCATCTCGCTGCAGATCATACAGTGAGTGCAGTGCAGATTAGAGGCAGAATAAACATTTACATTAAGTGACTCACCGGTGACGTCTCAGATTCTAGTTATTTTTCTCTTTTCTTCTCCACCCGGTCCAGACCTCTATGATGACTTCTCCCGGCCACAGCCCATTTCTGCAGTTTGCCGCTCAGATGTCTTCAGCTTCTCACTTTACAAACATTTCTGCACCTATAAACAAAGATAAAATTCTCATTATACCACACACTACGCTCCTAAATATTGTAGTTCCATACACTGTGCCCCCTGTAGATAGTGCCATATATAGCTCCGCCTGTAGATAATGACCCCCATAGAGCCCCTGAATATAGTGCCCCATATGTAGCCCACCCCTGTAGATAGTACCCCACATGTAGCCCACCCCTGTAGATAGTACCCCACATGTAGCCCACCCCTGTAGATAGTACCCCACATGTAGCCCACCCCTGTAGATAGTACCCCACATGTAGCTCCCCCTGTAGATAATGCTCCATATATAGCCCACCCCTGTAGATAGTGCTCCATATATAGCCCACCCCTGTATATAGTGCCCTACATATATCTCCCCTTATAAATGGTGTTTCACATATAGCCCACCCCTGTATATAGTTCCTCACATATAGCCCCCCTGCAGATAGTGCCCCACATAAAAAAAGACACTTTACATACTCACCTTAATCCCTTTCCCGCTCCGTCTGATGGCATTGCAGACCTGATCTCTTCTGAGCAGGTGTGCTGGGGTTGAACGACGCATTTGGGGCGATGACGCCTGCCCCACCTTCCCTTTTAGTTGCGCCTGGGGCACGTGCCCCGCCTGCCCCCCTAGCTTCGCCCCTGCCCATCATTGTTGACATGGGTACAGTGGCTGGTATATTGACTCGGATGCGGGGGAGCGGCAGTGCCAGGCACAAATGTCTGTGTGGATGAGCCTCTAGTTCTGTGGCCTCCTCGTGCTTTTGATTTGCGACGGTTCCGGAAGTCAGACCCCGCTCATCAAACATCGGTGTCCCATCCTGAGGACAGGCAATCGGTGTAAAGCCTCGGAGAACCCCTTTATTGCTGCTGCAAAGACATCAAGGACAGAGTTTTTTGGAGATACTTTCCTACTTCTGCAGAGAATGCCCCAGATACATGGCGGTAATGTTACATTTCAGGGTGCAAACGACCTCTTGTAATGATCTTGAGCTGCACCATGTCTTTTATTCTCCAGTCACATCCAAAACTTTACCCTTTCATCCAGCTGGTTCAGTAAGTTTTAGGTGGCAGTCGGCAGAAGTCGTAAATTTAGATCTGAAATTGATCCAAGAATCGTGAGCGCGGTTGCCACTGCAGCTCTGGATGTGACTGAAGCATAAGAGACAATGTAATAACAGAAATATGACTGCAGCTCTGGATGTGACTGGAGTATAGCATACAATGCAACTGATACAAGAACAGTTGAAATGATTGCAATGTTTAATAGTTACATTATTGTTTCATGCGCAGGACGATGTTCAGCTGCAGAGCGGCGATCGATATAACACGTACGACAAGTCCGGGGTTTACTTTCTGGAGATTCATGGAGCGTGTCAGGCGGACGCCGGGATTTATACCTGTTCCGTGGTTAACCGTTGCGGGCGCAGCGCCGTCTCCGCAGAACTGATCATTCAAGGTAAATACATTCATTCTGTCAATTACAAGAAATGACAAAGATTGTTCACCTCCCCCGTTTCAATTTGGAAAAACTTAAAGGGAACCTGTCACCAACATTTCACCTATTAAACCGGCGATACCTGGCGGAGGTGGGAGGGGAATCATCGTTATGTCTCCTATAATTATCCTCTAAGTCTCCGTCCGTTTAGTCTTCAGTTTTTAGTGTTCCCGCTCCGTATGCGAATGAGCAGAAAAGTCAAATCTTCATTCCTCAATCCTTTCTGAGTAAACCCCGCCTCCTTACTTTTGATTGACAGCTCCTCGCCTTCCCCCAGCACACATGAAATCTTGCGCTTGCGCTTCTATGTTCTGGTGCGCGGGCACAACAGGTCACCATAGCGGCGCATGCGCAGTAACTAGATTTGAGGCCTGGACGACGCAGGGAATGGTGTCAAATTATACATGACGGGCGCATGCGCGCGATCCCAGACGAGGGTTCGGCATTTAAGGCGGCCGACGAGGGGTGAGTAGAGTGCAACAGGGGAAATGCTGGTGACCCGTTCCCTTTAATGACATTCGAAGGTATAAAGGAGAAACTGTCAGCAGTAAAGGCAGCGGGGCGAGCGGGCGGTGAGCGGGCGGTGAGCGGGCGTCATCCGGTGAAGTGGTTGGGGAAGTTCCAGGTGTGCTAATTCAATGTTTTTTTCTCTCTTCCAATGGGGGGGGGGGGGGGGTTAAGGGCGGTGGGTGGTTTTTGGGCATATAAATAGGTCTAGAGATTCTATTTTACACATATTCGTATTCATTGAAAGAGACGTAAAAGAATAAAGGTAAATGAATGTGCTGCCAATATGGAGGCGCTGCCAGCTCTGCCGCTTCTCAGACCCCTTTATTGCTGCTCGGAGATTTCCATCACATGACCCCCCCGGATTCCGGCTCAGGATCTTTCACACTAAAACGATGTATCAGACGTTCCAGGTTATTGATTCCTTTTCCGCTGCTTTGCGTTCCCATCCGGTGTAATCTCCATCACAGCGACGGTAATAAACCCCGGACATGTGGCGGAAACCCAGCGGCGCCAAAATCTCCGACCCACAAGATATATTAAGAGGCAATTAGGCAGAATTCCCCTTTAATGGGCGGTCACAGTCGTAAGTAAATACATTTTCATTAATGTCGAATTAAAAGTTCTGAAACGTTCTGATATACTTTATATCTCTGCTTACTGTCAGTGAATGGAAACATTCTTGATTACATCTAGAGGATGAAACTCATCCTGACTTTGGGTGCATTCACAGAACCACAAAAACCCAGAATACAGCTCAGTATGCCATTTTTTTACATGGGTCCTTTGGATGACGTATGGGATTGTACGCCTATACAGTGGCATTCCATGATATATGTCGGCGGAATCATTCCGATGTTTACCTCCGACATACACTCGTACAGCGGTATGGAAGCACCCTTAGTCCTTCTTACACAGCTGATGAGCTTGTTACAATGTATCAGTGTAGTTAATTCTCTGTAAGCTTAACAGATCAGCAGCACAAGTCTCTATCCTGTTCTGAATTGTGCTCACACAGCTGATGGGTTGTTACAGTGTAAGCCTCTGTGAGCTAATTACAGCAGTAGTGGCACTAATTTCTATCCTGTTCTAGACTATCTGCACTGATACATTGTAACAACCCATCAGCTGTGTGAGCAGGACTAGGTTGGTACCTGACTGATAATCCTCACCTAGACCCTGTGTATTAGGGCAGATACACACGAATGTTGCGTTTTTGCGCGCGCAAACAACGCAGCGTTTTGCGTGCGCAAAAACCATTTGACAGCTGCGTGTGTCATCCGTGTATGATGCGCGGCTGCGTGATCATAGAGATGAGGCTAGTCGACGCCCGTCACTGTCCAAGGTGCTGAAAGAGTTAACTCTTTAACTCTTTCAGCACCCTCGACAGTGAATGCCGAACACAATATCGAAAAACCTGTTAAAAAAAAAGAAAAATTTCGTACTTACCGAGAACTTCCCGGCTGTTGCCTTGGTGACGCGTCCTTGGTGACGCGCCTCTCTTGACATCGGGCCCCACCTCCCTGGATGACGCGCCAGTCCATGTGACCGCTGCAGCCTGTGCTTGGCCTGTGATTGGCTGGAGCTGTCACTTGGACTGAATTGTCATCCCGGTAGGTCAGACTGGAGGAAGAAGCCGGGAGTTATCGGTAAGTCAGAACTTCGTTTTTTTTTTTACAGGTTCATGTATATTGGGATCGGAAGTCACTGTCCAGGGTGCTGAAACAGTTTAACTCTTTCAGCACCATGGACAGTGACTGTCTCCTGACGTCGCGGACCGGAAAAATTTTTGCCGGGTTCGGCCAAAACTAGTTCGGCCGAACCCGGTGAAGTTTGGTTCGGTTGTCCGGGTTCGCTCATCTCCAAGACACTCCGTTTGGATGCTTGGAAACAGAAAAGCACGTGGTGCTTTACTGTTTACATTCATCCTTTTGACAGCTGGTGCGCTGTTTCAGTCGGTTCGCACGGAAGTGCTTCCATGCGACCTGCGTGGTTTTCACGCACCCATTGACTTCAATGGGTGCGTGATGCGCGAAATACGCGGAGATATTGAACCTGTTGCGCTTTTTGCGCAGCGAACAAACGCTGCGCAAAAAGCACGGACTGTCTGTACTGCCCCATAGACTTGTATTGGTCGATGCGCGGCGCGTGAAAACCACGCGGCCCGCACGGACCGAATACACGCTCGTGTGAATCCCCCCTTATGTGGAGGATTTGCGCTGTTCTTCAGCCGCTGTGGTTTTTCTTTCCTCGGTTTCTGCAGTTGATTGATGATTTTGCGGCTTTGACCACATGGAGGGAACGATCAGATCTCAGATTTACGACTTCTGGATTACAGCTTTATGTAAAATATTCCAGCCTGACGTTCCCTTCTGTATAAATGAGGCCGCGGTGAGGGGCGGGGCTCAGGCTGCCGCCGTTACCCTGTCATGCCGCCGTAGACGCCCCGGTTTATTTATGGAGCCACGTGAAATATCCGGCATTGGACTCTTTGAATCCGTTACATTTTTCATTGGAGTCGATACAGTGTTTAGTCAAATTCTGCAGCCAATCAGGACGGCCCTGAGTAACGTCAATGTTACCCCATAATTCACGGGAATTTATTCAGTAATGAACGACTGAACGTTATAATATGTGACATCCGACATTCGAGAAAAAGTCGCGTTACTTTACTTTCTCGATTCCCGTACGGAGTCATGTGACCAAACTGCTGAGCTCTGACTGGTTAACCGTCATCCGAGCTCCCACAATGCACTGCTCTCTGGCAGCAGGAAATCAGTGCATTGTGAATGCAGCTCTGGATGTGACTGGAGAAGCAGACATATGGCGTAGCAGACGAGTAATACGGGATCTCAGGTCGCTGAGCGTTTTGTCTGGATTTGATAGATTCTTCTGCACAATCCATTCTCCTTCTAGTGTTTGTCTGCAGATCCCATGACTGAACCCTCTGGTTAGCAGGGGGTGCACATACTTTTGGTCATGTGGTGTACGTGTATGAATAGTTACACCGGATGATTGGCGGCTGCGGTCTGGGTCACATGGGTCGCTCGGCTGCGTGATACGTTGGGATATTATTGGATATTCACTGATAAAGTCTCTGTTCTCTTTGCAGGATGTGACAGGACTGACGGGTACGTACTCTTCACATTGCAGCTGCCGTCCTGTAAGTCACCTGACCTCACCTATATTATAGTCCTTATAATCTACAGCTATAGCCAGTGCAGCCACATGATGTGACCCGGGTAACTGGCCGCTAGTCCAATCAGTAATGATCCGCACAGTCACATGATGACGTTAGAGATCGTCTCATCAGGATCAGACTGCCTCTCTGGCCTTGTGCTTTACACTGCAGCTCTGCTCGTTTAGGCACAGCTATGATCAGGGACTCCAGCTCAACTGCATTGTCTATTTGAGTCTGAAATCCATCCCGTGTCTCATCAGAGGCTCATACTATTCTGCTCTGATATTAATGTTGGGAATTGTCACCCTCTTCCATTAGATATAAGATCTTACATGGGGGCTCCGGTAACTCTACATTATGAGGCTCGTATTACATGTTTATGGAGAACCCCCCCCCAATCTTACTATTGTTTTTCCAGAATTTCTCCAGTTCTTGGATCCGCCGTGACTTCTACAACCAAGATGGCCGTCACCAAGGTGGCCACTAACGGCATTGTGAAAACCCAGAGGGAAGCTGGTGCAGACCAGACTAATCCTGCCCAGAGGGGCAAATGGCCATCGACAGTTTCTACAAAACAGGAGTCTAATGTTCCTTCAAACAGAACGTCTTCCGTGTCTTCTGAGCCCTCAATATCCTCAGTGTCTTCCGTGCCCTCAGTGTCTTCCGTGCCCTCAGTGTCTTCCTTGCCCTCAGTGTCTTCCGTCCCCTCAGTGTCTTCCTTGCCCTCAGTGTCTTCCGTGCCCTCAGTGTCTTCCGTGCCCTCAGTGTCTTCCGTGCCCTCAGTGTCTTCCGTGCCCTCAGTGTCTTCCTTGCCCTCAGTGTCTTCCTTGCCCTCAGTGTCTTCAGTTTCCTCAGTGTCTCTTTTGTCCAAAATTAAGACTGAGTCTCCAAGAACATTTGAGAAAGTTTCAGCGACCACGGAAAGCCCTGGTTCTATACGTGGCCTCTCTGAATGGTCCCTGAAGTCCAGCAGCTCCTACACAAAACCTCAAGCCATAAGTTCTGCCAAAGATTCGCCATCCATAGTCGCCCGTTACACCTCCATCCTCGATTCAAAGACTAAATTGTGTTCACCTGGTAATGAACCTGTAAAGCCGTACATAAGAGAGACCGTCTTTGAGAAAGAGACCTCCACTGTGGCCTCAAAGGTAAGACCAACTCTGTCTCCAAAAGAGACCCCAAGTCGACCCACCATGGAGTTGGGCCCCATTTCTTCCAGGTACATAAGGAACGTAGAGTCAAACATCAGTCCTCCGTCTACTGGGAAAGGAACGATGACCTCGAAGGAGAAGTCTTCTGCTCGCAGCTTGCAGAGCGTTCCTCCTCTGGAAACCATCAATCTTGGTCCTAAAGGGACAGTGAGGACCACTGTGGGCAGATGTGCTGCTCGTCCTTCATCAAAGCAATGGTCTTCAGGGCACAGTGTAGGCTCAACATCTAAGAATCATCTATATGGGTCTACAGAAGAAGCCTTACTGAGCTCCAGCAACAAGAAGCCCTCACCTCCAGGCCACTCTTACCCCGAGACGTCTCCCGGTCCCACCAAAGAAACCGGTCTGCAAAATAAACCCAAAGAACAAAACTTCAACACCTGCCAGTCCGTAAAGAACATCTCTCTGAAGAAAAGTTCCCTCACGTCTTCAACTCCTAAATCATCCGAGAAGGAAGGTGTTGACCTGAAGCGGCCCGGTGACGGGGGTCTACAGGGTGGAGAAGCTGCGGAGGACCCCTCCAAGACTTCTCCTGTAACCGGAGGACTGACGGCTCCTCACATATCGGCCAGCACAATCACCTTAAAATCTGTAAAAATGTGTCCTCCACCGAACCCTGACCAGGACCGTCGTGGGAAAAGACAGAATGTGGAGAGAGCGCCTGATAATGACCAGAAGGGGGCAGTACAGGCTCAGTCTGGAAAAGCTCCAACGTTTGACCTCACTCCATCCAGTCTGGAGGTGTTTGAAGACAGCAAAGTGGTATTCCAGTGTAAAGGTAAAGAAGTCCTCCGCCGTGCAGTCCTATAATGTGTACAGTGTCCTTATATACAGGGAGGCGTGTACGGCGTTATATACAGGGAGGTGCGTACAGTGTTATATACAGGGAGGTGTGTACGGCGTTATATACAGGGAGGTGCGTACAGTGTTATATACAGGGAGGTGTGTACAGTGTTATATACAGGGAGGTGCGTACAGCGTTATATACAGGGAGGTGCGTACGGCGTTATATACAGGGAGGTGTGTACAGTGTTATATACAGGGAGGTGTGTACAGTGTTATATACAGGGAGGTGTGTACAGTGTTATATACAGGGAGGCGTGTACAGTGTTATATACAGGGAGGTGTGTACAGTGTCCTTACATACAGGGAGGTGTGTACGGCGTTATATACAGAGAGGCGTGTACAGTGTTATATACAGGGAGGTGTGTACAGCGTTATATACAGGGAGGCGTGTACAGTGTTATATACAGGGAGGTGTGTACAGTGTTATATACAGGGAGGCGTGTACAGTGTTATATACAGGGAGGTGCGTACAGTGTTATATACAGGGAGGCGTGTACATTGTTATATACAGGGAGGTGTGTACAGTGTTATATACAGGGAGGCGTGTACAGTGTTATATACAGGGAGGCGTGTACAGTGTTATATACAGGGAGGCGTGTACGGTGTTATATACAGGGAGGCGTGTACGGTGTTATATACAGGGAGGCGTGTACGGCGTTATATACAGGGAGGCGTGTACGGTGTTATATACAGGGAGGCGTGTACGGCGTTATATACAGGGAGGCGTGTACGGCGTTATATACAGGGAGGCGTGTACGGCGTTGTATACAGGGAGGCGTGTACGGCGTTATATACAGGGAGGCGTGTACGGCGTTGTATACAGGGAGGCGTGTGCGGCGTTATGTACAGGGAGGTGTGTACAGCGTTATATACAGGGAGGTGTGTACAGTGTTATATACAGGGAGGTGTGTACAGTGTTATATACAAGGAGGTGTGTACAGTGTTATATACAGGGAGGTGTGTACAGTATCCTGTACTTATATAGACTTTATTATTTAACACAAAACCCCTCATTTCATTTTTCCACTGGAATAACCAGCAAAATGTATTATATTTGGAGTTGGAGACCGAATTCTGCATCTCAGATCTGGCAGTAATAACTCAACATCGCCCTCTAGTGGCAGCAATAGCTGAATGTTAACGTCGCCCTTTAGTGGTAGAAATATCTGAAGGTTAACAGCGCCCTCTAGTGGCTGCAATATCCCAAAATTAATGTCGCCCTCTAGTGGCAGCAATATCTAAAAATTAACGTCGCCCTCTAGTGGCAGCAATATCTGAAAGTTAACGTCGCCCTTTAGTGGCAACAATATCTGATGGTTAACGTCGCCCTCTAGTGGTAGCAATATCTGAAGGTTAACATCGCCCTCTAGTGGCAGCAATATCTGAACGTTAACATCGCCCTCTAGTGGCAGCAATATCTGAGGGTTAACATCGCCCTCTAGTGGCGGCAATATCTGAAGGTTGATATCGCCCTCTAGCGGAGGCAATATCTAAAGATTAGCATCGCCCCCTGGTGGCAGTAATATCTGAAGGCTAATGTCGCCTTCTATTGACAGCATTCTCTGAGGGTTAACATCGCCCTCTAGTGGCAGCAAAATCTGAAGGTTAATGTCACCCTCTAGTGGCAGCAATATCTGAAGGTTAACGTCGCCCTCTAGTGGTAGCAATATCTGAAGGTTAATGTCACCCTCTAGTGGCAGCAATATCTGAAGGTTAATATCGGCCTCTAGTGGCAGCAATATATGAAGGTTAATGTCGCCCTCTAGTGGCAGCAATATCCGAAAATTATTGTCGCCCTCTAGTGGCAGCAATATCTAAAAATTAACGTCGCCCTCTAGTGGCAGCAATATCTGAAGGTTAACGTCTCCCTCTAGTGGCAGCAATATCTGAAGGTTAATGTCGCCCTCTAGTGGCGGCAATATCTGAAGGTCAACGTCTCCCTCTAGTGGCAGCAATATCTGAAGGTTAACGTCTCCCTCTAGTGGCAGCAATATCTGAAGGTTAATGTCACCCTCTAGTGGCAGCAATATCTGAAGGTTAACGTCGCCCTCTAGTGGTAGCAATATCTGAAGGTTAACGTCGCCCTCTAGTGGTAGCAATATCTGAAGGTTAATGTCACCCTCTAGTGGCAGCAATATCTGAAGGTTAATATCGCCCTCTAGTTGCAGCAATATATGAAGGTTTATGTCGCCCTCTAGTGGCAGCAATATATGAAGGCTAATATCGCCCTTTAGTGGCAGCAATATTAAAAAATGAATGTCGCCCTCTAGTGGCAGCAATATCCGAAAATTATTGTCGCCCTCTAGTGGCAGCAATATCTAAAAATTAACGTCGCCCTCTAGTGGCAGCAATATCTGAAGGTTAACGTCTCCCTCTAGTGGCAGCAATATCTGAAGGTAAACGTCTCCCTCTAGTGGCAGCAATATCTGAACGTTAGCATCGCCCTCTAGTGGCAGCAATATCTGAACGTTAACATCGCCCTCTAGTGGCAGCAATATCTGAACGTTAACATCGCCCTCTAGTGGCAGCAGACATATGTCGCCCTCTGGTGGCTGAGACTTATTGAAGTGTTATTTGCTAATTACAAGCTGTTGGTTTATTCATCGCTGAGTAGAAGAGAGAAGATATCTCGGCTTCACTTCGGTACCAGACATTGATGAGACGCAGCATCCCGGTTCTGCTGCCCGCTCAGGTGTCTGGTGGGAGACATTGGGTGATATTTTGCTCTTCTTTGTGCCCAGTGTCAGGAGAGCCTCCGCCTCACCTTGTGTGGTATAAGGATGGCTCCCGGGTACAGGAGAAGGAGGGCGTGCTCGTCAGGGCAGGATGCCGGATTCATTCCTTACACTTGCTGAAGGCTCAGGCAGAACACAGCGGCACCTACAGCTGCGACATCTCCAATCTCCGAGGTCGCCGGTCGTGTACCTGGACCCTGAAGGTGAAACGTAAGTGACTTACAGGCCAGGAGATGAGGGGGTGCAGCAGACCTAGTGCAGGCGTGCTCAGCAAATGGGGGGCAGCTGAACCCCAACTTCAAACATTTGTAGATTATAGACTTGTAAATAGTGACGTGCTGAGCTGCCGACTCCGATACAATGCGGAGGAGCTAAAACGATAAACGGAACGAGAACTCCTTCACAGCGGAGGTCCAGTATAGAACATTCTACAATAATAGTTACGTCATGTCTTATACTCCAGTCACCTCCAGAGCTGCAGTCACTATTCTGATGTTACATCATGTCTTATACTCCAGTCACCTCAAGAGCTGGTGTCTTAATTCCTGTTTGTCCTCAAACTGAAGGCCTTCACATCTGACTGCTGCCCCCTGCTGGTTCAGTGGCTGTACAGAGCATGTTCTGCTGTGGTGCATTGTAGAAGATGTAGGGTTTATATCGGACTTTACATAGTACATGCAGTATCGGGCTTAGATGTTGGGGCCATCTTGGTTGTTAGGGTGGGTATTAAGGGAAACTATTTCATTTTATTTCTCCAATGCATCTAAAATAAAATAGAAAATATGCAATTTTGCCAGTATCTATGATTATTCTATTCTGTGTTTACAGCTCCTATGCAAAGCGATGTGTCTCCGAGCAATCCCTGTGTAGTCAGATCCTGCAGTCCTGTGCTGCTCTCGTCTGCTGTCTGCAGGTTATGAAGAAGAGGAGACCCAGGGAGTCCCACATCACCGCAGGATCACCCTACACAGGGTCTGTCTGTACCATGGAGACACATAGATCTGCATAGGAGCTGTATACACAAAACGGGAGGAGACACAGGGAGTCCCACATCACCGCAGGATCACACTACACAGGGTCTGTCTGTACCATGGAGACACATAGATCTGCATAGGAGCTGTATACACAAAACAGGAGGAGACCCAGGGAGTCCCACATCACCGCAGGATCACACTACACAGGGTCTGTCTGTACCATGGAGACACAGATCTGCATAGGAGCTGTATACACAAAACGGGAGGAGACTTTAATCAAGCCTGCGCAAATTAGCTTTAGTTTCTATTTTAGATGCAGAAATACAAAAAATAATTCGTTGCGGGAGTTTTAAGCGGCACAGAATTGTGGATTCATCTCTGTCAGACTTCTTTACATAACCTGGTGGGTTCAGGAGCGCCGAGCACCCACATAACGCCTCCCCCCAAGTCCTTCCTGACGGGGGCAACATGACCCCAACTACTGACAAGCGGCGCTGTATATTTCTTAATGAGGAGTCTTAGAGCCGGTCAGGTGATCTCCCACAGCCAGTAAGCTCCAAGGAATATGCTGATTTGCATAAATTGAGTTCAGAAGATGGTCATCCGTTTATCTGTCTTGATGCAGCTCTGGAGGTTACTGGAGTATAGAACATGGAGTAAATAAGAGTTACTTAGCGTTGTATGGGGAATATATGTGATGAGGGTATAATATATTCTGCCCCTCCCCCATGTCTTATGCTGAGGTCAGGGGGTACAATAAATACGCTGCATCGTCCCCCTTTCTGAGTGATGTACAATATTCTCCATCTTATTCTCGTTACACTTCTTGTTGTCATTTCAGGGTCACAAACTGCACAGGTCGCCCCAAGCTTTGTGCAGGTCTTAAAGGGCCGCACCGTGATGGAGGGACAGGAGTTGGTTCTGGGCTGCACCGTGAAGGGGGAACCTCGCCCGGAAATCACCTGGTTGTTAAATGGTAAGAGTAACTCCATGTCATGTATGTACACACAGCAGAATAGTGAGTGCTGCTCCGGAGTATAATACAGGATATAACTCAGGATCAGTACAGGATAAGTAATGCAATGTATGTACACAGTGACTCCACCAGCAGAATAGTGAGTGCAGCTCTGGAGTATAATACATGATGTAACTCAGGATCAGTGCAGGATAAGTAATGTATGTACACAGAGACTCCACCAGCAGAATAGTGAGTGCAGCTCTGGAGTATAATACAGGATATAACTCAGGATCAGTACAGGATAAGTAATGTAATGTATGTACACAGTGACTCCACCAGCAGAATAGTGAGTGCAGCTCTGGAGTATAATACAGGATGTAACTCAGGATCAGTACAGGATAAGTAATGTAATGTATGTACACAGTGACTCCACCAGCAGAATAGTGAGTGCAGCTCTGGAGTATAATACAGGATGTAACTCAGGATCAGTACAGGATAAGTAATGTAATGTATGTACACAGTGACTCCACCAGCAGAATAGTGAGTGCAGCTCTGGAGTATAATACAGGATATAACTCAGGATCAGTACAGGATAAGTAATGTAATGTATGTACACAGTGACTCCACCAGCAGAATAGTGAGTGCAGCTCTGGAGTATAATACAGGATGTAACTCAGGATCAGTACAGGATAAGTAATGTAATGTATATACACAGCGACTCCACCAGCAGAATAGTGAGTGCAGCTCTTGAGTATAATACAGGATGTAACTCAGGATCAGTACAGGATAAGTAATGTAATGTATGTACACAGTGACTCCACCAGCAGAATAGTGAGTGCAGCTCTGGAGTATAATACAGGATGTAACTCCGGATCAGTACAGGATAAGTAATGTATGTACACAGTGACTCCACCAGCAGAATAGTGAGTGCAGCTCTGGAGTATTATACAGGCTGTAACTCAGGATCAGTACAGGATAAGTAATGTAATGTATGTACACAGTGACTCCACCAGCAGAATAGTGAGTGCAGCTCTGGAGTATAATACAGGATATAACTCCGGATCAGTACAGGATAAGTAATGTAATGTATGTACACAGTGACTCCACCAGCAGAATAGTGAGTGCAGCTCTGGAGTATAATACAGGATGTAACTCAGGATCAGTACAGGATAAGTAATGTAATGTATGTACACAGAGACTCCACCAGCAGAATAGTGAGTGCAGCTCTGGAGTATAATACAGGATATAACTCAGGATTAGTACAGGATAAGTAATGTAATGTATGTACATAGTGACTCCACCAGCAGAATAGTGAGTGCAGCTCTGGAGTATAATACAGGATGTAACTCAGGATCAGTACAGGATAAGTAATGTAATGTATGTACACAGTGACTCCACCAGCAGAATAGTGAGTGCAGCTCTGGAGTATAATACAGGATGTAACTCAGGATCAGTACAGGATAAGTAATGTAATGTATGTACACAGTGACTCCACCAGCAGAATAGTGAGTGCAGCTCTGGAGTATAATACAGGATATAACTCAGGATCAGTACAGGATAAGTAATGTAATGTATGTACACAGTGACTCCACCAGCAGAATAGTGAGTGCAGCTCTGGAGTATAATACAGGATATAACTCAGGATCAGTACAGGATAAGTAATGTAATGTATGTACACAGTGACTCCACCAGCAGAATAGTGAGTGCAGCTCTGGAGTATAATACAGGATATAACTCAGGATCAGTACAGGATAAGTAATGTATGTACACAGTGACTCCACCAGCAGAATAGTGAGTGCAGCTCTGGAGTATAATACAGGATATAACTCAGGATTAGTACAGGATAAGTAATGTAATGTATGTACATAGTGACTCCACCAGCAGAATAGTGAGTGCAGCTCTGGAGTATAATACAGGATGTAACTCAGGATCAGTACAGGATAAGTAATGTAATGTATGTACACAGTGACTCCACCAGCAGAATAGTGAGTGCAGCTCTGGAGTATAATACAGGATGTAACTCAGGATCAGTACAGGATAAGTAATGTAATGTATGTACACAGTGACTCCACCAGCAGAATAGTGAGTGCAGCTCTGGAGTATAATACAGGATGTAACTCAGGATCAGTACAGGATAAGTAATGTAATGTATGTACACAGTGACTCCACCAGCAGAATAGTGAGTGCAGCTCTGGAGTATAATACAGGATATAACTCAGGATCAGTACAGGATAAGTAATGTAATGTATGTACACAGTGACTCCACCAGCAGAATAGTGAGTGCAGCTCTGGAGTATAATACAAGGTGTAAGTAGTACAGGATAAGTATTACAATGTATTTTCTCAATATCTGTTTCTGCTGTTTTGAAGTTTAAATAAAATAAAACCATTTTTGTTTGATATTTTAGTTATAACCTGGCGCTCTCTGATGCAGATATATAGTATTGGTAACCAGCTGGTACAGTGATGTCATGACTTCTCTATATTCTGATTTTTTTGTATTATTATGAGATGACTGTTTCCGGGATCCTTCAGGTTGGGGGTTGGGGTTCTCCTTTCTTGGAGATTGACGTCCTGCACTGATGATCTCTGAACAGGCCGCAGCGGATCCTTATAATCACCGGCTGCATCAATAAAATGTTATTCCCCCATAATACTTTTCTCCATGTTCTTGTCCTTTTTCTCCTCCTCGTACATCACACAGCACTCCCACTGTTGACCACTTGGGGGCACCACCAACCCTCTAATGCTGAATCTCTATTTGCAGAATTTCACATTTTTGGTCTTTTTTTGGGTGATTTTTCCTTATTGTGATCATTCCTGCTGCCCATAGATCCAGGTTAACCCTTTAGTGTCCAGCTCTGGTTTAGTAATTTTCTGAATCACTTGTCCACCGTAGATCATCCCATCCAGTATGCCTGCTCCACATATAAAGATGGGATCGCTGAGCTGACGGTCCAGGATGCTTTACCTGAAGATCAGGGCGTCTACACCTGCCTGGCACGGAACAGCTGTGCGACGGCCTCCTGCAGCACAACGGTGACTGTAACTGGTGAGTGACTCGTTCCTGTAGCAGCCAATAAATATATAGAAATGTATAATCAAAAGTAACTTTCTAATAGATGTGGTGGTTTATTTTCTCACCATTTTCAAGATCTCTGCTTGCGGTCAATGAATGAGACCATTTGTGTTTACATCCAAATGCTGAAAGCCCATTCAGACCTAATGCTTCTCACAGGTGAGGGTTTGTTACCGTGTATCCAATCCTCTGAGCTAAACACAGCAGCAGCACAAATCTCTACCCTGTCCTTATAGTTTGTTACAGTGTATCTGTGACGGTAACATGTTACTACATGGGGAATTGTCTAGACTGGATATAATTGTAACAAATCATCAGCTGTGGGAAGTATTAGGTCTGCACAGGCTTTCAGCCTCTAGATGTAAACAACAATGTTCTCATTCACTGATGGCAAGCAGAGACCTTGAAAATGGTGACGACTGGATGAGCCAATGTAATTATATTGGATGACATCCGCCACCATGAATATCTGCAGCATCCGGGCGATATAAATGATAATGTCCTCACATAACATGACCCCCAGAATCAAGCAAGGAGATCTGTCACCTTCACATGTTGTGGGGGAAGGGCCGCGACAACCTCTATGATTGCCGTTTCTTGGCGTCCAGGTCGGTTGTCACTTTTCTACCAGTAGAGACACTTGGTCCCTTATTAATGATTGTGTCATCCTGATGGGAGTGATGTCAACAATCCGGGACATAGATAATCATGGGTGTGAGACCTTCCTCAGCTGACCCTGTGATCGCTGTGATCAGGATCTGACCCGAAGATAAGAAATGAATTGATTGCATTTACCTCCACTAAATGCCCCAAAATGGCAGTCGGGGGCTCGAAGCCGATCGCTAAAATGTGGAATATCTGTGTCCAGAACATGGCGATGACATCACAGATATCTGACTAATGTAAAGGGGTCATAAACTTTTATAACAAGTTGTCCTAGAGATAGCGAGATGAGGTGCAACTCTATAATATGCCCCTCCCCCACTCCCGGACTCTTCACCCCCTCATCCAGGAAGGCAGAATTATGGGGTGCATGAGCTGCACCCCGTCCCCGCTGCTTCCTGTAGGACATTGTTCTCAGCCCCCGTCTGCGTGTCTTGGGGTGTAAATCCTCCGGTCGCGCTGACGTGTCCACGAGTCGTCCGCCGCAGCGAGAGGCCATATATATATATATATATAACTGGAGGAGAAGTGATTTACCGGACAGAAGCCGGAATTCCTGATTAATCCTCGGGATGAAGGTATAAAATAAGTGGAAAATGTCTGTAGGGCCCTCCGCCGGTCCCTACACAAATCATTACGGAACATAAACCTGGCGGAGTTACTGTCACGTAAGAAGAATGCGCCCGGGGATCTGGAACTCGTCTGAAATGCAGAATTAATGTGCAGCGCTCTCCGGGCTGCGGCCTATACATTAGTCACGGCCATTAATGGGAGATAAGCGGCTGCCGGACGCCGTATAATCAGCAGAACAGGACGGGAAAAGCCTCCGTGTCGTGTACCAGAACCTACATGAGAGACTATTGAAATACCAGTGGCCTCCTACAGGGCTGCAGGGGTGCAAAATAGCAAATGTGACCCCTTTATTAGCCCCCCCATCCCTCTGAGAAGACCCCGACCCCCACGTGTGTGTTTCTTTTTACATGCAGTGACAGAATACCTGTCCTGACCTAGTCCTGCTCATGCAGGGTTTGTTACAGTGTATCCAGTCTAGACAATCCTCTGTGAGAGAAACATTCTGGACTCCAGACTGATACATGTTACCTGCACTGATACATTGTAACAAACTATCAGGACAGGGGAGAGATTTGTGCCGCTGTGTTTACCTCACAGAGGATACAACTAAACAAACCCTCAGCTGTGAGTAGTTCTAGGTTAAGACAGGATTGCAGCCTCTGAATGCAAATAAAAGTGTTCCTATTCACCGACCGCAAGCAGAGATTGTAACAACGGTGAGAAATTAAAGCACAAAGCATGTTCGAAAGTTACGGATCTTTTCAATCCTGGACACTGCGGAGCTCTGTGGGGCGGATGCCGGGAGTCGGGGGATTCTATTGATGAGCATTTAACCCTTTGGTTGGTCCATGTTGGGGGAGATCTCACCGTGCAGATGGACTGGAACGTGATGGGGGAGGGGACACTCTGCGGGGCAGGTCCTCAGTGGTTGGTCTGGTTTCTTGTCAGACGGTGTCAGCAGCCGGAGCCATGCGCGGGGTGGACGGGCGGTGTCTGCGGCCGGAGCCATGCGCGGGATGGACGGGCGGTGTCTGCGGCCGGAGCCATGCGCGGGGTGGACGGGCGGTGTCTGCGGCCGGAGCCATGCGCGGGGTGGACGGGCGGTGTCTGCGGCCGGAGCCATGCGCGGGGTGGACGGGCGGTGTCTGCGGCCGGAGCCATGCGCGGGGTGGACGGGCGGTGTCTGCGGCCGGAGCCATGCGCGGGGTGGACGGGCGGTGTCTGCGGCCGGAGCCATGCGCGGGGTGGACGGGCGGTGTCTGCGGCCGGAGCCATGCGCGGGGTGGACGGGCGGTGTCTGCGGCCGGAGCCATGCGCGGGGTGGACGGGCGGTGTCTGCGGCCGGAGCCATGCGCGGGGTGGACGGGCGGTGTCTGCGGCCGGAGCCATGCGCGGGGTGGACGGGCGGTGTCTGCGGCCGGAGCCATGCGCGGGGTGGACGGGCGGTGTCTGCGGCCGGAGCCATGCGCGGGGTGGACGGGCGGTGTCTGCGGCCGGAGCCATGCGCGGGGTGGACGGGCGGTGTCTGCGGCCGGAGCCATGCGCGGGGTGGACGGGCGGTGTCTGCGGCCGGAGCCATGCGCGGGGTGGACGGGCGGTGTCTGCGGCCGGAGCCATGCGCGGGGTGGACGGGCGGTGTCTGCGGCCGGAGCCATGCGCGGGGTGGACGGGCGGTGTCTGCGGCCGGAGCCATGCGCGGGGTGGACGGGCGGTGTCTGCGGCCGGAGCCATGCGCGGGGTGGACGGGCGGTGTCTGCGGCCGGAGCCATGCGCGGGGTGGACGGGCGGTGTCTGCGGCCGGAGCCATGCGCGGGGTGGACGGGCGGTGTCTGCGGCCGGAGCCATGCGCGGGGTGCACGGGCTGTGTCTGCAGCTTGACTGCAATAGGGGGAAAAAAACCTGAAAAATCACTGAGCACGCGGCGGGGAGTCCAGACACCACATAAATACAGGAAAACTCTTCATGACCTGCGGCCATCTTTTCCCGTATTCGCTGGTGTGATTACAGCGTCACATTCATCGCCACGTCCGGGATGACAGATTTGTAAGAACTCAATCATTGTAGAAGGAAACGTTTCAGAACTTTCTAATAGACATTTTGTTTCAATGCCTCACCATTTTGAAGAGCTCCGCTTGCTGTCGGTGAATGGAAACATTCTTGTTTACATCCAAATGCTGAAAACTCCATACTGACCTAATACTTCACACAGCTGAGGGTTTGTTACCATTACATCCAGTTGCAGAACAGTGTAGGACAGCAGACACATTCGATAATTCTCTAGGATAACTCCCATCACTGCCTGGTCTCTGTGTGGGGGCAGTAGTACTTAGTAGTAGCGACGCTTCTAGGGGAGATACCCCTGTGATACGGCATCCAATGGAACGTGCCACCATTTTCCATATGAAATCGGAGGTATACGGGAGTCCAGTATATACCTGTAAGTCCATATAACTCGGAGGATGGAAGGATCCGCATTACGGTAACGTGTACGAGGCCGCAGCGGTTTGTTACAATGTATCCAGTCTAGAGAATCCGCCGAACGAAAACAACCTGTACTCCAGACTGACCTGCACTGATACATTGTAACGATCCGGAGAGAGATTTGTGCTGATTGTTTAGATCAGAGGATTGTCTAGACTCGATACAGTGTAACAAACCTTCAGCTGTGAGAAGTATTAGATCAGGATGTTTTCATCCCCTTAATACAAAAAAATGATGTTCCCATCACTTGACATCAGGCAGATCTTGAAAATGGTAAAGATTTGAAACCAAGTGTATTAGAGCTGCAGAACCTTTCATTGTACGGTGTTTGCGCTTCGTTTACATGGGACTGGACGCGTCTTCTATAAGTGTCCGCGCCGTCACATGACCGGGTCAGGGGGTGAATCGTTGCCTGCGGAGGCGCTGCTGCCGCTCGTGACCTTGCCGTGTATTTAACGCTGAGTCTCGTGTTTATCCAATAATCCGCTGAGGTCTGAGCGGTGAGACGCGGAGGCTCCGGTCATGCTCGGCTTTATCTGCGTTCTGGTCGTGGCGGTTTTTTATCAGAATGTCACCTCAACCGCGACTTCGAAAAATGAAAGCAGCGACCTGATTGGTTGTCTATGTCTCCCCCGTGTGTAGAGAACTTTGTAAACATCTGCCTGTCCCAGTATAGAACGTGCACAGGAATATGGGGGTGCAGCATCACATACACCGGAATATGGGGGTGCAGGATCACATACACCGGAATATGGGGGTGCAGGATCACATACACCGGAATAAGGGGGTGCAGGATCACATACACCGGAATATGGGGGTGCAGGATCACATACACTGGAATATGGGGGTGCAGGATCACATACACTGGAATATGGGGGTGCAGGATCACATACACCGGAATATGGGGGTGCAGGATCACATACACTGGAATATGGGGGTGCAGGATCACATACACCGGAATATGGGGGTGCAGGATCACATACACCGGAATATGGGGGTGCAGGATCACATACACTGGAATATGGGGGTGCAGGATCACATACACCGGAATATGGGGGTGCAGGATCACATACACCGGAATATGGGGGTGCAGGATCACATACACTGGAATATGGGGGTGCAGGATCATATACACCGGAATATGGGAGTGCAGGGCGGTGTGCACAGGATTATGGGGGTGCAGGGCGGTGTGCACGGGGTTGCAGGGCGGTGCGCACGGGGTTATGGGGGTGACGGGCGGTGCGCAGGGCGTTATGGGGGTGCAGGGCGGTGCGCACGGGGTTATGGGGGTGCAGGGCGGTGCGCACGGGGTTATGGGGGTGCAGGGCGGTGCGCACGAGGTTATGGGGGTGCAGGGCGGTGTGCACGGGGTTATGGGGGTGCAGGGCGGTGCGCACGGGGTTATGGGGGTGCAGGGCGGTGCGCACGGGGTTATGGGGGTGCAGGACGTTGCGCACGGGGTTATGGGGCGTTGCGCACAGGGTTATGGGGGTGCGGGGCTGTGTGCACAGGTTATGGGGGTGCAGGGCGGTGTGCACAGGTTATGGGGGTGATTGTAGCCCCATATTCCCGGAGTTCCCTGTGTGCTCGGGGTGGGGTTGTCTGCAGCACGTTGCTCCCTGTGATGATCTGCAGGTTGTCTTGATGTGGGGACGTGTCATGACTTGGGCTGTACCTGCAGGGAGCAGTCACTGCGGAGATTTATGGTCCGGGGGATGCAGCACCATAGATGGTAAGGACTGCGCAGCGCCAGGTTGGACTTTATTTCTTGTTTCCTGCTCCGGCTGCCAAAGATTCCTCCCATGTCAGAGACTAAACAGCAGATTTATAAGCGCTAAGTGGCGGCTGACGGACGTGGGGACATGTGCGGAGCATTAACCGCGACCCCTGCTGACGGACGCGGAGACATGTGCGGAGCATTAACCGCGGCCCCTGCTGACGGACGCAGCGTTTATACCGGCGACTGCAATTAGTGCCGCACTGTGATAGATGTAGAGGAAGGAAGTGTCACGGCCGCTCCCCAGCAGACGCGGAATTACCGGCTCCGGGCCGCGTCCCGCTCAAGGGATTGATCGCAGCGTTTCTCTATTTACCGCGCAGGTTCCGGTGGTGCCGTTTTCCAGGGTGAAGGATTTCACCTCCAGAACAAATAGTGAAATGCGGAACGTTCAGTATTATAATAAAATTCACACGGAGTATTTTGCAGGTGGAAAATCTGCCTCAAAATTCCGTTTGGAAGTTTGAGGCAAATTTTCCTCTCCCTGCACGCCTGCGGCCATTGAGCGCCGCGGGCATAAAACGCCGCGAAATACGCTTTCTCTGCCTCCCATTGATGTCAATGGGAGGTCAGAAGCGTAAAAGCCCGAAGATATGGCATGTCCCTTCTTTCTCCCGCGAGACGGTACGGTGACTGTTTCCACGTCAAAAAACTCAGTGTGAACTTAGCCTGAAAGAAGCTTCAAAACCGCCTGAAAATCAGAGGCTCTCTGGAAACAGCTCCGTATTTTCAGACGTTTTTTGCTAAGCGCGTGAACATTCCCTAAAGGCTGGATTCACACGAGCGTGTTCGGTCCGTAATGGACGGAACGTATTTCGGCCGCAAGTCCCGGACCGAACACACTGCAGGGAGCCGGACTCCTAACATCATAGTTATGTACAACGCTAGGAGTCCCTGCCTCGCTGCAGGACAACTGTCCCGTACTGAAAACATGATTACAGGGACCGTTGTCCCGCAGCGAGGCAGGGACTCCTAGCGTCGTACAGAACTATGTGGCCACAGTGAAAATGGGCGTGCAGGGAGAGGAACATCTGCCTCAAACCTCCAAACTGAATTTTAAGGCAGAATTTCCGACCTGCAAAAAACCCACAGCCCTTTCCGGTTTATCCCGCGCCCGGATTCTAGGGGCTGCCATTACTGAGGAGTGGGTCACCCAGCTCTCCGCACACCCTGAACGGTGGCTACATGTCTATAGGGGTCTCTCTCCTCCCTCCTGTTCTGGCGTTCTCTTCATGAAGCAGGAGGCTCTGGATGAGCAGAGATCGACCTCTCAGATAGGGAAGCTGCAGAGCGGGGGATTGTGGGAAGACGCTGAAATACACGAATCCACATAGATAATAAATCGAGTGATTGTCACCGGTGCGACATCCGGGACCCGGAGCCTTAAAGGAGAAACGGATATGCCGTGATTTTATGTTATTTTGTTGTGCGGTTTGCGTGTCGTTCCGCTGTGAAGCTTATTCTATCTGATGTTTTGTCTGTTTAAAACAAAATGTCCAAATTTGTCAATAAAAATGATGTTTAAAAAAAAAAGGAGAAATGGGGACGTGTAGTGGGCGGAGCCTCCAGTTTTCCGGTGTGGGGGGGGGGTATCGTAACCTCCAATGATCAGTCACGTTTTTTTTCCTCCAGGACAATAAAAATCGGGGGAGAATTACAGTGCGGCTCCACTAATCTCCTGCCGATCAGAATAATTGTGAGCTGCATGTCTTATACGCCAGTCACATCCATTGAGTCTTATACTGCAGTCACATTTCTAGTTTCATTATGCCTTCTACTCCAGTCACATCTAGAGCTGCAGTAATTTGACTGCTAATTTAGCTGTTCAGTAAGGCTTCGTTCACATCTGCGTCAGGGCGTCAGGTCTCCGCTCTGCTGTTCTCTCGGAGCCCTGACTCAAACTAAAACCAGAGGTTCCGTTTCCATCACTATTGATTTCCATGGTGACGGATCCGGTGCCAATGTTTTCCGTTTGTCTCAGTCATGCACGCGTACCGTCGTTTTGACAGAATCAATGCCGTAGGCGACGGTGCTGTTCATTCCGTCAAAACGACAGAACCCGTGCGTGACGGAGACAAACAGAAACCATTGGCACCGGATCTGTCACCATGGAAATCAATAGTGATGGAAACGGAAACCCGTCAGCCGGCCCTGACGCAGATGTGAATGCAGCCTCGACCCTGACGCAGATGTGAACGCAGCCTCGACCCTGACGCAGATGTGAACGCAGCCTCGACCCTGACGCAGATGTGAACGCAGCCTCGGCCCCGACGCAGATGTGAACGCAGCCTCGGCCCCGACGCAGATGTGAACGCAGCCTCGGCCCCGACGCAGACGTGAACGCAGCCTCGGCCCCGACGCAGACGTGAACGCAGCCTCGGCCCCGACGCAGACGTGAACGCAGCCTCGGCCCCGACGCAGATGTGAACGCAGCCTCGGCCCCGACGCAGACGTGCACGCAGCCTCGGCCCCGACGCAGACGTGAACGCAGCCTCGGCCCCGACGCAGATGTGAACGCAGCCTCGGCCCCGTTCACACAGAGTTTTGCAGGCAGAAAATTCTGTATGTAAAAATCAGCTGCAGTTTATTTTAGGTGCTTTTGCATCACAGGCGTTTTTTGCAGTGAATTTTGGCGTGTTTTTTTTTACCTCTTTGACAGGCGAAGGAAAAAACCGCAAGCGGTTTTTGCCATAAAACACCTCAAATAACGAGTTTTTTTCCGTCTCCTTTTGATTTCAATGGGGTTTTTGAGGCAGAAAACGCTTCAAGATAGGGATGTCGCTTCTTCCCGCGAATGCCTCCACCAATCGGTTTCCGCAGCAAAAAACTTGTCAAAGAACTCAGTGTGAACACAGCTCAAGACTGTTTTGCTCTGACGGTTACCGCGGCTATTTTCTGGCGGGTGCGGGCAGTCTTTGCTGCTTCTCTTGTTCGTTTAGTGTCCGTATGACCAGTGACATTTCTATGGCTACTTAGTACGAAGCTTAAGGGCTTATTCAGACGAACGTATAATACGTCCGTACAACGCACCTGATTTTCACGCGCCTCGCACGGACCTATGTTAGTCAATGGGGCCGTTCAGACTGTCCGTGATTTTCACGCAGGGTATGTCCGCTGCGTAAAACGCACAACCTGTCCTATATTTGGCCGTTTTTCGCGCATCCCGCAGCCATTGAAGTCAATGGGTGCGTGAAAACCGCGCACGGCACACGGAAGCACTTCCGCGTGATGCGCGCTACAGTAATCAAAACTATGAATGAAAACAGAAAAGCACCACGTGCTACAAACATCCAAACAGAGTGTCATAATGATGGCGGCTGCGCGAAAATCACGCAGCCGCACATCCTATCTGATGACACACGGAGCTGTTATGGACCTTTTGCGCGCGCAAAACGCACACGCTCGTGTGAATCCGGCCTGAGTCACATTTCTGATTGAACCGGCTAAACCGCAGTCTGTTTTAGAAAGCAGCCAGCAGAATGCAGCTCTGGATGTGACTGGAGTATAAGACACAATGTAACAACAGCATTGTGACTGCAGCTCTGGAGGTGAGTGGAGTATAAGCCATGATGTAACCGCAGCATTATGAATGCAGCTCCTTATCTGACTGAAGTAGAAGACACAATGTTACAGCAGATTTGTAACTGCAGCTCTGGATGTGATTGGAGTAGAAGACATGATGTAACTCAGGATCAGGAGGAGATAAGTGAAGTGAAGGATCCTGGGTAGATGTTGGACAGCTGCAGGTTTTTCCTTCTCGCCCGGCTCGGGGGTCTCATCCGTTTCTAGAATGTTCTGGGTTTGTTTTCTCTCCCTATTTTCCCACGGACGTGCGCTGATGCTGATGGTCCGACTGCCCCTCTGTGTACAAGCTGCGCCGGAGCAGGGGCTGATGGGGAATATTATCTGTACAGCGCTGCGCTATACGTCAGCGACACACACAAAAAATCAGACCGCAGTCATGCCAGAGTATCGGACGTTCCAGACCAACGGGAGTCGGGATCCAGGGTCCCCAATAATCTTTTACAAAATGAATGAACATTTCTCTTAAGAATTCTGGAAAGCGTCAGACATCGCTGTGTAACCCGGCCTCATAGTATAATGACAAGTTCTGCAACTTTCTAACAGACTTTGTGTCTAAATTCCTCACCATTCTCATGATCTATGCTTGCTGTCAGTGAATGGTAACATTCTTGTCTATGCTCAGCAACTGAAAACCTGTCCTGTTTTAGTTCTGCTCAGGCAGATGAGTGTTTGTCACAATGTATCAGTGTAGACAATCCCCTGTGAGCGAAACACAGCTGCATCACAAATCTCTCTCCTCTCCTGGACTTCAGCCTGATGACTCTTAGCTACACTGACACATTGTAACAAACCGTAACTGTGGGATCAGGACTAGGCCAGGATGCCTCTGAATATAAAAATAATTATTCTATTTACTGACAGCAAGCAGAGAGTGTGGAACTGAAATCTACTGGGAAGCAGCATTGACAGAAGACGGGCTAACTCCTATAGTTGTGCTGAATAGCGCGCCCGCACAGCGCCGTCCGTCATCCCCGGTGACTCGTTGTAACACTTTTCCATTGAATGTTCCTGCGGCTCAGGCGGTGAAGGGTTAACGCTGCGGTTTCCGGCCGCGACCACAATATTCCCGGTCTATTTTTATTGCTGAATTGCTGCCATTTTCCCCAGTGCAGTCCCAGTTTTTGGTTTATGGTCCCTTCTATTTTCGCCTGTCTGAGACATTCGCTGAGATGGGAAAATCTCTGAAGTCGGATTGTGGAATCTTCGCCAGTTTCTAGTCACGATATTTATAAACTGTCGACTAATTTACGCCGCGCTCTATAATTACACACAAGCTGCGCACTCCTGCCGTGATCCACCTGTAACACCTGGAGATGCTCCACCGCCGCACCTGGTCGCTGTGTCCGTAAATCTGAGTGGACATGGTCCGTGTATCCGTAAATCCAATGCTGGACCTGGTCCGTGTGTCAGTAAATCTAATGCTGGACCTGGTCCGTGTGTCAGTAAATCTAATGCTGGACCTGGTCCGTGTGTCAGTAAATCCAATGCTGGACCTGGTCTGCGTGTCAGTAAATCCAATGCTGGACCTGGTCCGTGTGTCAGTAAATCTAATGCTGGACCTGGTCCGTGTGTCAGTAAATCCAATGCTGGACCTGGTCTGTATGTCAGTAAATCCAATGCTGGACCTGGTCCGTGTGTCAGTAAATCCAATGCTGGACCTGGTCTGTATGTCAGTAAATCCAATGCTGGACATGGTCCGTGTGTCAGTAAATCTAATGCTGGACCTGGTCTGTGTGTCAGTAAATCTAATGCTGGACCTGGTCTGTAAGTCAGTAAATCTAATGCTGGACCTGGGCCGTGTGTCAGTAAATCTAATGCTGGACCTGGTCCGTGTGTCAGTAAATCTAATGCTGGACCTGGGCCATGTGTCAGTAAATCTAATGCTGGACCTGGTCCGTGTGTCAGTAAATCCAATGCTGGACCTGGGCCATGTGTCAGTAAAGCTAATGCTGGACCTGGTCCGTGTGTCAGTAAATCTAATGCTGGACCTGGTCCGTGTGTCAGTAAATCTAATGCTGGACCTGTCGTTTGCTGTGGTTGAGGCCCCCGTGCTCCGTACATGTGAGCAGCGTTGATCCCCCGGGGGCCGCTGACCTGCTGAGATGAATTGTGGCTATTTCAGGAGTGGAATTGTGTGGGAAAGTCTGCCAATATTTTTAGTGTGTACATTACTGAGCATCGCGGATCCCACTTTTCCATAGCGAGTGCGGCTGTCAGAGGCTTCAGTGTCGGGATATCGATGTGTCCCCCCTCCCCCCCCAGCAGGACTCCATGATTCTGTAATATCCACCATGGTTAGGACTGTAATCTAGAATAACATTTATAATCTCACCCACAAATCATCGCAACGTAACCGGCCGGGCAGATGAGGGCAGGAAGATTGTTCAGTATGAAGACGATCGCCGTCCAGTCGCCATTCATCCGATACTATCACAGCGAGTGTAGAGATTATCAGGGAGGTTTATTGTTACCATCTACACGGCGAAGAACTTTACATTACAACGTTTCTGGTCAAATTGTAGCAATAATCTGAACATGTAAAAACTGACCCTAAAGTTTCCGTGACTCCTCTGTGTGACTCCTCTGTGGCTCCTGTATGATGATTCTGTGACTCCTCTGTGGCTCCTGTATGGTGATTCTGTGGCTGCTTTGTGACTCCTGTATGGTGATTCTGTGGCTGCTTTGTGGCTCCTGTATGGTGATTCTGTGGCTGCTTTGTGACTCCTGTATGGTGATTCTGTGGCTGCTTTGTGACTCCTGTATGGTGATTCTGTGGCTGCTTTGGCTCCTGTATGGTGATTTTGTGGCTCCTGTATGGTGATTCTGTGGCTGCTTTGTGGCTCCTGTATGGTGATTCTGTGGCTGCTTTGTGACTCCTGTATGGTCGATTCTGTGGCTGCTTTGTGAATCCTGTACGGTGATTCTGTGGCTCCTGTATGGTGATTCTGTGGCTGCTTTGTGGCTCCTGTATGGTGATTCTGTGGCTGCTTGGTGGCTCCTGTATGGTGATTCTGTGGCTGCTTTGTGGCTCCTGTATGGTGATTCTGTGGCTGCTTTGTGGCTCCTGTATGGTGATTCTGTGGCTGCTTTGTGGCTCCTGTATGGTGATTCTGTGGCTGCTTTGTGGCTCCTGTATGGTGATTCTGTGGCTGCTTTGTGGCTCCTGTATGGTGATTCTGTGGCTGCTTTGTGGCTCCTGTATGGTGATTCTGTGGCTGCTTTGTGACTCCTGTATGGTGATTCTGTGGCTGCTTTGGCTCCTGTATGGTGATTCTGTGGCTGCTTTGTGGCTCCTGTATGGTGATTCTGTGGCTGCTTTGTGGCTCCTGTATGGTGATTCTGTGGCTGCTTTGTGACTCCTGTATGGTGATTTTGTGGCTCCTGTATGGTGATTCTGTGGCTGCTTTGTGGCTCCTGTATGGTGATTCTGTGGCTGCTTTGTGGCTCCTGTATGGTGATTCTGTGGCTCCTGTGTGGTGATTCTGTGGCTGCTTTGTGACTCCTGTATGGTGATTTTGTGGCTCCTGTATGGTGATTCTGTGGCTGCTTTGTGACTCCTGTATGGTCGATTCTGTGGCTGCTTTGTGAATCCTGTACGGTGATTCTGTGGCTCCTGTATGGCGATTCTGTGGCTCCTGTATGGTGATTCTGTGGCTGCTTTGTGGCTCCTGTATGGTGATTCTGTGGCTGCTTTGTGGCTCCTGTATGGTGATTCTGTGGCTGCTTTGTGGCTCCTGTATGGTGATTCTGTGGCTGCTTTGTGGCTCCTGTATGGTGATTCTGTGGCTGCTTTGTGGCTCCTGTATGGTGATTCTGTGGCTGCTTTGTGGCTCCTGTATGGTGATTCTGTGGCTGCTTTGTGACTCCTGTATGGTGATTCTGTGGCTGCTTTGGCTCCTGTATGGTGATTCTGTGGCTGCTTTGTGGCTCCTGTATGGTGATTCTGTGGCTGCTTTGTGGCTCCTGTATGGTGATTCTGTGGCTGCTTTGTGACTCCTGTATGGTGATTCTGTGGCTGCTTTGTGGCTCCTGTATGGTGATTCTGTGGCTGCTTTGTGGCTCCTGTATGGTGATTTTGTGGCTCCTGTATGGCGATTCTGTGGCTGCTTTGTGGCTCCTGTATGGTGATTCTGTGGCTGCTTTTGTGGCTCCTGTATGGTGATTCTGTGGCTGCTTTGTGACTCCTGTATGGTGAGTCTGTGGCTCCTGTATGCCGATTCTGTAGCTGCTTTGTGACTCCTGTATGGTGAGTCTGTGGCTCCTGTATGGCGATTTCGTGGCTCCTGTATGGTGATTCTGTGTCTGCTTTGTGACTCTGTGTGACTCCTCTGTGGCTCCTGTATGGTGATTCTGTGACTCCTCTGTGGCTCCTGTATGGTGATTTTGTGGCTCCTGTATGGTGATTCTGTGGCTGCTTTGTGGCTCCTGTATGGTGATTCTGTGGCTGCTTTGTGGCTCCTGTATGGCGATTCTGTGGCTGCTTTGTGGCTCCTGTATGGCGATTCTGTGGCTGCTTTGTGGCTCCTGTATGGCGATTCTGTGGCTGCTTTGTGGCTCCTGTATGGCGATTCTGTGGCTGCTTTGTGGCTCCTGTATGGTGATTCTGTGGCTGCTTTGTGGCTCCTGTATGGTGATTTTGTGGCTCCTGTATGGTTATTCTGTGGCTGCTTTGTGGCTCTTGTATAGCGATTCTGTGGCTCCTGTATGGTGATTCTGTGGCTGCTTTGTGACTCCTGTACGGTGATTATGTGGCTCCTGTATGGTGATTCTGTGACTCCTCTGTGGCTCCTGTATGGTGATTTTGTGGCTCCTGTATGGTGATTCTGTGGCTGCTTTGTGGCTCCTGTATGGTGATTCTGTGGCTGCTTTGTGGCTCCTGTATGGTGATTCTGTGGCTGCTTTGTGGCTCCTGTATGGTGATTCTGTGGCTGCTTTGTGGCTCCTGTATGGTGATTCTGTGGCTGCTTTGTGACTCCTGTATGGTGAGTCTGTGGCTCCTGTATGGCGATTTTGTGGCTCCTGTATGCCGATTCTGTGGCTGCTTTGTGACTCTTCTGTGTGACTCCTCCTGTGGCTCCTGTATGGTGATTCTGTGACTCCTCTGTGGCTCCTGTATGGTGATTCTGTGGCTGCTTTGTGGCTCCTGTATGGTGATTTCTGTGGCTGCTTTGTGGCTCCTATATGGTGATTCTGTGGCTGCTTTGTGGCACCTGTATGGTGATTTTGTGGCTCCTGTATGGCGATTTTGTGGCTCCTGTATGGTGATTCTGTGTCTGCTTTGTGACTCCTTAGTGGCTCCTCTGATTGTCAAGGTCTGTAGCAGATTCAGAATCGAGTGGCTAAAACGATATGGCTGGAGGGGGGGGGCAATAACAAGAGTAGTCAAGTAACTGACTAGGGTTGGTTGTAGCGCGAGGCAGGGACACGGTCAGGAAACAATCCAAGTGCCGTACACAGTGAAGCAGCAACAGTTTATAGAATAAGGCAGAGACGTGGTCAGAAAACAATCCAAGTTCCATAAACAGATAAGCGGCAATAGGTTTTCTAGAGGCAGCAAGGAGCTAGACTACAGGCAGAAGGCTCAATAATCTGGTTTCACCCTTTTAGCTCCTATGTAATCCTGGCCCTTGCATTTCCTGATAACCAATCAGACAATCAAAGTAAGGAATCCGGAGAGACATCTGGGTTATCATCCTGACACTGTGGCTTCCCTGTAACGTCTTGGTGACTCTTCCTGTTCCCTTTTGTCTTTATAGAAAGAAAGTCACCTGGAAAACTGGAAGGTTCCAGAACGACGACTACCAGCGCCAGTTGTGCTCCGGTTTTTGTGAAAGGTCTCAGTGATCTCCAGGTCATGGACGGAAGTCAGGTTGTGATGAGTGTAGAAGTGACAGGTAATTCCCCTGTGTTTCTGTGCGACTCACTCTCTGTCGCTGCTGCTTTTCTGTGAAACGGTTTCTAGACATTAACTGTTCAATATATCTCCAGTGTACCCCCTCTCCCTGCTGTGCCAGCAGTCCTGTGTAAACAAAGCCACTGCCATGACCTCATCCTTATGACATCACTTTCATGTAGTCATGTGACACCATTAGTTCTGAATTTTGTGATTATTTTATGTCCCAGAATACCCCTTTAATTTCTAGTCCACCTTTTTGTAAAATAAAGGGATTTGTATTTTTTTTACTTCTATTTAATGTAGCAGTAGAAACACCCCCCCCCCCCCCAAAATAAAAACAAAAAAAAACTAAACCAGCAACAAACCAGGTAACTGAGTTTTGTGCCTCTAAGTAGTCAGAACCCCCATTATCTGTGTGCAGTGGTCTGTTCCATAACACATCTCTTTTCAATTGACTGCATCATTGTGGAGCAGACCACTGCACACAGATAATGGGGGTTCTGACTACACCAAGAAACTGTTAAACTCCATTAGCGGGAGATTTTTTTTACCTGGTCTCTGCTATAACAATAAAAAGATAAAGTATATAATAAAAAACTGTATTTTACATTACTCTGTAGAAGGTGAAACGGAGTAATTTAAAGATCTCCTTCAGTGGCCCCGTAGACTGCAGCCTCAGATGCCCCATTACTGGAGAGGATCCCATGTTTTATGCCATGTATTGCAGCACTCCCCTTTATGGCAGGGATCAGCCGCTCTGTTCATCCTGAGCCCTCTGGTTCACATACAGAAGACCAGTGAAGACTGACAGTTATACAGACAGGGCTGTAGGACGGAGGGGGATATTTTATATTCCATTCAGGCTCTATGAAAAGCTGGGTGACCACCCCTATGATTGCTGTAATGGTGGTTGTCACCCAGCGTCTGTGTAGGCGATTAGGACTCATTATGGAATATTGTGGGGTTTTGCATGGACTTGTACCCGGGTCACCCTTTTATTTTTGGGTGATTTGCTCTTTATTGTGTTGCCCGATAATATTGTGATTGGTCCCGGAGGACACGACAATTCTCCACCAATGTTCTTTACTTTGATTCTAAGCCCGGCCCCCGGCGGAGATTCTCTGGTTCCATAACGGTAAAGAGATTCAGGAGACGGAAGACTTTCACCTTGAGCGCAGCGGGGGCGTCTTCTCCCTGTACATCCAGGAGGTGTTTCCTGAGGACACCGGGAAGTTCACCTGCGAGGCGTGGAATTGCCAGGGACAAGCCCGGACTGAGGCCACGTTGACTGTGCAAGGTGAGACTGAATGTAGATTCAGCACGCCAGGGAAAATACGCCACACGACTAAAGTGGTGGTCAAAAGTTACTGCATAAGAGAGCGAACCACAGGAACCCCCATAGCAGTGTAACAGCCGCAGAAACCTCCGAAAATACCACCTGGAGATGCCCATAACAATGCCAGATACAGGTACCCCCATAACAGTGTAACAGCCACAGAAACCTCCTAAAATACCACCTGGAGATGCCCATAACAATGCCAGATACAGGTACCCCCATAACAGTGTAACAGCCGCAGAAACCTCCTAAAATACCACCTGGAGATGCCCATAACAATGACAGATACAGGTACCCCCATAACAGTGTAACAGCCACAGAAACCTCCCACATACATAACCGAGGTGCCCGGGACAATGACATCATCCGGCTGGGAAGCATCAATCCCAACCGCAGGGTCGCTGACAACATCACAAAATGAGCTTGACAACAGTGAAGGAGCGGTCAGGACGGCAGAGGGTGCAGGTATTCCTGCTTTACAAAACTGTTTACTGAGCGCTGCCACACAATACACAGTACACAATATAATACACAGTACACAGTATAACAAACAGTACACAGTATAACAAACAGTACACAGTATAATACACAATACACAGTATAATACACAGTACACAATATAATACACAGTACACAGTATAATACACAATACACAGTATAATACACGGTACACAGTATAATACACAGTACACAGTATAATACACAATACACAGTACACAATATAACACACAGTACACAATATAATACACAATATAATGCACAGTATAATACACAATACACAGTATAGTACACAATATACAGTATAATCCACAATACACAGTATAATACACAATACACAGTATAATACACAATACACAGTATAATCCACAATACACAGTATAATACACAGTACACAGTATAATACACAATGCACAGTATAATACACAATGCACAGTACAATACACAGTATAATCCACAGTACACAGTATAATACACAATACACCGTATAATACACAATACACAGTATAATACACAATACACAGTACACAGTATAGTACACAGTATAATACACAGTACACAATATAATACACAGTACACATTATAATACACAATACACAGTATAATACACAGTACACAGTATAATACACAATACACAGTATAATCCACAGTACACAGTATAGTACACAATATATAGTATAGTACACAGTATAATACACAATACACAGTATAATACACAATACACAGTATAATACACAATACACAGTACACAGTATAGTACACAGTATAATACACAGTACACAATATAATACACAGTACACAGTATAATACACAATACACAGTATAATACACAGTACACAATATAATACACAGTACACATTATAATACACAATACACAGTATAATACACGGTACACAGTATAATACACAATACACAGTATAATCCACAGTACACAGTATAATACACAATACACAGTATAATACACAGTATAATACACAATACACAGTACACAGTATAGTACACAGTATAATACACAGTACACAATATAATACACAGTACACATTATAATACACAATACACAGTATAATACACAGTACACAGTATAGTACACAGTACACAGTATAATACACAATATACAGTACACAGTATAATACACAATACACAGTATAATACACAGTACACAGTATAATACACAGTACACAGTACAGTACACAGTATAATACACAGTACACAGTATAATCCACAGTACACCGTATAATACACAATACACAGTATAATACACAATACACAGTACATAGTATAATACACAATACACAGTATAATACACAATACACAGTATAATACACAGTACACAGTATAATACACAATATAATACACAGTACACAATATAATACACAATACACAGTATAATACACAGTACACAGTATAATACACAATACACAGTATAATACACAGTACACAATATAATACACAATACACAGTATAATCCACAGTACACAGTATAATACACAGTATAATACACAATACACAGTACACAGTATAATACACAATACACAGTATAATACACAGTACACAGTATAATCCACAGTACACAGTATAATACACAGTACACAGTATAATCCACAGTACACAGTATAGTACACAATACACAGTATAATACACAATACACAGTATAATACACAGTACACAGTATAATACACAGTACACAATATAATACACAATACACAGTATAATACACAATACACAGTATAATACACAATACACAGTATAATACACTACATAGTATAATACACAATACACAGTATAATACACAGTACACAGTATAATACACAGTACACAATATAAAACACAGTACACAGTATAATACACAGTACACAGTATAATACACAATACACAGTATAATACACAGTCCACAGTATAGTACACAGTATAATACACAGTATAATACACAGTACACAGTATAATACACAATACACAGTACAATACACAGTACACAATATAATACACAGTACACAGTATAATACACAGTACACAGTATAATACACAATACACAGTATAATACACAGTACACAATATAATACACAATACACAGTATAGTACACAATACACAGTATAATACACAATGCACAGTATAATACACAGCACACAGTATAATACACAATACACAGTATAATACACAGTACACAGTATAATACACAATACACAGTATAATCCACAGTACACAGTATAATACACAGTACACAGTATAATACACAGTACACAGTATAATACACAATACACAGTATAGTACACAGTACACAGTATAATACACAATACACAGTATAATACACAATACACAGTATAATCCACAGTACACAGTATAATACACAATACACAGTATAGTACACATTATAATACACAGTACACATTATAATACACAGTACACAATATAATACACAGTACACAGTATAATACACAGTACACAGTATAATACACAATACACAGTATAATACACAATACACAGTACACAGTATAATACACAATACACAGTACACAGTATAATACACAATACACAGTACACAGTATAATACACAATACACAGTATAATACACAGTACACAGTATAATACACAATACACATTATAGTACACAGTATAATCCACAGTACACAGTATAATACACAATACACAGTATAATACACAATACACAGTATAATACACAATACACAGTATAATCCACAGTACACAGTATAATACACAATACACAGTATAATCCACAGTACACAGTATAATACACAGTACACAGTATAATACACAATACACAGTATAGTACACAGTATAATACACAGTACACATTATAATACACAGTACACAATATAATACACAGTACACAGTATAATACACAGTACACAGTATAATACACAATACACAGTATAATACACAATACACAGTATAATACACAGTACACAGTATAATACACAATACACAGTATAATACACAATACACAGTATAATACACAATACACATTATAGTACACAGTATAATCCACAGTACACAGTATAATACACAATACACAGTATAATACACAATACGCAGTATAATACACAATACGCAGTATAATCCACAGTACACAGTATAATACACAATACACAGTATAATCCACAGTACACAGTATAATACACAGTACACAGTATAATACACAATACACAGTATAGTACACAGTATAATACACAATACACAGTATAGTACACAGTATAATACACAGTACACATTATAATACACAGTACACAATATAATACACAGTATAATACACAATACACAGTATAATACACAATATACAGTACACAGTATAATACACAATACACAGTATAATACACAATATACAGTACACAGTATAATACACAATACACCGTATAATACACAATACACAGTATAATACACAATACACAGTATAATACACAATACACAGTATAGTACACAGTATAATACACAGTACACAGTATAATACACAATACACAGTATAAAACACAATATAATACACAGTACACAATATAATCCACAGTACACAGTATAATACACAATACACAGTATAATACACAATACACAGTATAGTACACAGTATAATACACAGTACACAGTATAATCCACAGTACACAGTATAATCCACAGTACACAGTATAATACACAGTACACAGTATAATACACAATACACAGTATAATACACAATACACAGTATAATACACAATACACAGTATAATACACAATACACAGTATAATACACTACATAGTATAATACACAATACACAGTATAATACACAGTACACAGTATAATACACAGTACACAATATAAAACACAGTACACAGTATAATACACAGTACACAGTATAATACACAGTCCACAGTATAGTACACAGTATAATACACAATTCACAGTACAGTACACATTATAATACACAGTACACATTATAATACACAGTACAATACACAGTACACAATATAATACACAGTACACAATATAATACACAGTACACAATATAATACACAGTACACAGTATAATCCACAGTACACAGTATAATACACAGTATAATACACAATACACAGTATAATACACAGTACACAGTATAATACACAATACACAGTATAATACACAGTACACAGTATAATACACAGTACACAGTATAATACACAGTACACAGTATAATACTCAATACACATTATAGTACACAGTATAATCCACAGTACACAGTATAGTACACAATATACAGTATAGTACACAGTATAATACACAATACACAGTATAATACACAATACACAGTATAATACACAATACACAGTATAATACACAATACACAATACACAGTATAATACACAATACACAGTATAATACACAATACACAGTATAATACACAATATACAGTACACAGTATAATACACAATACACAGTATAATACACAGTATAATACACAATACACAGTATAATACACAATACACAGTATAATACACAGTACACAGTATAGTACACAGTACACAGTATAATACACAATATACAGTACACAGTATAATACACAGTATAATACACAATATACAGTACACAGTATAATACACAATACACAGTATAATACACAATACACAATATACAGTACACAGTATAATACACAATATACAGTACACAGTATAATACACAATACACAGTATAATACACAATACACAGTATAATACACAATACACAGTATAATACACAATACACAGTATAATACACAGTACACAGTATAGTACACAGTACACAGTATAATACACAATACACAGTATAATACACAGTACACAGTATAATACACAGTACACAGTATAATACACAATACACAGTATAGTACACAGTATAATACACAATACACAGTATAATACACAATACACAGTATAATACACAGTACACAGTATAATACACAATACACAGTATAATACACAATACACAGTATAATACACAGTACACAGTATAATACACAGTACACAGTATAATACACAGTACACAGTATAATACACAATACACAGTATAATACACAATACACAGTATAGTACACAGTACACAGTATAATACACAGTACACAGGCCAGCAGGATATTGTCGTGTATTAAAAGAGGCATGGACTCGCGGGACAGGGATGTAATATTACCACTTTACAAAGCATTAGTGAGGCCTCATCTAGAATATGCAGTTCAGTTCTGGGCTCCAGTTCATAGAAAGGATGCCCTGGAGTTGGAAAAAATACAAAGAAGAGCAACGAAGCTAATAAGGGGCATGGAGAATTTAAGTTATGAGGAAAGATTGAAAGAATTAAACCTATTTAGCCTTGAGAAAAGACGACTAAGGGGGGACATGATTAACTTATATAAATATATGAATGGCACATACAAAAAATATGGTGAAATCCTGTTCCTTGTAAAACCCCCTCAAAAAACAAGGGGGCACTCCCTCCGTCTGGAGAAAAAAAGGTTCAACCTGCAGAGGCGACAAGGCTTCTTTACTGTGAGAACTGTGAATCTATGGAATAGCCACCGCAGGAGCCGTCACAGCAGGGACAGGAGACACCGCAGGAGCCGTCACAGCAGGGACAGGAGACACCGCAGGAGCCGTCACAGCAGGGACAGGAGACACCGCAGGAGCCGTCACAGCAGGGACAGTAGACACCGCAGGAGCCGTCACAGCAGGGACAGTAGACACCGCAGGAGCCGTCACAGCAGGGACAGGAGATGCTTTAAAAAAGGGTTAGATAATTTCCTAGAACAAAAAAATATTAGCTCCTATGTGTAGAAATTTTTCCTTCCCTTTTCCCTTCCCTTGGTTGAACTTGATGGACATGTGTCTTTTTTCAGCCGTACTAACTATGTAACTATGTAACTATGTAACTATGTAGTATAGTACACAGTATAATACACAATACACAGTATAGTACACAGTACACAGTATAATACACAATACACAGTATAGTACACAGTACACAGTATAATACACAATACACAGTATAGTACACAATACACAGTATAATACACAGTACACAGTATAATACACAGTATAATACACAGTACACAGTATAATACACAGTACACAGTATAATACACAATACACAGTATAATACACAATACACAGTATAATACACAATACACAGTATAATACACAGTACACAGTATAATACACAATACACAGTATAATACACAGTACACAGTATAATACACAATACACAGTATAATACACAGTACACAGTATAGTACACAGTACACAGTATAATACACAATACACAGTATAATACACAATACACAGTATAATACACAGTACACAGTATAGTACACAGTATAATACACAATACACAGTATAATACACAATACACAGTATAATACACAGTACACAGTATAATACACAGTACACAGTATAATACACAATACACAGTATAATACACAATACACAGTATAATACACAATACACAGTATAATACACAGTACACAGTATAGTACACAGTATAATACACAATACACAGTATAATACACAATACACAGTATAATACACAGTACACAGTATAATACACAGTACACAGTATAATACACAATACACAGTATAATACACAATACACAGTACACGGTATAATACACAATACACAGTATAATACACAGTACACAGTATAATACACAATACACAGTATAATACACAGTACACAGTATAATACACAGTACACAGTATAATACACAATACACAGTATAATACACAATACACAGTATAGTACACAGTACACAGTATAATACGCAATACACAGTATAATACACAGTACACAGTATAATACACAGTACACAGTATAGTACACAGTATAATACACAATACACAGTACACAGTATAATACACAATACACAGTATAATACACAATACACAGTATAGTACACAGTACACAGTATAATACACAGTACACAGTATAATACACAATACACAGTACACAGTATAATACACAATACACAGTACACAGTATAATACACAATACACAGTATAATACACAATACACAGTATAGTACACAGTATAATACACAGTATAGTACACAGTACACAGTATAATACACAATACACAGTATAGTACACAGTACACAGTATAATACACAATACACAGTATAATACACAATACACAGTATAGTACACAGTACACAGTACACAGTATAATACACAGTACACAGTATAATACACGGTACGTACACAGTATAATACACAGTACACAGTATAATACACAATACACAGTATAATACACAATACACAGTATAATACACAGTACACAGTATAATACACAGTATAATACACAATACACAGTATAATACACAGTACACAGTATAGTACACAGTACACAGTATAATACACAATACACAGTATAGTACACAGTACACAGTATAATACACAATACACAGTATAATACACAGTACACAGTATAATACACAGTACACAGTATAATACACAATACACAGTATAATCCACAGTACACAGTATAATCCACAATACACAGTATAGTACACAGTACACAGTATAATACACAGTACACAGTATAATACACAATACACAGTATAATCCACAGTACACAGTATAATACACAATACACAGTATAGTACACAGTACACAGTATAATACACAATACACAGTATAATACACAGTACACAGTATAATACACAGTACACAGTATAATACACAATACACAGTATAATCCACAGTACACAGTATAATCCACAGTACACAGTATAGTACACAGTACACAGTATAATACACAATACACAGTATAATACACAATACACAGTATAGTACACAGTACACAGTACACAGTATAATACACAGTACACAGTATAATACACAATACACAGTATAATACACAATACACTGTATAATACACAATACACAGTATAATACACAGTACACAGTATAATACACAGTATAATACACAGTACACAGTATAATACACAATACACAGTATAATACACAGTATAATACACAGTACACAGTATAGTACACAGTACACAGTATAATACACAATACACAGTATAGTACACAGTACACAGTATAGTACACAGTACACAGTATAGTACACAATACACAGTATAGTACACAATACACAGTATAATACACAGTACACAGTATAATACACAATACACAGTATAATACACAATACACAGTATAATACACAATACACAGTATAATACACAGTACACAGTATAATACACAGTACACAGTATAATACACAGTACACAGTATAGTACACAGTATAATACACAATACACAGTATAATACACAGTACACAGTATAATACACAATACACAGTATAATACACAATACACAGTATAATACACAGTACACAGTATAATACACAATACACAGTATAATACACAATACACAGTACACAGTATAATACACAATACACAGTATAATACACAATACACAGTATAATACACAATACACAGTATAATACACAATACACAGTATAATACACAATACACAGTATTCTCTCCGTTTTCAGCCGCATTGTGTGAATAGGATTTCATGTTTGCTACAATGTAACGTCTGATCCTGCTGTAAATCACTGTCAGGCCGGGTTCACACAGAGTTTTTTTCAGGAGGAAAATCTGCCTCAAAATTCAGTTTGGAAGTTTGAGTCAGATTTTGCTCTGCCTGCGCGCTGATTCTCGCAGCGTTTCTCTCCCGCGGCCATTGAGTGGCGCGGGCATAAAACGCAGCGAGATACGCTTTCTCTGCCTTCTATTGATGTCAATGGGAGATCAGAGGCGTAAACGCCCGAAGATATGGCATGTCGCTTCTTTTTCCTGCGAGACATTTTTTTCTGCTTGGTGGGAAATAACGTCTGTTGAAATCAATGGGAGACATTTTCAACCGTTTTTTGGCGCGTTTTGCAGGACGGTAGTTGGGGACCCCTGTTCCGGAGTTACGTGCGGTCCTAGAGGGGGGACCCGCATCTATTATGGTACGTTCTGTGGATACGTTGGGATTTCCTCTTTTAATGTGATTTGTTTTTTGGGGTGTCAGAGCCGCAGGAGGGGACTCAGCCCTGGTTCATCAGCAAACCGAAATCTATGGTGTTGGCGCCTGGGCAGAGCGCACTGGTGTCCTGTGCGATCGCCGGAGATCCCTTCCCTGACGTTCACTGGATGAAGGACGGCCGTGAGCTGAGCGGCTGTGACGTCCTGCAGAATGAAGACGTCTTCACATTGATCCTGAGGGACGTTCAAGAGGAAGACGCCGGAATGTATCAAATCCAACTGAAGTAAGAGCGCCCCCTCTGACGACATCCAATAACTGCATCCTCGTAGCTCCGATGTTTGTGTTCTAGTTCAGGGTTCATCGTGTTCTAGCTGAGAAAGAAAAAAGCAAAAAATGCAACTCCCAGAAGTGGTTTATAATCCTCCAGCGATTCGTGACTTCCTCGCACTCCTGTCTTGTGTTTGTGGTCACCTTATTGTCAGCGACCCGGGGGATCTCTCCCCATAAGGGCACAGCTATGATCAGGGACTCCAGCTCAGCTGCATTGCCTATTGGAGTATAAGGTAGTCAGAAATTCTCCTTTTGTCTCATTGTATGCTCAGATTTCCACCTCGTGCTTTCCTCCATGCTTTACACTGCAACTCTGCTTATGCAAATTAGCTGCAGTTTAGAAGGACATAATCCTATAAACTGCAGCAATCTAAACCAAAAGTGAGAAAAAGAAGATCATCAGGAACCTGCTGCACATAGAGGCGAGGAACCAGAGTTATCACATTCCATTGCCATTCAGTACATTAAAATACAAAGAGCAGCACAGAGTATTTCAGTTTACCCAAAGACAGAACATTACGTTGCCATTCAGTACATTAAAATACAAAGAGCAGCACAGAGTATTTCAGTTCATCCACATCCTGCCTGTCCATATGTGACTGGTTAATGATTAGAATTAAGGGCTCCTACTTCATGACCGTCTTCAAACCCTGATATCCTCACACGTCATAGTCACGAGGTCATCAGTCTTTTCTGGGGTGTCTCCTCTCCTGCACCCCGGTTTATGGGGCAATGTATGAAATATCCGGACGACAGAAATGCAACGTCACATGACAATCTGTAATATATTCGGGGTTCTGTAGTAATTATTAGAATACACTGATATTATTGGTAGTTTTAATTGTAAACTTGGGTTTGTGGGGGAGGGGGACGTGACATCCGGTCCTTTCAAAAATAGGATTTACATTTTTTTCCCCCAATTTTTCCATTTTATGCATTTACTGCACTATGAATGTGCCTCAACACTATGGACATTGACCTGGGTTAGTACCAGTTGTATATATATCTGTTTGCTTCCAGTGAATGGAAACATTCAAAAACAATCCTGACCTAATACTTTTCACAGCTGAGGGTTTGTTAGATTGTATCAGTCTAGACAATCCTCTGTGAGCTAAACACAGCAGCAGGAGAAATCACTCTCCTGTCCTGATTATATATTTTTGTAAGAAAAACGTCTTCAAATACTTTTACATAAGAATGGACAATCCCTTTAAGGAAGTGACAACCTGTCTAGTACCATTGTGTGACGCTCGCTATACCCCGCCCACATAGGTGGAAGTGAAGGGGAATAGATAATCTCTTGATCGGGGCAGAAAACCCCCCCGGGAGTAGCCGCTGCTTGAATCTTCCACTTCATAGTCGCTGGTCCGTGTCCATCCACTTAACAAGTTCAATTGCCCCCTCCATCATCTGGAGCCTCAGAGCCACGGAGCAGCCATCAGTCCCATGTAAACAGAGATCTGTGAAATCTGGGCTCTTAGTAGGAGGGGCCTCTGTCAGCTGCTCAGGGGAGGGAGGAATGAGGGAGGGGTTAAGAGGTTTCGCAAAAAGTGGACGTCCCCTTTAAATGTTCTTTAATAATTAGAGAATAGAAAGTGCCTTATCCCTGCGCTCGGCGGGTTCACCGGTCAGGAAATGTAGAGAACACGCGGGGTTATAGATGAGAATTTTGCGCTATTATGTTTTTTGTTATATTGTATTTATAATTAGGGTAATTTGTTCCTATAGAATGCGGGGGGGGGGGGGGGGGATCGCCCAGGATATAAAGTCCTCGTATATACAGGGCTGGGATTCTTCGCTGTTTGTACTTTCAGGCCGGAAAATGTGCTGGAAAAGAACTTAATATGGTATTGATTGTGCGCGGCGCGGCGGCCCCGTGCGATAAAACATTAGTGATCCATTATGTTCCACGTCTCTCTTTGAAGGTGCTGGTCCCTGTGACGGAGGCATTTGCCCGCAGGCATGTCCTCTACACAGACAGGAATACGTTCTCAGCACCATATATGGCCACACTTTTAAGTTTTTAATATAAACGCGAGCGGGGGAGGGGGGCGACTTTCCTCGCAGGATGCGGCGCTGCTTTTGTTCAGTGGAAAATTCAGGGGCTGAATAAAACTTCTGAGTCCTCTGTATGTCGAGGAGGAGGAGGAGGAGGATCTCATGCTTTCTTCTTGTCAATCACGAATCCTATTAAGATGCTAAATGTGAAGATGCTGCAGAACATGAGCGTGATCAGCGGCGCCCCAACCCCCCCGCACGTATAAAGGTCTAGGCAGCTGAGATACAGGAGCTGTTTGACAACATATTCTCATGTGAACAGTCAGTGGGGAATTTTCAGAGTTCAGCTAAATTCCCGCACAGCCCCTTGTAAAAGTATCTCCCTCTTTGTTAGAGTATTCAGCCCTTTGGTGTTGTCCCTGTTTTTTGCAGTACAGTCCTGAATTAAAATAGATTTTTGTGTTTGTAGCTTTTGATTACACGACGACCTTCTGTGATCCAAACAACAATAATACAAAAAATACAGACGTGTAATGTGCAGAAGTCTTCACCCCCCGAGACAGGACAATGTGGAGCACCTTCTGCAGTAATTACAGCTGCAGTCTCTTGGGTGTCTCTATGACAGCTGCAGTCTCTTGGGTGTCTCTATTACAGCTGCAGTCTCTTGGGTGTCTCTATGACAGCTGCAGTCTCTTGGGTGTCTCTATTACAGCTGCAGTCTCTTGGGTGTCTCTATGACAGCTGCAGTCTCTTGGGTGTCTCTATTACAGCTGCAGTCTCTTGGGTGTCTCTATTACAGCTGCAGTCTCTTGGGTGTCTCTATTACAGCTGCAGTCTCTTGGGTGTCTCTATGACAGCTGCAGTCTCTTGGGTGTCTCTATTACAGCTGCAGTCTCTTGGGTGTCTCTATGACAGCTGCAGTCTCTTGGGTGTCTCTATGACAGCTGCAGTCTCTTGGGTGTCTCTATGACAGCTGCAGTCTCTTGGGTGTCTCTATGACAGCTGCAGTCTCTTGGGTGTCTCTATGACCGCTGCAGTCTCTTGGGTGTCTCTATGACAGCTGCAGTCTCTTGGGTGTCTCTATGACCGCTGCAGTCTCTTGGGTGTCTCTATTACAGCTGCAGTCTCTTTGGTGTCTTTATGACAGCTGCAGTCTCTTGGGTGTCTCTATGACCGCTGCAGTCTCTTGGGTGTCTCTATTACAGCTGCAGTCTCTTGGGTGTCTCTATGACCGCTGCAGTCTCTTGGGTGTCTCTATGACAGCTGCAGTCTCTTGGGTGTCTCTATGACAGCTGCAGTCTCTTGGGTGTCTCTATGACAGCTGCAGTCTCTTGGGTGTCTCTATGACAGCTGCAGTCTCTTGGGTGTCTCTATGACAGCTGCAGTCTCTTGGGTGTCTCTATGACCGCTGCAGTCTCTTGGGTGTCTCTATGACAGCTGCAGTCTCTTGGGTGTCTCTATGACCGCTGCAGTCTCTTGGGTGTCTCTATTACAGCTGCAGTCTCTTTGGTGTCTTTATGACAGCTGCAGTCTCTTGGGTGTCTCTATGACCGCTGCAGTCTCTTGGGTGTCTCTATTACAGCTGCAGTCTCTTGGGTGTCTCTATGACCGCTGCAGTCTCTTGGGTGTCTCTATTACAGCTGCAGTCTCTTGGGTGTCTCTATGACAGCTGCAGTCTCTTGGGTGTCTCTATGACAGCTGCAGTCTCTTGGGTGTCTCTATTACAGCTGCAGTCTCTTGGGTGTCTCTATTACAGCTGCAGTCTCTTGGGTGTCTCTATGACAGCTGCAGTCTCTTGGGTGTCTCTATGACAGCTGCAGTCTCTTGGGTGTCTCTATGACAGCTGCAGTCTCTTGGGTGTCTCTATGACAGCTGCAGTCTCTTGGGTGTCTCTATGACAGCTGCAGTTTTCTTTGGTGTCTCTATGACAGCTGCAGTCTCTTGGGTGTCTCTATGACAGCTGCAGTCTCTTGGGTGTCTCTATGACAGCTGCAGTCTCTTGGGTGTCTCTATGACAGCTGCAGTCTCTTGGGTGTCTCTATGACAGCTGCAGTCTCTTGGGTGTCTCTATGACAGCTGCAGTCTCTTGGGTGTCTCTATGACAGCTGCAGTCTCTTGGGTGTCTCTATGACAGCTGCAGTCTCTTGGGTGTCTCTATGACCGCTGCAGTCTCTTGGGTGTCTCTATGACAGCTGCAGTCTCTTGGGTGTCTCTATGACCGCTGCAGTCTCTTGGGTGTCTCTATTACAGCTGCAGTCTCTTGGGTGTCTCTATGACAGCTGCAGTCTCTTGGGTGTCTCTATGACAGCTGCAGTCTCTTGGGTGTCTCTATGACAGCTGCAGTCTCTTGGGTGTCTCTATGACAGCTGCAGTCTCTTGGGTGTCTCTATTACAGCTGCAGTCTCTTGGGTGTCTCTATGACAGCTGCAGTCTCTTGGGTGTCTCTATGACAGCTGCAGTCTCTTGGGTGTCTCTATGACAGCTGCAGTCTCTTGGGTGTCTCTATGACAGCTGCAGTCTCTTGGGTGTCTCTATGACAGCTGCAGTCTCTTGGGTGTCTCTATGACAGCTGCAGTCTCTTGGGTGTCTCTATGACAGCTGCAGTCTCTTGGGTGTCTCTATGACCGCTGCAGTCTCTTGGGTGTCTCTATTACAGCTGCAGTCTCTTGGGTGTCTCTATGACGGCTGCAGTCTCTTGGGTGTCTCTATTACAGCTGCAGTCTCTTGGGTGTCTCTATTACAGCTGCAGTCTCTTGGGTGTCTCTATGACAGCTGCAGTCTCTTGGGTGTCTCTATGACAGCTGCAGTCTCTTGGGTGTCTCTATTACAGCTGCAGTCTCTTGGGTGTCTCTATGACAGCTGCAGTCTCTTGGGTGTCTCTAGACACCGGGATTCTTCGCTCAGGTCAGACGGTTGTATTGAGGTCTGGGCTGTGACGTTTCCGTGTTTTTTCGGCCCCGGTCTCCACTTTGCCTCTGACCTGTTTGTTGGGCTCTTTGGTCTTCATGTTGCCCAGTGCTGCAGACCCCGGGGCCGTTCAGAGCAGGTGTATTTATACTGAGGTCATGTGACACTTGGATTACACACAGGGCGACCGCATTCCACTAATTATGTGACTTCTGAAGGTAATTGGTCTCACCAGACATATTTTTTTTAAGGGTTTCATTTCAAAGGGGGTGAATACATGTGCACAGTTGCTTATCATTTATTTTTAACAAGGAATTTATTTTTATTCCTCTACAATGATTTGGATGATTTGGTCAGGTCCATTACATAAAATCTAATTTAAAATCCATTTTAAGTTCCAGGCTGTAATGCAACAAAACAGGAAAAACACCAAGCTCCCATAGAGTTACATGATAACATTCTGCTGACTACAGTCACCACTAGGGGGAGCTCACTACATACAGATATATACAGCTCCCATAGAGTTGCATGATAACATTCTGCTGCCTGCAGCCACCACTAGAGGGAGCTCAGTACATACAGATATATACAGCTCCCATAGAGTTACATGATAACATTCTGCTGCCTGCAGCCACCACTAGAGGGAGCTCACTATATACAGATATATACAGCTCCCATAGAGTTACATGATAACATTCTGCTGCCTGCAGCCACCACTAGGGGGAGCTCACTACATACAGATCTATACAGCTCCAATAGAGTTACATGATAACATTCTGCTACCTGCAGCCACCACTAGGGGGAGCTCACTACATACAGATCTATACAGCTCCAATAGAGTTACATGATAACATTCTGCTACCTGCAGCCACCACTAGGGGGAGCTCACTACATACAGATCTATACAGCTCCAATAGAGTTACATGATAACATTCTGCTGCCTGCAGCCACCACTAGGGGGAGCTCACTACATACAGATCTATACAGCTCCAATAGAGTTAAATGATAACAATCTGCTACCTACAGCCACGACTAGGAGGAGCTCACTACATACAGATATATACAGCTCCCATAGAGTTGCATGATAACATTCTGCTGCCTGCAGCCACCACTAGGGGGAGCTCACTACATACAGATATATACAGCTCCCATAGAGTTACATGATAGCCTTCTGCTGCATGCAGCCACCACTAGGGGGCGCTCACTACATACAGAGATATATACAGCTCCCATAGAGTTACATGATAACATTCTTCTACCTGCAGCCACGACTAGGAGGAGCTCACTACATACAGATATATACAGCTCCCATAGAGTTACATGATAACATTCTGCTACCTACAGCCACGACTAGGAGGAGCTCACTACATACAGATATATACAGCTCCCATAGAGTTAAATGATAACATTCTGCTGCCTGCAGCCACCACTAGTGGGAGCTCACTACATACAGATATATACAGCTCCCATAGAGTTACATGATAACATTCTGCTGCCTGCAGCCACCACTAGGGGGAGCTCACTACATACAGATCTATACAGCTCCAATAGAGTTACATGATAACATTCTGCTACCTGCAGCCACCACTAGGGGGAGCTCACTACATACAGATATATACAGCTCCCATAGAGTTACATGATAACATTCTGCTAATTGCAGTCACCACTAGGCAGAGCTCACTACAGATACATACAGCTCCCATACGTTTATGGAAAGCAGCGTCTATGTCACTCCACCTGCTCCCCCCTCCCCTCTCTCTATACTTCTATAGGCAGCAGCATCTTCATCCGCGTGTGCCGGGGGCTCCATCCCTTTATATGTAGGTGTGCCGGGGGCTCCATCCCTTTATATGTAGGTGTGCCGGGGGCTCCATCCCTTTATATGTAGGTGTGCCGGGGGCTCCATCCCTTTGTATGTAGGTGTGCCGGGGGGCTCCATCCCTTTGTATGTAGGTGTGCCGGGGGCTCCATCCCTTTGTATGTAGGTGTGCCGGGGGCTCCATCCCTTTGTATGTAGGTGTGCCAGGGGCTCCATCCCTTTATATGTAGGTGTGCCGGGGACTCCATCCCTTTATATGTAGGTGTGCCGGGGACTCCATCCCTTTATATGTAGGTGTGCCGGGGACTCCATCCCTTTATATGTAGGTGTGCCGGGGACTCCATCCCTTTTATATGTAGGTGTGCCGGGGACTCCATCCCTTTATATGTAGGTGTGCCGGGGACTCCATCCCTTTATATGTGGTGTGCCGGGGACTCCATCCCTTTATATGTAGGTGTGCCGGGGACTCCATCCCTTTATATGTAGGTGTGCCAGGGGCTCCATCCCTTTATATGTAGGTGTGCCGAGGACTCCATCCCTTTATATGTAGGTGTGCCGGTGACTCCATCCCTTTGTATGTAGGTGTGCCGGGGACTCCATCCCTTTATATGTAGGTGTTTTTCCCGTGACTCCATCCCTTTATATGTAGGTGTGCCGGGGATTCCATCCCTTTATATGTAGGTGTGCCAGGGGCTCCATCCCTTTATATGTAGGTGTGCCGAGGACGCCATCCCTTTATATGTAGGTGTGCCGGGGGCTCCATCCCTTTATATGTAGGTGTGCCGGGGGCTCCATCCCTTTATATGTAGGTGTGCCGGGGACTCCATCCCTTTATATGTAGGTGTGCCGGGGACTCCATCCCTTTATATGTAGGTGTGCCGGGGACTCCATCCCTTTATATGTAGGTGTGCCGGGGGCTCCATCCCTTTATATGTAGGTGTGCCGGGGGCTCCATCCCTTTATATGTAGGTGTGCCGGGGGCTCCATCCCTTTATATGTAGGTGTGCCGAGGACTCCATCCCTTTATATGTAGGTGTGCCGGGGGCTCCATCCCTTTATATGTAGGTGTGCCGGGGACTCCATCCCTTTATGTGTAGGTGTGCCGGGGACTCCATCCCTTTATGTGTAGGTGTGCCGGGGACTCCATCCCTTTATGTGTAGGTGTGCCGGGGACTCCATCCCTTTATATGTAGGTGTGCCGGGGGCTCCATCCCTTTATATGTAGGTGTGCCGGGGACTCCATCCCTTTATATGTAGGTGTGCCGGGGGCTCCATCCCTTTATATGTAGGTGTGCCGGGGACTCCATCCCTTTATGTGTAGGTGTGCCGGGGACTCCATCCCTTTATGTGTAGGTGTGCCGGGGACTCCATCCCTTTATGTGTAGGTGTGCCGGGGGCTCCATCCCTTTATATGTAGGTGTGCCGGGGACTCCATCCCTTTATATGTAGGTGTGCCGGGGACTCCATCCCTTTATGTGTAGGTGTGCCGGGGACTCCATCCCTTTATGTGTAGGTGTGCCGGGGACTCCATCCCTTTATATGTAGGTGTGCCGGGAGGACTCTAGGTATAAAGTCTCACAGAAATGTTACCACAACTTATGCACAACTGAGAAGAGGTGTGATTGCAATGATCCTCTATATCCCGCCCCATGTTACACTCACGAGTCATGGAAGCTCAGATATATGGAGCTGTTTGCAGAATCCTCACACTGTGGAGCTGCCTGTGACGTGGAGAGGACAATGTGGTTATCAGGGATTTTCTTTCCTCGATACATTTTGGCTCTGCAGGGTCAGACTTCATCTGTTTATGCCTCTTAACCCTTCAGAGATACTGTGGTGTAGATCAGGAAAAGAGAATCCCCGGTGGGCACAATGTTCCCTCCATGTCACAGGCAGCTCAGCTCTATAGTGTGAGAGCCCAGCAAACAGCTCCTCATAGCTCAGCTCCCTGGAATGCCATAGAAAGCAAGTGGGGGGTCCGTTAACTGCCGCCAACCCTGAATGTTCAGGTCTTAATTCTACTCTGGACCAAAAAGAACATAATTGTTCCAACTTCTCATTCCCAGAAACAACTTCTTCTGAAACCGTCCAAACACGGCTGTAATTAACCCCTCACATCCCGGACACCGCAGACCTCTGTTCCCACACATCTTGCTGTTTGTGTTTATATCAAGAGTTTCATAAAAAAATAAAAATCTGACATTTGCCGTCCTCAGTCCTGTTTTTATTTCTGCCATCTGGATGAGAAGATTGAGCTGTGCCGGCGGAGCAGGGACTGAGCTGTGAACATGTCCCGGGGTGTTGTACACAAGTCACGGCTGAGAATAAACTGCGCTATTGTTACAAGATTGAGAGAAACTGAGTTACATTTTTTAATGCGTTTATTTGTTTTTCCCGAGGATAAAACGTTCCCCTTTGTGTTGGATTGCAGGAACGTGGTGGGTGAGTGCAGCTGCCAGGTGTCTCTGGTGCTGCGGGAGGACGAGCACTTAGCAGCGGGCAGCGCGTTCGCAGGGTAAGTCACCGCGGGGTTCTCAGGACGGACGGCTGCTATTTTTTGCTCTGCTAATTCTCTTCCCTCCCAGACCTATGAGCCTCTAATCCCCCAAATGTGACCCATCCAGAGACAGCCAGGGACTGGGGCAGCCAGATCTTCTTTTTTTTTGGCTGTTTTCCTTATAAGGCCACTGAAGTCATCACTGATGCAATAAAGCCGTGGACTCGGTTCCTTCGCATCAAACTCTCCTCCCCTAGGACTTTTTCTTCCTTCCTCACAAATTGTTTGATTTGGAAGCCAAGCCTCCCTAAGTGCCTCTTTTTCTTTTCTCTTGCTGACACTTAGGCAAAGGGAGCAGCCGGGCTTTTCAGAAAGGGATGGATGTGGACTTGACAATGCACTAAAGATTGGAGGGGTGACCCACAGAGCTGACGATCCAGAGAACATCCGCGGCGTCCTCAAGAGGAGAGTAGAGGTGAAGGAGCGCACAGAGGACAAACTCCGGCATCAAGAAGCTGGGCAGCTCGACTTCCGTAATCTCTTGGGAAAGAAGGTGACCACTAGAAGCGTTTCTGAGGAGGACCTTAAAGACGTGTCGGCCGAGCAAATGGACTTCAGAGCCAACCTACAGCGACAGGTCAAGCCTAAGGCCTTGTCGGAGGATGATCGGAAGGTCAACAGCCCGCAGCAGGTGGATTTCCGAGCAGTACTGGGAAAAAAGACCCCGGTCTCAAAGACCCCTGTAGTGGAAAAGGTTCCGGCCAAACCTGCAACCCCCGACTTCAGGTCAGTTCTGGGAAATAAGAAAAAAGTGCCGACCGAGAATGGGAACAGCAACAGCACAGAACCCCATGAAAATGCAAAGCCTTTCAGCAAAGAGGAGAAACTCAAACCGCTGGTCAAGGACGTAAAGCCGAAGACTGTGATCAAGGAGGAAAACGCAAAGCCGCTGATCAATCAGGAGAAGGCCAAGTCTCCGTTCACCCAGGAAAAAGCGAAACCTCCGGCCGTAAAGGATGAGAAGCCGAAACCTGCAGCCAAGGAAGAAAATGCAAAGCCAGCAGTCAACCAGCCAAAAGTGACCGTCAAAGAAGAGACCGCAAAGCCAGCAGTCAACCAGCCAAAAGTGACCGTCAAAGAAGAGACCGCAAAGCCAGCAGTCAACCAGCCAAAAGTGACCGTCAAAGAAGAGACCGCAAAGCCAGCAGTCAACCAGCCAAAAGTGACCGTCAAAGAAGAGACCGCAAAGCCAGCAGTCAACCAGGCAAAAGTGACCGTCAAAGAAGAAACCGCAAAGCCAGCAGTCAACCAGGCAAAAGTGACCGTCAAAGATGAGACCGCAAAGCCAGCAGTCAACCAGGCAAAAGTGACCGTCAAAGAAGAGGCCGCAAAGCCAGCAGTCAACCAGGCAAAAGTGACCGTCAAAGAAGAGACCGCAAAGCCAGCAGTCAACCAGGCAAAAGTGACCGTCAAAGAAGAGACCGCAAAGCCAGCAGTCAACCAGGAAAAGGCAAAAGTGACAGTCAAAGAAGAGACCGCAAAGCCAGCAGTCAACCAGGAAAAGGCAAAAGTGACAGTCAAAGAAGAGACCGCAAAGCCAGCAGTCAACCAGGAAAAAGTGACTGTCAAAGAAGAGACCACAAAATCAGCAGTCAACCAGGAAAAAGCGAAGCCCCCAGTCAAGGAGGAGAAGTTAAAACCTGCGATTAAGGAAGAAAACGCTAAACCTTCTGTCAAGGAAGACGCTGCTAAGCCCTCCGCTGTGGAGGAGAACTCTAAACCTGCGGCCAAAGAAGAGAAGGTGGAGCAGAACTGTGTGTCCGTAGTGGACGGAGAAGTGGAAAACAAAAGGACTGTAGACAGTGTGGCGGGGACCCCTCCTGTGTTCTCCGAGGTCCTACAAGATGCCAAGTTGGTGGATGGAGAGAAGCTGCTTCTACAGTGCCGGGTCACCTCCGAGCCACCACCAACCATCACATGGACCCTCGATGGCAAAGTCATAAAGTCATCCAAATTCATTGTGCTCGCTCAGGAAGGTAATGAAGTGTGTGCCCCTGGTGAGAGAGAGCGCGCCCCTGGTGAGAGAGCGCGCGCCCCTGGTGAGAGAGAGTGCGCCCCTGGTGAGAGAGAGTGCGCCCCTGGTGAGAGAGAGCGCGCCCCTGGAGAGAGAGAGTGCGCCCCTGGAGAGAGAGAGTGCGCCCCTGGTGAGAGAGAGTGCGCCCCTGGTGAGAGAGAGCGCGCCCCTGGTGAGAGAGAGCGCGCCCCTGGTGAGAGAGAGCGCGCCCCTGGTGAGAGAGAGCGCGCCCCTGGTGAGAGAGAGCGCGCCCCTGGTGAGAGAGAGCGCGCCCCTGGTGAGAGAGAGCGCGCCCCTGGTGAGAGAGAGCGCGCCCCTGGTGAGAGAGAGCGCGCCCCTGGTGAGAGAGAGAGCGCCCCTGGTGAGAGAGAGCGCGCCCCTGGTGAGAGAGAGAGCGCCCCTGGTGAGAGAGAGCGCGCCCCTGGTGAGAGAGAGCGCGCCCCTGGTGAGAGAGAGCGCGCCCCTGGTGAGAGAGAGAGAGCGCGCCCTGGTGAGAGAGAGAGCGCCCCCCTGGTGGGAGAGTTAGTTTGTTAATTATCCCCTCACTAACCATAAATCTGCGACACTGAGATTTTGCCGTGCGATTCTGTTTCACTTTTACGTCTCGTGTGTTTTTTGCTTCAGTGTTTTATTATGTTCCAGTTTGATAGAAGTTTAATTATTATATAAGGATAAAGTTCTGCAACTTGCTGCTTTTTGTCAGGGAATTGCAATAGTCATAGTCTGAAAACCTACACTGACCTAAGACTGGCCAGAGCTGAGTGTTTGTTACAATTGTATTCAGTGTAGATAATTGTCTTTGAATTAAACACATCAGCAGTACAAATCTCTCTTCTGTTCTGATAGTTTGTTACAATGTATCAGTGCAGGTAACATGTGGAGTCCAGGCTGCTTAACTTACAGAGGATTGTCTAGACTGGATACAATTGTAACAAACCCTCAGCTGTTAAAAGTATTAGGTGAGAACAGGTTTTCAGCCTCTGGATGTAAATGTTTCCATCCACTGACAGCAGGCAGAGATTTTGAAAATGATGAGAAGAGAAACACAAAGTTGATTAGAAATTTGCAGAACTCTTCATTTTACGGTGAAGAAGCTTTATAGAAAGGGGCCCAGTAAATATTATACCAGAGGCCGCAAGCTCTGTCTGATAATAACCGGTAACTCTCACTGTGCTCTGCCATGGAATCTGCTGGGGGTTGTAGTAGAATAAGTTTAGCAGGTGTGATGATTCTCCCCTCACTCGACTCTCATCTAGGGCATCACATTACCAGTCATGTTATACGGCTGCACATGAAGGGGTTAATAAATGTGTGAATTTGTGGGGGGATGTCCCTGGGGGGCTGTTGCTGGGACCCCGTTTCTCGGTCTCTCGCTGGGAATTTGGACACATTCTTCTGAGGGAGGAATCTGCTCTTTCCCACAGTAAAGTTGTGTAATAAATTCTGATACTTGTTTTATAGTCCTGAGCGGCTGCCAGGTGGCTGTGTGTCTGTGCGGAGCGTCACTGCAGGATGTGTCGTCCCAGTGTATGACCTGCTGCTCATCCCTCATCTTTTCTTATAGTCCTGAGCGGCTGCCAGGTGTCTGTGCGGAGCGTCACTGCAGGATGTGTCGTCCCAGTGTATGACCTGCTGCTCGTCCCTCATCTTTTCTTATAGTCCTGAGCGGCTGCCAGGTGTCTGTGCGGAGCATCACTGCAGGATGTGTCGTCCCAGTGTATGACCTGCTGCTCGTCCCTCATCTTTTCTTATAGTCCTGAGCGGCTGCCAGGTGTCTGTGCGGAGCGTCACTGCAGGATGTGTCGTCCCAGTGTATGACCTGCTGCTCGTCCCTCATCTTTTCTTATAGTCCTGAGCGGCTGGCAGGGGTCTGTGCGGAGCGTCACTGCAGGATGTGCTGCTCGTCCCTGATCTTCCCTTAGGCTTTAATCATGTCTGATTTGGATCTGTCCACGTTCATCCGTTTTTCTCCTTGTTTCACTTTTCTTTATTTCTTTATCAACTGATGAGTAAAAACCAGACAGTAAACCGATGTTGTCCGCGTGCTATGTCCGTTTTTTAGGACACGCGGTGAGTTTCTCGCAACGGACACACGCTCTATTAAGAAACACGGATGTGTGAATTGCCCCATTGACTTGCATGGGTTGGGCGCTGTCCCTTGTTATAATCTAGAGCACACGGACGAGAAACCCGCTCATGTGAATAAGGCCTTATAGTCCTGAGCAGCTGCCAGGTGTCTGTGTGTAGCATCACTGCAGGATGAGTCGTCTCTGTATATGCCCCCGCTCATTGTCCCTCATCTTCCCGGGCACCACTGGGCTCTGGCCGTCGGGTGATGTGACTATGTCAGTTCTCACAGTCAGGCAGATGTGGGAAGGAAGGAGTCCCCGGGGTCTGCGTGGGAGGCGGAGGCCAGTCTGTGAGAATCAGACCGTCCCCTGAGGGCCACGCGTCAATCCACCGGGTTCCCAGGGTGACTGAGAGCCTAATCACTAACGGATCAGCAAAATTATCAGGGATCCTGCAATCAATCTGCCCACAGATTATCCATCTCCTAACCAGAAGAAAATCCACGCTGTCCCCTGTCTGATAGATTATATATAGAATAAAGTCCAGACCGGACAGCATCACTGACAGAGGTACTCCCATCTATAGCCCCCCATCACTGACAGAGGTACTCCCATCTATAGCCCCCCATCACTGACAGAGGTACTCCCATCTATAGCCCCCCATCACTGACAGAGCTACTCCCATCTATAGCCCCCCATCACTGACAGAGGTACTCCCATCTATAGCCCCCCATCACTGACAGAGGTACTCCCATCTATAGCCCCATCACTGACAGAGGTACTCCCATCTATAGCCCCCCATCACTGACAGAGGTACTCCCATCTATAGCCCCATCACTGACAGAGGTACTCCCATCTATAGCCCCCCATCACTGACAGAGGTACTCCCATCTATAGCCCCATCACTGACAGAGGTACTCCCATCTATAGCCCCATCACTGACAGAGGTACTCCCATCTATAGCCCCCCATCACTGACAGAGCTACTCCCATCTATAGCCCCCCATCACTGACAGAGGTACTCCCATCTATAGCCCCATCACTGACAGAGGTACTCCCATCTATAGCCCCATCACTGACAGAGATACTCCCATCTATAGCCCCATCACTGACAGAGGTACTCCCATCCATAGCCCCCCATCACTGACAGAGGTACTCCCATCTATAGCCCCCCATCACTGACAGAGGTACTCCCATCTATAGCCCCATCACTGACAGAGGTACTCCCATCTATAGCCCCATCACTGACAGAGGTACTCCCATCTATAGCCCCCCATCACTGACAGAGGTACTCCCATCTATAGCCCCCCATCACTGACAGAGGTACTCCCATCTATAGCCCCCCATCACTGACAGCGCTACTCCCATCTATACCCCCCATCACTGACAGAGGTACTCCCATCTATAGCCCCATCACTGACAGAGGTACTCCCATCTATAGCCCCCCATCACTGACAGAGGTACTCCCATCTATAGCCCCCCATCACTGACAGAGCTACTCCCATCTATACCCCCCATCACTGACAGAGCTACTCCCATCTATAGCCTCCCATCACTGACAGAGGTACTCCCATCTATAGCCCCCCCATCACTGACAGAGGTACTCCCATCTATAGCCCCCCATCACTGACAGAGGTACTCCCATCTATAGCCCCCCATCACTGACAGAGCTACTCCCATCTATAGCCCCCCATCACTGACAGAGCTACTCCCATCTATAGCCCCATCACTGACAGAGGTACTCCCATCTATAGCCCCATCACTGACAGAGGTACTCCCATCTATAGCCCCATCACTGACAGAGGTACTCCCATCTATAGCCCCATCACTGACAGAGGTACTCCCATCTATAGCCCCCCATCACTGACAGAGGTACTCCCATCTATAGCCCCCCATCACTGACAGAGGTACTCCCATCTATAGCCCCCCATCACTGACAGAGGTACTCCCATCTATAGCCCCATCACTGACAGAGGTACTCCCATCTATAGCCCCATCACTGACAGAGGTACTCCCATCTATAGCCCCATCACTGACAGAGGTACTCCCATCTATAGCCCCATCACTGACAGAGGTACTCCCATCTATAGCCCCCCATCACTGACAGAGGTACTCCCATCTATAGCCCCCCATCACTGACAGCGCTACTCCCATCTATACCCCCCATCACTGACAGAGGTACTCCCATCTATAGCCCCATCACTGACAGAGGTACTCCCATCTATAGCCCCATCACTGACAGAGGTACTCCCATCTATAGCCCCATCACTGTCAGAGGTACTCCCATCTATAGCCCCATCACTGTCAGAGGTACTCCCATCTATAGCCCCATCACTGACAGAGGTACTCCCATCTATAGCCCCCCATCACTGACAGAGGTACTCCCATCTATAGCCCCCCATCACTGACAGAGGTACTCCCATCTATAGCCCCATCACTGACAGAGGTACTCCCATCTATAGCCCCATCACTGACAGAGGTACTACCATCTATAGCCCCCCATCACTGACAGAGGTACTCCCATCTATAGCCCCCCATCACTGACAGAGGTACTCCCATCTATAGCCCCCCATCACTGACAGCGCTACTCCCATCTATACCCCCCATCACTGACAGAGGTACTCCCATCTATAGCCCCATCACTGACAGAGGTACTCCCATCTATAGCCCCATCACTGACAGAGCTACTCCCATCTATAGCCCCCCATCACTGACAGAGCTACTCCCATCTATAGCCCCCCATCACTGACAGAGGTACTCCCATCTATAGCCCCCCATCACTGACAGAGGTACTCCCATCTATAGCCCCATCACTGACAGAGGAACTCCCATCTATAGCCCCATCACTGACAGAGGTACTCCCATCTATAGCCCCCCATCACTGACAGAGGTACTCCCATCTATAGCCCCCCATCACTGACAGAGGTACTCCCATCTATAGCCCCCCATCACTGACAGCGCTACTCCCATCTATACCCCCCATCACTGACAGAGGTACTCCCATCTATAGCCCCATCACTGACAGAGGTACTCCCATCTATACCCCCCATCACTGACAGAGGTACTCCCATCTATAGCCCCATCACTGACAGAGGTACTCCCATCTATACCCCCCATCACTGACAGAGGTACTCCCATCTAATGCCCCCCATCACTGACAGAGGTACTCCCATCTAATGCCCCCCATCACTGACAGAGGTACTCCCATCTATAGCCCCCCATCACTGACAGAAGTACTCCCATCTATAGCCCCCCCATCACTGACAGAGGTACTCCCATCTATAGCCCCCCCATCACTGACAGAGCTACTCCCATCTATAGCCCCCCATCACTGACAGAGGTACTCCCATCTATAGCCCCATCACTGACAGAGGTACTCCCATCTATAGCCCCCCATCACTGACAGAGGTACTCCCATCTATAGCCCCCATCACTGACAGAGGTACTCCCATCTATAGCCCCATCACTGACAGAGGTACTCCCATCTATACCCCCCATCACTGACAGAGGTACTCCCATCTATAGCCCCATCACTGACAGAGGTACTCCCATCTATACCCCCCATCACTGACAGAGGTACTCCCATCTATAGCCCCATCACTGACAGAGGTACTCCCATCTATACCCCCCATCACTGACAGAGGTACTCCCATCTATAGCCCCCCATCACTGACAGAGGTACTCCCATCTATAGCCCCCCATCACTGACAGATGTACTCCCATCTATAGCCCCCCCATCACTGACAGAGGTACTCCCATCTATAGCCCCCCCATCACTGACAGAGCTACTCCCATCTATAGCCCCCCATCACTGACAGAGGTACTCCCATCTATAGCCCCCCATCACTGACAGAGGTACTCCCATCTATAGCCCCATCACTGACAGAGGTACTCCCATCTATAGCCCCCCATCACTGACAGAGGTACTCCCATCTAATGCCCCCCATCACTGACAGAGCTACTCCCATCTATAGCCCCCCATCACTGACAGAGGTACTCCCATCTATAGCCCCATCACTGACAGAGGTACTCCCATCTATAGCCCCCCATCACTGACAGAGGTACTCCCATCTATAGCCCCAACACTGACAGAGCTACTCCCATCTATAGCCCCCCATCACTGACAGAGATACTCCCATCTATAGCCCCCTATCACTGACAGCGCTACTCCCATCTATAGTCCCCCCCCCCCCATCTTTTTCAATAACAGCAGCACAGAGGACACCCTGTCCTTTAATACACATTACCGAGTATAATAGTCAGGGCCGGCGTGTCACTCAGCTTTTCAGGCTTCTGTCAGTTTTGCGTCCTCCACTCTTTTGTTATTCAGGAGTATGAAAAGCTGGATGACAATCGTGGGGGACTGTAATGGCGGCCATATTGCACCCAGCTTTGCCAGAAACCACCAAGAGAATTTTTGTCCCCTTGACAGATGAGGATCTTTTACAGGGAGCCGTCCAAGGAGACTCGGACCACGTTCACACTCGGCGTTTGCTGCGTTTCTTTTTTTACTTTTTAATGGCGTTTTACATTGAAGTCTTTGGACCGGGTTTTGGGTTGTGGGGTTTTTGTGACCAGTGGCGTTTGGTGAAGATGCCGCGTGCTGTGGGGGTTGCGTTTTTTGTGTCGTTTTTCACGTAGGATTCTCTATAGGATTTAAAAAAATAAAGAAAAAAACCCGCTGGAAGAACAGTATGTGTGAGGGGTCATGGGGCGCTATATGGATGGCGGAGCTCTGGGGTGACCCCTATATGTGGGGTCCCTGATTGACTAGTGTATCCCCTTCTGCTGTGTCAGGAGCCCCCCGGGGTGTGCGGCAGGACTCGGGGTCCTCACGATCAGCCACGATTTTGTGCGGTCTATTTTTACACTGAGGTTTTGTTGTACACGTGGGAGGCGCGAGGCGCGGAGGCAGCGATGAATAGGAGAGCGATTTGTAGATAAATGACCTCAAGCTGCGGCTCAATGCAAACGTCTGAATGCAGCGGAGCGGCAAATAACACGCACGACGCGCACAGTACAGATCCCGCAGCCCCCCGCAATGTCACATGACCACCGGCTAGAAAGACTCCCCTCTATATAATGTGTATGTAGCAGAAGAAGCGAGAACATTGCCGCCCCGAATACAGTAATGACCTGGAAATATCAGACCCAGGGACCTAAACGAGACGCCAAATACACGAGGACAATGTCCGTCAGTACAAAACTGCTATGGGGCCGCCTCCCAGCTTTCCACACATCCTGAATGGCATTGCTCTCCTCCCGGCACCTCTATCTTCCTGACCTGTCTGTGTCAGTCCACACTTAGTTATAGGTCCAGCCAATGGAGGAGAGTTCTATAATGTACAGAAAAAAATCATCCGTAATAAGAATTCATGATATAAAATTAACCCTGTGCGTATTATTAGTGTCAATGCTGTGTCTGGGATACTTCTTCTACTGGTATTTATTGGAAACAGTCAGCAAGTTTGTAGACAGACAACTCGTTACATCTCAGCTCCTATATTACAGGGGGGGGGGGGGGCAATTTTTCCAACATCGTGTTAATGTACAGGGCCTGGTGCAAAAACGCCACTGACCAGAGTGCAAATAACCAGAGCAAGCCATGTACAGACACCGAACTAGCAGGGAATTCTGGGAGATTTTAACCCGTAACTCAGGATCAGTACAGGATAAGTAATGTAATGTATGTACACAGTGACTCCACCAGCAGAATAGTGAGTGCAGCTCTGGAGTATAATACAGGCTGTAACTCAGGATCAGTACAGGATAAGTAATGTATGTACACAGTGACTCCACCAGCAGAATAGTGAGTGCAGCTCTGGAGTATAATACTGGATGTAACTCAGGATCAGTACAGGATAAGTAATGTATGTACACAGTGACTCCACCAGCAGAATAGTGAGTGCAGCTCTGGAGTATAATACAGGATGTAACTCAGGATCAGTACAGGATAAGTAATGTATGTACACAGTGACTCCACCAGCAGAATAGTGAGTGCAGCTCTGGAGTATAATACAGGATGTAACTCAGGATCAGTACAGGATAAGTAATGTAATGTATGTACACAGTGACTCCACCAGCAGAATAGTGAGTGCAGCTCTGGAGTATAATACAGGATGTAACTCAGGATCAGTACAGGATAAGTAATGTAATGTATGTACACAGTGACTCCACCAGCAGAATAGTGAGTGCAGCTCTGGAGTATAATACAGGGGGTTTCTCAGGATCAGTACAGGATAAGTAATGTAATGTAAGTACACAGTGACTCCACCAGCAGAATAGTGAGTGCAGCTCTGGAGTATAATACAGGATGTAACTCAGGATCAGTACAGGATAAGTAATGTAATGTATGTACACAGTGACTCCACCAGCAGAATAGTGAGTGCAGCTCTGGAGTATAATACAGGATGTAACTCAGGATCAGTACAGGATAAGTAATGTAATGTATGTACACAGTGACTCCACCAGCAGAATAGTGAGTGCAGCTCTGGAGTATAATACAGGATGTAACTCAGGATCAGTGCAGGATAAGTAATGTATGTACACAGTGACTCCACCAGCAGAATAGTGAGTTCAGCTCTGGAGTATAATACAGGATGTAACTCAGGATCAGTACAGGATAAGTAATGTAATGTAAGTACACAGTGACTCCACCAGCAGAATAGTGAGTGCAGCTCTGGAGTATAATACAGGATGTAACTCAGGATCAGTGCAGGATAAGTAATGTAATGTATGTACATAGTGACTCCACCAGCAGAATAGTGAGTGCAGCTCTGGAGTATAATACAGGATGTAACTCAGGATCAGTACAGGATATGGAGGCTTTCTGGGTGTATTTTGCAGGGAGTGGAGTTGACATTTGGAAGGGGTAAATACATGTATACTAATACCCAGAGTTGAGTAATTGTCTTTGTTCTCCTTTCTTTCCTGGTTAAACAATCCGATTATCAGAAGAAACATCAGAATCTCTCATAAATTTGACCCTACAATTATCAGGGAATTAAAAGGGGCACCTAAACTTTGTAATATAAACCTTATTTGTATTTCCCACAGTTCTCTGGATGCAGTGTAAAGAATGGAGGTTTATATTTTGGTTGTCATGGCTGCGTCCAAAGTTCTGTTTATATACAAATAATACATGTAAATTCTTTCTCAAGATTTCTGCTTAACAGGATCAAGTATTGGTACATATATACAGTGACGTCATGTGCTGCTATATACAGTGATGTAACGTGCTGCTATATACAGTGATGTGATGTCATGTGCTGCTATATACAGTGACGTCATGTGCTGCTATATACAGTGATGTCATGTGCTGCTATATACTGTGATGTGATGTCATGTGCTGCTATATACAGTGATGTCATGCGTTGTATACAGCGATGTAACGTGCTGCTATATACAGTGATGTCATGTGTTATATACAGTGATGTCATGTGCTGCTATATACAGTGATGTCGTGTTATATACAGTGATGTCATGTGCTGCTATATACAGTGATGTCGTGTTATATACAGTGATGTCATGTGCTGCTATTTACAGTGATGTCATGTGCTATATACAGTGATGTTGTGTTATATACAGTGATGTAACATGCTGCTATTTACAGTGATGTCATGTGCTATATACAGTGATGTCGTGTTATATACAGTGATGTAACGTGCTGCTATTTACAGTGATGTCATGTGTTGTTATATACAGTGATGTCATGTGTTATATACAGTGATGTCGTGCTGCTATATACAGTGATGTAACGTGCTGCTATATACAGTGATGTGATGTCATGTGCTGCTATATACAGTGATGTGATGTCATGTGCTGCTATATACAGTGATGTAACATGCTTCTATATACAGTGATGTGTTATATACAGTGATGTAACATGCTGCTATATACAGTGATGTCATGTGCTGCTATATACAGTGATGTCGTGTTATATACAGTGATGTCATGTACTGCTATTTACAGTGATGTCATGTGCTATATACAGTGATGTCGTGTTATATACAGTGATGTAACGTGCTGCTATTTACAGTGATGTCATATGTTGTTATATACAGTGATGTCATGTGTTATATACAGTGATGTCGTGCTGCTATATACAGTGATGTAACGTGCTGCTATATACAGTGATGTGATGTCATGTGCTGCTATATACAGTGATGTGATGTCATGTGCTGCTATATACAGTGATGTAACATGCTTCTATATACAGTGATGTGTTATATACAGTGATGTAACATGCTGCTATATACAGTGATGTCATGTGCTGCTATATACAGTGATGTCGTGTTATATACAGTGATGTCATGTACTGCTATTTACAGTGATGTCATGTGCTATATACAGTGATGTCGTGTTATATACAGTGATGTAACGTGCTGCTATTTACAGTGATGTCATATGTTGTTATATACAGTGATGTCATGTGTTATATACAGTGATGTCGTGCTGCTATATACAGTGATGTAACGTGCTGCTATATACAGTGATGTCATGTGTTATATACAGTGATGTCATGTGTTATATACAGTGATGTCATGTGTTATATACAGTGATGTCATGTGTTGTATACAGTGATGTCATGTGTTGTATACAGTGATGTCGTGTTGTATACAGTGATGTTGTGTTATATACAATGATGTAATGTGCTGCTATATACAGTGATGTCGTGTTGTATACAGTGATGTTGTGTTGTATACAGTGATGTCGTTTTGTATACAGTGATGTTGTGTTGTATACAGTGATGTAACGTGCCGCTATACACAGTGATGTCATGTGTTGTTATATACAGGAATGTGATTTCATGTGTTGTTATATACAGGAATGTGATGTCATGTGTTGTTATATACAGGAATGTGATGTCATGTGCTGCTATTTACAGTGATGTAACGTGCTGCTATATACAGTGATGTCATGTGTTGTTATATACAGGAATGTGATGTCATGTGTTGTTATATACAGGAATGTGATGTCATGTGGTGTTATATACAGGAATGTGATGTCATGTGTTGTTATATACAGGAATGTGATGTCGTGTTATATACAGGAATGTGATGTCATGTGTTGTTATATACAGGAATGTGATGTCATGTGTTGTTATATACAGGAATGTGATGTCATGTGCTGCTATATACAGTGATGTCGTGTTGTATACAGTGATGTTGTGTTGTATAGAGTGATGTCATGTGCTGCTATATACAGTGATGTCGTGTTGTATACAGTGATGTTGTGTTGTATAGAGTGATGTAACGTGCCGCTATACACAGTGATGTAACGTGCCGCTATATACAGTGATGTCATGTGTTGTTATATACAGGAATGTGATGTCATGTGTTTTATACAGTGATGTCATATCCGGCGATGTTGTGCTGTATGGTATCTATACATTGCAGTGTGTGTCCTGTGTATTGTGATGACATAGTTGTGCAGTCACATGACTTGTCATTTACACTTCTTCCATTCTGTTACTTGGGGTCCAGAGACCCCCCCCCCCACACACACACACCCTCTGTGGTCGGGTTTGGTTTCCATTGCACCCCTATGACTACGCCACAATCACTGCCCTACGGGTCCAGGAGGTTCTGATTTGTGGAGTGCGCCGCAGTTGGGGCCACTTTCTTTTTGAGGGTTAATGTGGTCGTTACAGGGTTAATTACGTAGATCACCAATGTTCCCTTCACTCCGGGGACTTCTGTCTGATCCCTGCGGAGGAAATACCAGATGATTGTTAGGACAGATCTGGACTCCGGCCCAACATTAAAGGCTGAAATATGTTGTGATCCTTATCTGATGGGGCTGATTACTAATCCTGGGAGTGCACAGGATCCCCGGCCCCCACATCTTCACACAGGGACCCCCTATTATGTGGCAATAAGGGCTGAATGCAGAGATTGCAGCCTGTGATACTACAACTCCCAATCTGCTGGTTGGCCAACGACATCAGCTGTGACCTGGACTCCCCCAGGGGACTGTCCGTCCGCCCGGCCTCATAGACATCAGTGGATCCTGTCAAAATCCGCAAGAGTGCCCATAAAATGTCCAACTAACAAACAGACATAGATGTAGCAGAGCTCAGCAGGCGTGAAGGCTATCTGCATGTTTGCGCCTAAGCAAGTGTCGCCAATTCCATCAGATTTGACCGCAGCAATAGTGCAGCGCCATTCTTCTGCCATGACCAACCCCACCTGAGCCCATTATAAGCCAAGTAGGTCCAACGAGCGGCGTGGGAATTAAACGTACGACGGATCCAGCAATGCGCCAAAACTTCTGCTATGAACAAAAAGAGCCTAAAATATATGCAAACATTGAATATTTCTCCTCCTACCATGAGAACCTCATTGTGTATCTAATCCTATCATGTGTGATACTGTCTGCTGAGCCGTGTATCTAATCCTATCATGTGTGATACTGTCTGCTGAGCTGTGTATCTAATCCTATCATGTGTGATACTGTCTGCTGAGCTGTGTATCTAATCCTATCATGTGTGATACTGTCTGCTGAGCCGTGTATCTAATCCTATCATGTGTGATACTGTCTGCTGAGCTGTGTATCTAATCCTAACATGTGTGATACTGTCTGCTGAGCCGTGTATCTAATCCTATCATGTGTGATACTGTCTGCTGAGCTGTGTATCTAATCCTATCATGTGTGATACTGTCTGCTGAGCTGTGTATCTAATCTATCATGTGTGATCCTTTCTCCTGAGCCATGTATCTAATCCTATCATGTGTGATACTGTCTGCTGAGCCGTGTATCTAATATATCATGTGTGATACTGTCTGCTGAGCTGTGTATCTAATCCTAACATGTGTGATACTGTCTCCTGAGCCGCTGTATCTAATCCTATCATGTGTGATACTGTCTGCTGAGCTGTGTATCTAATCCTATCATGTGTGATACTGTCTGCTGAGCTGTGCATCTAATCCTATCATGTGTGATACTGTCTGCTGAGCTGTATCTAATCCTATCATGTGTGATACTGTCTGCTGAGCTGTGTATCTAATCCTATCATGTGTGATACTGTCTGCTGAGCTGTGTATCTAATCCTATCATGTGTGATACTGTCTGCTGAGCTGTATCTAATCCTATCATGTGTGATACTGTCTGCTGAGCTGTGTATCTAATCCTATCATGTGTGATACTGTCTGCTGAGCTGTGCATCTAATCCTATAATGTGTGATACTGTCTGCTGAGCTGTGTATCTAATCCTATAATGTGTGATACTGTCTGCTGAGCTGTGTATCTAATCCTATCATGTGTGATACTGTCTGCTGAGCTCTGTATCTAATCCTATCATGTGTGATACGGTCTGCTGAGCCATGTATCTAATCCTATCATGTGTGATACTGTCTGCTGAGCTGTGCATCTAATCCTATAATGTGTGATACTGTCTACTGAGCTGTGTATCTAATCCTATCATGTGTGATACTGGCTGCTGAGCTGTGTACCTAATCCTATCATGTGTGATACTGTCTGCTGAGCTGCTGTATCTAATCCTATCATGTGTGATACTGTCTGCTGAGCTCTGTATCTAATCCTATCATGTGTGATACTGTCTGCTGAGCTGTGTATCTAATCCTATCATGTGTGATACTGTCTGCTGAGCTGTGTATCTAATCCTATCATGTGTGATACTGTCTGCTGAGCTGTGTATCTAATCCTATCATGTGTGATAGTCTGCTGAGCTGTGTATCTAATCCTATCATGTGTGATACTGTCTACTGAGCTCTGTATCTAATCCTATCATGTGTGATACGGTCTGCTGAGCCATGTATCTAATCCTATCATGTGTGATACTGTCTGCTGAGCTGTGCATCTAATCCTATAATGTGTGATACTGTCTGCTGAGCTGCTGTATCTAATCCTATCATGTGTGATACTGTCTGCTGAGCTGTGTATCTAATCCTATCATGTGTGATACTGTCTGCTGAGCTGTGTATCTAATCCTATCATGTGTGATACTGTCTACTGAGCTCTGTATCTAATCCTATCATGTGTGATACGGTCTGCTGAGCCATGTATCTAATCCTATCATGTGTGATACGGTCTGCTGAGCCGTGTATCTAATCTATCATGTGTGATACGGTCTGCTGAGCCACAGTATCTAATCCTATCATGTGTGACACTGTCTGCTGAGCTGTGTATCTAATCTATCATGTGTGATACTGTCTGCTGAGCTGTGTATCTAATCCTATCATGTGTGATACTGTCTGCTGAGCTGTGTATCTAATCCTAACATGTGCGATACTGTCTGCTGAGCCGTGTATCTAATCCTATCATGTGTGATACTGTCTGCTGAGCTGCTGTATCTAATCCTATCATGTGTGATACTGTCTGCTGAGCTGTGTATCTAATCCTATCATGTGTGATACTGTCTGCTGAGCTGTGTATCTAATCCTATCATGTGTGATACTGTGTGCTGAGCTGTGTATCTAATCCTATCATGTGTGACGCTGTCTGCTGAGCTGTGTATCTAATCCTATCATGTGTGATACTGCCTGCTGAGCTGTGTATCTAATCCTATCATGTGTGATACTGTCTGCTGAGCTGTATATCTAATCCTATCATGTGTGATACTGACTGCTGAGCTGTGTATAATCCTATCATGTGTGATACTGTCTGCTGAGCTGTGTATCTAATCCTATCATGTGTGATACTGTGTGCTGAGCTGTGTATCTAATCCTATCATGTGTGATACTGTCTGCTGAGCCCCTGTATCTAATCCTATCATGTGTGATACGGTCTGCTGAGCCGTGTATCTAATCCTATCATGTGTGATACTGTCTGCTGAGCTGTGTATCTAATCCTATCATGTGTGATACGGTCTGCTGAGCCGTGTATCTAATCTATCATGTGTGATACTGTCTGAGGCCACCATGGTGCCTCATTCCGGGGGCTTTCATATATCCTATCAGGTAACAGACTTTCCATGAGCGTCGTCTCCTCTGCGGTCTTTGTATCTTCGCGGTGTTTTCGTGCTGACGTTCCGCGCTGACATCCCGCTTTTCTTCTTTGCAGGGTCCCTGTGTTCTCTGACCATTGGGAAGACGTTCCCTGAGGATGAAGGACGGTACAAATGTTTGGCTGAGAATTCGGCAGGAAAAGCTGAGAGCACCTGTAACGTGACTGTAGAAGGTGAGTGTCCGGGTCCCGCGGCAGACGCTTTACCTGCGCGTCCACATAACCGCCAATAATAGCACGTTCTCCAGGTTTATATGGATTCTGCCGGCCAGAGGTCATTACAGCTCCTTATACTCAGCTTTTCTTATGGACTGTGGGGCCCTTGTGGTGTTAGGGGCCCTGTTGATACCTCTGGAGCCCCTATTTCTATGCCGCTGTATTCATTGTTTTAGAAAGTTTTACATTTGGATACAAATTGTCCAGAGTGACACCCATCATCCCCATCATCCGCTTCTGTAATCACTTATTTGTTGGTGCAGACAATGATGATGGAATTTTTAAAGGGCCGGCGCAATATTCTGAGAATGAAGCTTAATCATGTGATAATGAAATGTTCTACAACTTTCTAATATACTTTGTTTCTATTCCTTTCCATTTTCAAGATCTCTGTTTACTTGCTGTTAATGAATGGATTCACTGTTTAGCTTATTGTCGGGTTGCCTAAGTTGTATACAATTGCTGTAAGTCACTGAACGTAAGCAGAGATTTTGAAAATGGTGTCTATTTTAAAGTTTCTGAACTTATTGTTATACAAGAATTCGGCTTCTTTTACATGAAATCAGAAAAGCCTTCAGTCCGAGCGTAATGAAGAAAGCTCTGCAACGTTCTGACTTTGTGTTTTAGTTCTGAATTTTCAGGATCTCTATTTGCTGCCAGTGAATGACATCAATTTTGTCTAATCTAGGCAATCCTCTCTAAGGAGTTCCTTACTACATTCCTTATGTTTCTATTTATTGACCACAAGCAGAGATCTTAAAAATATAAGACGTTAGCAATATTTTGTGCTTCTTGATTTACATGGGACTTTAGTGAGGGACTTGCCACCTCTGTATACCTGCAGCCCGGCATGCTGATCATTGTAGTCCGTGTGGATATTCCAGTCCTCTGATGTCACCGTCTGTCCGTGGCGCGAGGTTACGGGTGATGCTGCAGAGTGACAGGGGCAGCTGTCAGATTGCGATGCCGGGCGGCAGGGCAGGATTACCCCTGATCTCTCCAGCTGTCGGGCGTTCCTTCATGATGTATTATCATCTGACCCCCTCATTGTTATTTGCGTTGCTCGGTTTATGATAATTTTGCTGAGAAGTTTTCTTTGTTTTATTTCAGATACTTCAGGAAAAACTGAGATCATAAAAATGAAGAAGCCGAAAAGTAACGCTGCACCTGCCAACATGTCAGAAAGTAAGTGACCCCCTAAATGCGTACAACATGCATCCAATCATGACGTGCAAAGAATTCGGAGAATCAGGAGCAAAAAGATTATTCTGTCACATTATGTAAGACATGAATGAGGTTCTCTCTATTAGTGAGGTCGGTTCTCTCTCTATTAGTGAGGTCGGTTCTCTCTATTAGTGAGGTCGGTTCTCTCTCTATTAGTGAGGTCGGTTCTCTCTCTATTAGTGAGGTCGGTTCTCTCTATTAGTGAGGTCGGTTCTCTCTATTAGTGAGGTCTGTTCTCTCTATTAGTGAGGTCGGTTCTCTCTATTAGTGAGGTCGGTTCTCTCTCTATTAGTGAGGTCGGTTCTCTCTCTATTAGTGAGGTCGGTTCTCTCTCTATTAGTGAGGTCGGTTCTCTCTATTAGTGAGGTCGGTTCTCTCTCTATTAGTGAGGTCGGTTCTCTCTCTATTAGTGAGGTCGGTTCTCTCTCTATTAGTGGGGTCGGTTCTCTCTCTATTAGTGAGGTCGGTTCTCTCTATTAGTGAGGTCGGTTCTCTCTCTATTAGTGGGGTCGGTTCTCTCTATTAGTGAGGTCGGTTCTCTCTCTATTAGTGAGGTCGGTTCTCTCTATTAGTGAGGTCGGTTCTCTCTCTATTAGTGAGGTCGGTTCTCTCTCTATTAGTGAGGTCGGTTCTCTCTCTATTAGTGAGGTCGGTTCTCTCTATTAGTGAGGTCGGTTCTCTCTCTATTAGTGGGGTCGGTTCTCTCTATTAGTGAGGTCGGTTCTCTCTCTATTAGTGAGGTCGGTTCTCTCTATTAGTGAGGTCGGTTCTCTCTCTATTAGTGAGGTCGGTTCTCTCTCTATTAGTGAGGTCGGTTCTCTCTCTATTAGTGAGGTCGGTTCTCTCTCTATTAGTGAGGTCGGTTCTCTCTCTATTAGTGAGGTCGGTTCTCTCTCTATTAGTGAGGTCGGTTCTCTCTCTATTAGTGAGGTCGGTTCTCTCTCTATTAGTGCGGTCGGTTCTCTCTCTTAGTGAGGTCGGTTCTCGGTTACGGAGGCCGGTTCTCGCTGGGTTACGGAGGCCGGTCCTCGCTGGGTTACGGAGGCCGGTCCTCGCTGGGTTACGGAGGCCGGTCCTCGCTGGGTTACGGAGGCCGGTCCTCGCTGGGTTACGGAGGCCGGTCCTCGCTGGGTTACGGAGGTCGGTTCTCTTCACTCTTGAGCGGACTGTTTTAGGTTGAATGGTCTCGGTTCTGGATACCACCCAGAGATCAGTGGAGCTGCCCTTCTGTCCTAGTTGTGGAGACGTCTTCCATGTGTTTCCTTATCCCTCCGGCTGGGTCATGTGAACATCCTGTGTGGGAGCAGCAGATCTGGGGCCTCACATGTTTAACCTCTTCAGTGCCACCACTTCATACATCTTGAAGGCGGCAGTAGGTTTACTCTGTATTTTCACGTCTCACTGTTAGAGCGCAGCGTTATGGGACGTCAGCCCAGCAATAAATAATGGATTTACGTCCTCAGTGAAGCCGTACAGTAAATGTTGGCGACATAATGTGATATTTGCTCCTGCAGTGTAAATAAATATGTGACGCTGTGGAATAAGATTCTCATGTTATTGAGGGAATGAACAGTAAAAAAGAGGTTATTCATTTAGAGAGGGATTGTCCAAAGACCATAACTGCCAAGAAACCCCACAGCCTGGTGCCAGCTGCCAGTCATACGCTTCTTACCCAAGATCCTGGTGCCAGCTGCCAGTCATATGGTCCTTACCCAAGATCCTGGTGCCAACTGCCAGTCATATGCTCCTTACCCAAGATCCTGGTGCCAGCTGCCAGTCATATGCTCCTTACCCAAGATCCTGGTGCCAGCTGCCAGTCATATGCTCCTTACCCAAGATCCTGGGGCCAGCTGCCAGTCATATGCTCCTTACCCAAGATCCTGGTGCCAGCTGCCAGTCATATGCTCCTTACCCAAGATCCTGGTGCCAGCTGCCAGTCATATGGTCCTTACCCAAGATTCTGGTGCCAGCTGCCAGTCATATAGTCCTTACCCAAGATCCTGGGGCCAGCTGCCAGTCATATGCTCCTTACCCAAGATCCTGCTGCCAGTCATATGGTCCTTACCCAAGATTCTGGTGCCAGCTGCCAGTTATATGGTCCTTACCCAAGATCCTGGGGCCAGCTGCCAGTCATATGCTCCTTACCCAAGATTCTGGTGCCAGCTGCCAGTCATATGGTCCTTACCCAAGATCCTGGGGCCAGCTGCCAGTCATATGGTCCTGACCCAATATCCTGCTGCCAGTCATATGGTCCTTACCCAAGAGCCTGGTGTCAGCTGCCAGTCATATGGTTGTGAGCCTGGTGTGCGCTGCCAATCATATGGTCCTTACCCAAGATCCTGCTGCCAGTCATATGGTCCTTACCCAACATCCTGATGTCAACTGCCTGTCATATGGTCCTGATCCAAGAGTTGGTGCCAGCTGCCAGTCATATGGTCCTGACCCAAGAGCCTGGTGTCAGCTGCCAGTCATATAGTCTTGGTCCAAGAGCCTGGTGTCAGCTGCCAGTCATATGGTCATGAGCCAGAACGTGGTGCCAGCTGCCAGTCATGTGGTCCTCACCCAAGAGCTATAGGTTTGCTGCCAGTCATATGGTGCTATATTGAGAGCCTGGTGCCAGCTGCCAGTCACATGGTCCTGACCCAAGAGCCTGGTGTCAGCTGCCAGTCATATGGTGGTGAGCCTGGTGTCCGCTGCCAGTCATATAGTCTTGGTCCAGGAGCCTGGTGTCAACTGTCAGTCATGTTATATTGAACGGTTCCATATCTTTGATATTCTTCTTCCATTTTGATTTATTATTGAATCTGTTTGAGCTGCAGCTTCTCTAAGACTTTGTTTTTATCTTGAGATTATTTGCATAAAATCATTTGCTTTCCTCGTTCTGTACTAATCTTGAGTCACATCATGTCTGTACAGCCAGAACTGCATTCACAGGTCTGCTGCTTACCTGTTAGCTCTCAGGCGGCAGGACTATTCATGTCCCTGTTTTGTTGTCCATACATGATGTAGTGTTTATACCAGGTACTTTATAGTTGTCTATATGGTATTTACATTATGGGATATTATGGGTTAATAAGAATATTCTGATTTAAATCCAGAGGCGGAAAATCTGTACAGACCTAGTACTTCTCACAGCTCAGGGTTTGTTTCATTTGCATCCAATTTAGATAATCCTTTGTGAGCTAAACAGTCTCAACTCCACTCAGATACATTGTAACAAACTATCTGGACAGGAGAGAGATTTCTTTTCCTCACAGAGGATGGTCTGCACACATCTGTGTGAGCAGGACAAGGTCAGGACAGGATTTCAGCCTTTAAATGTTCTCATTCACTGAAATTAAGCAGAGATATTGAAAATGGTGGTGAATTGAAACGTAAAGTCTATTACAAAGTAGCAGAACTTTTTATTATGCAATAAATAAACTTTATGAGCATAAGACAGGACGAGCTTGTTAACTCCGCGTCCTGGCAGAAGATATTCTGTAATCGCTGTGCGCCATCGCCATATGAGCACTTCAATGGTTTGACCTCTTTAAAAACGTTTTAAGCCCACAGATGATTGCGCAGATTGTTCTATTTGTGTCTTGAAGTCTCACGTTTTGCTTTTCTGGCACAATGGAAACTTCTTGTATAAACAAAGCGACGCAGTGAAGTGTGCGAGGAGAGCAACCTCCATATTGTGGCAGCTACCGGAGAGCGTCCGACTCTTAGCATGGAAAGCACAATGTGCAGAGCGATTACTGGTGACATCTGTATATGTAATGTCAGCGCGAGATCCTGAGCAGAGCAAACGCTCCAATAATGCAGCAACTCTGCACTGCCGCACCCGCGACACCGGCCCCCAAGAGTCCGAACGCAGAAGGAGCTTAGCTAAAAAGTTTTATTTTTAATTCCTCCTTATTAGGTCACAGTATTATAGTAGTTATATTCCTGTATATAGGAGCAGCATTATAGTAGTTATATTCTTGTATATAGGGGGCAGTATTATAGTAGTTATATTCTTGTATATAAGAGCAGTATTATAGTAGTTATATTCTTGTATATAGGAGCAGTATTATAGTAGTTATATTCCTGTATATAGGGGCAGTATTATAGTAGTTATATTCTTGTATATAGGAGGCAGTATTATAGTAGTTATATTCTTGTATATAGGGGCAGTATTATAGTAGTTATATTCTTGTATATAGGGGGCAGTATTATAGTAGTTATATTCTTGTATATAGGGGGCAGTATTATAGTAGTTATATTCTTGTATATAGGGGCAGTATTATAGTAGTTATATTCTTGTATATAGGGGGCAGTATTATAGAAGTTATATTCTTGTATATAGGGAGCAGTATTATAGTAGTTATATTCTTGTATGTAGGAGCAGTATTATAGTAGTTATATTCCTGTATATAGGAGCAGCATTATAGTAGTTATATTCTTGTATATAAGAGCAGTATTATAGTAGTTATATTCTTGTATATAGGAGCAGTATTATAGTAGTTATATTCTTGTATGTAGGAGCAGTATTATAGTAGTTATATTCTTGTATATAGGGGCAGTATTATAGTAGTTATATTCTTGTATATAGGGGCAGTATTATAGTATTTATATTCTTGTATATAGGGGGCAGTATTATAGTAGTTATATTCTTGTATATAGGGAGCAGTATTATAGTAGTTATATTCCTGTATATAGGGGGCAGTATTATAGTAGTTATATTCTTGTATATAGGAGCAGTATTATAGTAGTTATATTCTTGTATATAGGAGCAGTATTATAGTAGTTATATTCCTGTATATAGGGGGCAGTATTATAGTAGTTATATTCTTGTATATAGGGGCAGTATTATAGTAGTTATATTCCTGTATATAGGAGGCAGTATTATAGTAGTTATATTCTTGTATATAGGGGGCAGTATTATAGTAGTTATATTCTTGTATATAGGGGCAGTATTATAGTAGTTATATTCCTGTATATAGGGGGCAGTATTATAGTAGTTATATTCTTGTATATAGGGGGCAGTATTATAGTAGTTATATTCTTGTATATAGGGAGCAGTATTATAGTAGTTATATTCTTGTATATAGGGGCAGTATTATAGTAGTTATATTCTTGTATATAGGGTCAGTATTATAGTACTTATATTCTTGTATATAGGGGCAGTATTATAGTACTTATATTCTTGTATATAGGGGCAGTATTATAGTAGTTATATTCTTGTATATAGGGGGCAGTATTACAGTAGTTATATTCTTGTATATAGGGGCAGTATTATAGTAGTTATATTCTTGTATATAGGGGCAGTATTATAGTAGTTATATTCTTGTATATAGGGGGCAGTATTATAGTAGTTATATTCTTGTATATAGGAGCAGTATTATAGTAGTTATATTCCTGTATATAGGGAGCAGTATTATAGTAGTTATATTCTTGTATATAGGGGGCAGTATTATAGTAGTTATATTCTTGTATATAGGGAGCAGTATTATAGTAGTTATATTCTTGTATATAGAGGGCAGTATTATAGTAGTTATATTCTTGTATATAGGGGGTAGTATTATAGTAGTTATATTCTTGTATATAGGGGGCAGTATTATAGTAGTTGTATTCTTGTATATAGGGGGCAGTATTATAGTAGTTATATTCTTGTATATAGGGGCAGTATTATAGTAGTTATATTCTTATATATAGGGGGCAGTATTATAGTAGTTATATTCTTGTATATAGGGGGCAGTATTATAGTAGTTATATTCTTGTATATAGGGGCAGTATTATAGTAGTTATATTCTTGTATATAGGGGGCAGTATTATAGTAGTTATATTCTTGTATATAGGGGCAGTATTATAGTAGTTATATTCTTGTATATAGGGGGCAGTATTATAGTAGTTATATTCTTGTATATAGGAGGCAGTATTATAGTAGTTATATTCTTGTATATAGGGGGCAGTATTATAGTAGTTATATTCTTGTATATAGGGGGCAGTATTATAGTAGTTATATTCTTGTATATAGGAGCAGTATTATAGTAGTTATATTCTTGTATATAGGAGCACTATTATAGTAGTTATATTCTTGTATATAGGGGCAGTATTATAGTAGTTATATTCTTGTATATAGGGAGCAGTATTATAGTAGTTATATTCTTGTATATAGGAGCAGTATTATAGTAGTTATATTCTTGTATATAGGGGGCAGTATTATAGTAGTTATATTCTTGTATATAGGGGCAGTATTATAGTAGTTATATTCTTGTATATAGGGGGCAGTATTATAGTAGTTATATTCTTGTATATAGGGGGCAGTATTATAGTAGTTATATTCCTGTATATAGGGGGCAGTATTATAGTAGTTATATTCTTGTATATAGGGGGCAGTATTATAGTAGTTATATTCTTGTATATAGGGGGCAGTATTATAGTAGTTATATTCTTGTATATAGGGGGCAGTATTATAGTAGTTATATTCCTGTATATAGGGGGCAGTATTATAGTAGTTATATTCTTGTATATAGGGGCAGTATTATAGTAGTTATATTCTTGTATATAGGAGCAGTATTAGGGCATGACCACACATGGCGGAATTCCTCCGCAACTGTCCGCATCAATGCCGCACCTAATCCGGGTTGCGGATTACGGCTGCGGATCTGCACAAAATGTGCAGAAAATTGATGCGGACTAGCTGCTGCGGACTGCGGGAAAAGTGCTTCCCTTCTCCCTATCAGTGCAGGATAGAGAGAAGGGACAGCACTTTCCCTAGTGATAGTAAAAGAAATTCATACTTACCGCCCGTTGTCTTTATGACGCGTCCCTCCTTCGGCATCCAGCCCGACCTCCCTGGATGACGCGCCAGTCCATGTGACCGCTGCAGCCTGTGCTTGGCCTGTGATTGGCTGCAGCCGTCACTTACACTGAAACGTCATCCTGGGAGGCCGGACTGGAGACAGACGCAGGGAGTTCTCGGTAAGTACGAACTTCATTTTTTTTTACAGATACATGTATATTGGGATCGGTAGTCACTGTCCCGGGTGCAGAAACAGTTACTGCCGATCGCTTAACTCTTTCAGCACCCTGGACAGTGACTATTTACTGACGTCTCCTAGCAACGCTCCCGTCATTACGGGAGCCCCATTGACTTCCTCAGTCTGGCTGTAGACCTAGAAATACATAGGTCCAGCCAGAATGAAGAAATGTCAAGTTAAAAAAGCAAGACGCATCCGCAGCACACATGACATGTGCATGACAGCTGCGGACTTCATTGCGGAACTTTGAATCTCCATTGAAGTCAATGGAGAAATTCCGCCATGAGTCCGCCACTGCTCCGCAACAGACAGAGCATGCTGCGGACACCAAATTCCGCTCCGCAGCCTATGCTCCGCAGTGGAATTGTACGCATCGTGTAAACGAACACTGCTAAATTAAAGTGAAAGTCAATGGAGAAACGGCTCCGCTGCGGAATAACGCTGCGGAGTGTCCGCAGCGGAATTTAAGTGAAATTCCGCCATGTGTGAACCCGCCCTAATAGTAGTTAGATTCTTGTATATAGGGGCAGTATTATAGTAGTTATATTCTTGTATATAGGGGCAGTATTATAGTAGTTATAGTCTTATATATAGGGGGCAGTATTATAGTAGTTATATTCTTGTATATAGGGGCAGTATTATTGTAGTTATATTCTTGTATATAGGAGCAGTATTATAGTAGTTATATTCTTGTATATAGGGGGCAGTATTATAGTAGTTATATTCTTGTATATAGGAGCAGTATTATAGTAGTTATATTCTTGTATATAGGGGCATTATTATAGTAGTTATATTCTTGTATATAGGAGCAGTATTATAGTAGTTATATTCTTGTATATAGGGGCATTATTATAGTAGTTATATTCTTGTATATAGGGGCAGTATTATAGTAGTTATAGTCTTATATATAGGGGGCAGTATTATAGTAGTTATATTCTTGTATATAGGGGCAGTATTATTGTAGTTATATTCTTGTATATAGGAGCAGTATTATAGTAGTTATATTCTTGTATATAGGGGGCAGTATTATAGTAGTTATATTCTTGTATATAGGAGCAGTATTATAGTAGTTATATTCTTGTATATAGGGGCATTATTATAGTAGTTATATTCTTGTATATAGGGGCAGTATTATAGTAGTTATATTCTTGTATATAGGGGCAGTATTATAGTGGTTATATTCCTCTATATAGGGGCAGTATTATAGTAGTTATATTCTTGTATATAGGGGCAGTATTATAGTAGTTATATTCTTGTATATAGGGGCAGTATTATTGTAGTTATATTCTTGTATATAGGGGCAGTATTATAGTAGTTATATTCTTATATATAGGGGGCAGTATTATAGTAGTTATATTCTTGTATATAGGAGCAGTATTATAGTAGTTATATTCTTGTATATAGGGGCATTATTATAGTAGTTATATTCTTGTATATAGGGGCAGTATTATAGTGGTTATATTCCTCTATATAGGGGCAGTATTATAGTAGTTATATTCTTGTATATAGGGGCAGTATTATAGTAGTTATATTCTTGTATATAGGGGCAGTATTATTGTAGTTATATTCTTGTATATAGGGGCAGTATTATAGTAGTTATATTCTTATATATAGGGGGCAGTATTATAGTAGTTATATTCTTGTATATAGGGGCAGTATTATTGTAGTTATATTCTTGTATATAGGAGCAGTATTATAGTAGTTATATTCTTGTATATAGGGGGCAGTATTATAGTAGTTATATTCTTGTATATAGGAGCAGTATTATAGTAGTTATATTCTTGTATATAGGGGCATTATTATAGTAGTTATGTTCTTGTATATAGGGGCAGTATTATAGTGGTTATATTCCTCTATATAGGGGCAGTATTATAGTAGTTATATTCTTGTATATAGGGGCAGTATTATAGTAGTTATATTCTTGTATATAGGGAGCAGTATTATAGTAGTTATATTCTTGTATATAGGGAGCAGTATTATAGTAGTTATATTCTTGTATATATGGGCAGTATTATAGTAGTTATATCCTTGTATATAGGGGCAGTATTATAGTAGTTATATTCTTGTATATAGGTGCAGTATTATAGTAGTTATATTCTTGTATATAGGGAGCAGTATTATAGTAGTTATATTCTTGTATATAGGGGGCAGTATTATAGTAGTTATATTCTTGTATATAGGAGCAGTATTATAGTAGTTATATTCCTGTATATATGGGGCAGTATGATAGTAGTTATATTCTTGTATATATGGGGCAGTATGATAGTAGTTATATTCTTGTATATAGGGGCAGTATTATAGTAGTTATATTCTTGTATATAGGAGCAGTATTATAGTAGTTATATTCTTGTATATAGAAGGCAGTATTATAGTAGTTATATTCTTGTATATAGGGGGCAGTATTATAGTAGTTATATTCTTGTATATAGGGGGCAGTATTATAGTAGTTATATTCTTGTATATAGGGGGCAGTATTATAGTAGTTATATTCTTGTATATAGGGGCAGTATTATAGTAGTTATATTCTTGTATATAGGGAGCAGTATTATAGTAGTTATATTCTTGTATATAGGGGCAGTATTACAGTAGTTATATTCTTGTATATAGGGGCATTATTATAGTAGTTATGTTCTTGTATATAGGGGCAGTATTATAGTGGTTATATTCCTCTATATAGGGGCAGTATTATAGTAGTTATATTCTTGTATATAGGGGCAGTATTATAGTAGTTATATTCTTGTATATAGGGAGCAGTATTATAGTAGTTATATTCTTGTATATAGGGAGCAGTATTATAGTAGTTATATTCTTGTATATATGGGCAGTATTATAGTAGTTATATCCTTGTATATAGGGGCAGTATTATAGTAGTTATATTCTTGTATATAGGTGCAGTATTATAGTAGTTATATTCTTGTATATAGGGAGCAGTATTATAGTAGTTATATTCTTGTATATAGGGGGCAGTATTATAGTAGTTATATTCTTGTATATAGGAGCAGTATTATAGTAGTTATATTCCTGTATATATGGGGCAGTATGATAGTAGTTATATTCTTGTATATATGGGGCAGTATGATAGTAGTTATATTCTTGTATATAGGGGCAGTATTATAGTAGTTATATTCTTGTATATAGGAGCAGTATTATAGTAGTTATATTCTTGTATATAGAAGGCAGTATTATAGTAGTTATATTCTTGTATATAGGGGGCAGTATTATAGTAGTTATATTCTTGTATATAGGGGGCAGTATTATAGTAGTTATATTCTTGTATATAGGGGGCAGTATTATAGTAGTTATATTCTTGTATATAGGGGCAGTATTATAGTAGTTATATTCTTGTATATAGGGAGCAGTATTATAGTAGTTATATTCTTGTATATAGGGGCAGTATTACAGTAGTTATATTCTTGTATATAGGGGCAGTATTATAGTAGTTATATTCTTGTATATAGAAGGCAGTATTATAGTAGTTATATTCTTGTATATAGGGGGCAGTATTATAGTAGTTATATTCTTGTATATAGGGGCAGTATTACAGTAGTTATATTCTTGTATATAGGGGCAGTATTATAGTAGTTATATTCTTGTATATAGAAGGCAGTATTATAGTAGTTATATTCTTGTATATAGGGGGCAGTATTATAGTAGTTATATTCTTGTATATAGGGGGCAGTATTATAGTAGTTATATTCTTGTATATAGAGGCAGTATTATAGTAGTTATATTCTTGTATATAGGAGCAGTATTATAGTAGTTATATTCTTGTATATAGGGGGCAGTATTATAGTAGTTATATTCTTGTATATAGGGGGCAGTATTATAGTAGTTATATTCTTGTATATAGGGGCAGTATTATAGTAGTTATATTCTTGTATATAGGGGGCAGTATTATAGTAGTTATATTCTTGTATATAAGAGCAGTATTATAGTAGTTATATTCTTGTATATAGGGGCAGTATTATAGTAGTTATATTCTTGTATATAGAAGGCAGTATTATAGTAGTTATATTCTTGTATATAGGGGCAGTATTATAGTAGTTATATTCTTGTATATAGGGAGCAGTATTATAGTAGTTATATTCTTGTATATAGAAACAGTATTATAGTAGTTATATTCTTGTATATAGGAGCAGTATTATAGTAGTTATATTCTTGTATATAGGAGCAGTATTATAGTAGTTATATTCTTGTATATAGGGGCAGTATTATATTCTTGTATATAGGGGCAGTATTATAGTAGTTATATTCTTGTATATAGGGAGCAGTATTATAGTAGTTATATTCTTGTATATAGGAGCAGTATTATAGTAGTTATATTCTTGTATATAGGGGGCAGTATTATAGTAGTTATATTCTTGTATATAGGGGCAGTATTATAGTAGTTATATTCTTGTATATAGGGGCAGTATTATAGTAGTTATATTCTTATTTCGGTCTCTACTTTTGTTTTTAGGTGGGGGGGTTATTAGCCCCCGTGCATCGTCCCCCTTCTCTCAGCCGTGAACATTGGTCCTGAACATTTCCTAGTGATTCATCATCCGTTTTAACTTAAAATTCCACATTAAACGTTTAATAATAAATCGTCTTTGTCGGAAGGAGTTTGACATGTGAGCCACGGAACGATCCGCACTGACATTTCACTTCATGCCATCGTCTGAATATGACGCCAAGTCCTGGAAAGAGCTCGTCCAGAAATATCTCAATGGGAACATATGGAGGGTCCGTCCCACGGAGCGGCTGGGAAGCTTTTACTGAAGCGGGTGACTGACCTTCCTGGTAAGAAAGTAAGACCCCAATGTGAAGACGGACGGAGAACACGACTATGGGATTGAATGCCAGGAAGCCGCCTCACATCTGAGCGTTTCTGCCCTAATAGAGGAACGCCTGTGACGGGGAGAAGCGGCGCCCCGGAAACTTGTTTTTTCCTGTTACAAAAGAAGGGGTTCATATAACTATTTTGCTACAAGGCGGGCGCTGGGGCTGAAGTCCACCATAAGATTCAGCCCCAATGAGATGAGTGTCGCCTCGTCCAGTATCATGTACACAAACCTGCATTTATTTCCTGTTGCTCCTGTAGCTCCAACATATTCTGCAGCGCTGTACAGAGATGATCATGACTCGCATCAGTCCCTGTCCCCAGGAGCTCACAATCTTATTCCTTGTCTCAGACACTAGGAACAATTTCAAAGGAAGACAATTAACCAGGAAGATTTTGGAGGAAACGAGAACACGGGGACAACATACAAACTCCATAGCTGCAATGTCAAACTTCGAGTTGCAGAGATTTTTCCCCAAATAGAACATTTTAAATACTGTCCAAGAAATTTTCTGACCGATCGTCCCGTGTGTGGGCAGAAATATCGTCCCGTGTGTGGGCAGAAATATCGTCCCGTGTGTGGGCAGAAATATCGTCCCGTGTGTGGGCAGAAAGATCGTCTCGTGTGTGGGCAGAAAGATCGTCCCGTGTGTGGGCAGAAATATCGTCGTGTGTGTGGGCAGAAATATCGTCCCGTGTGTGGGCAGAAATATCGTCCCGTGTGTGGGCAGAAATATCGTCCCGTGTGTGGGCAGAAATATCGTCCCGTGTGTGGGCAGAAATATCGTCCCGTGTGTGGGCAGAAATATCGTCCCGTGTGTGGGCAGAAATATCGTCCCGTGTGTGGGCAGAAATATCGTCCCGTGTGTGGGCAGAAAGATCGTCCCGTGTGTGGGCAGAAAGATCGTCCCGTGTGTGGGCAGAAAGATCGTCCCGTGTGTGGGCAGAAAGATCGTCCCGTGTGTGGGCAGAAATATCGTGCCGTGTGTGGGCAGAAATATCGTCCCGTGTGTGGGCAGATAGATCGTCCCGTGTGTGGGCAGAAAGATCGTCACGTGTGTGGGCAGAAATATCGTCGCGTGTGTGGGCAGAAATATCGTCCCGTGTGTGGGCAGAAATATCGTCCCGTGTGTGGGCAGAAATATCGTCCCGTGTGTGGGCAGAAAGATCGTCCCGTGTGTGGGCAGAAAGATCGTCCCGTGTGTGGGCAGAAAGATCGTCCCGTGTGTGGGCAGAAATATCGTGCCGTGTGTGGGCAGAAAGATCGTCCCGTGTGTGGGCAGAAAGATCGTCCCGTGTGTGGGCAGAAATATCGTCCCGTGTGTGGGCAGAAATATCGTCCCGTGTGTGGGCAGAAATATCGTCCCGTGTGTGGGCAGAAAGATCGTCCCGTGTGTGGGCAGAAAGATCGTCCCGTGTGTGGGCAGAAATATCGTCCCGTGTGTGGGCAGAAATATCGTCCCGTGTGTGGGCAGAAATATCGTCCCGTGTGTGGGCAGAAATATCGTCCCGTGTGTGGGCAGAAAGATCGTCCCGTGTGTGGGCAGAAATATCGTGCCGTGTGTGGGCAGAAATATCGTCCCGTGTGTGGGCAGAAATATCGTCCCGTGTGTGGGCAGAAATATCGTCCCGTGTGTGGGCAGAAATATCGTCTCGTGTGTGGGCAGAAATATCGTCCCGTGTGTGGGCAGAAATATCGTCCCGTGTGTGGGCAGAAATATCGTCCCGTGTGTGGGCAGAAATATCGTCCCGTGTGTGGGCAGAAATATCGTCCCGTGTGTGGGCAGCTTCACTTCGAGCAGTAATCACCTCGTTATATTAAACGATTACCCCCCCGTGTTACATACGAGTCCGAAGCAACAAATCGTCTCCTCTTTTCTCCGATCTCGTTGATTTCAGATTTTTGGCGCCGGGTTGAGCGCGATAATTAGTTGATCTCTGTATTTATGTGACTGTTTATGGGGATGTTGATTCTGTTGCTTTTGCTTTGATCGCAGGGGCGCTTACTATTTATATTGTATTTGAACCCATTACATAGAGAGGATTTCCTTCATCATCTCTCATGTCTTGTTCTCTTAGACTTTCCTCCTAAACACTGACGTATCATGAAGTTCAGGATCTTCTAACTGCATGTGTAATGTCCGTCTATTATAACAGACATCATGATCTATTCTTCATCTGTGATCTTCAGGATCATTTCTGCCGTTCCATCAGCTGATCCTATGGCATCCGGCGGCCACCATCATCTTGCTGCTCCTCCGATCACATTCTCATTCAGGCTCCGCATGTTCCTCATCTCGACTTCTCATAATTCTTCATGTCTAGAATTCATCTAACAGTGGAGCAGATCTTGTTGCTGCTCCTCAGGATTGTACGATCCTCCATTGCACGCCTTGAGTCATCCCATCTGGGGGCCGCATGCCGGGGCCTTCCTTCTCTGTAGGAGGGGAGTCCATAAGATCTGTAATAAGTTCTTACACTTTCCTTCCAGATGAAGCAACCGTTAAGAAGAAGCCACCTCCGAAGTCTCTCCTTAAAGCAGGTAGAAGAATTGGCGTCCCCTCCTCCGAATTGTGACTACTACCTTGTGTCACTTCTCATTTCTCTCATCCAGATAATGATTCCATCGACGTCTGCGACATGTTCAGTTCTCGTAGCGCCACATTCATATTCAGCATGAATGACACACACTCCTAAATGGAGTCCCTTCTAGGACTATTAATTTCTCCGCTGACTAAAATGAAGTTTATACAATGTGTATGAGCCCCAAACTGGATCCTTAGGTGGGGTCAATTTATGACCCTCAGACTTGACATTCTCAGTCTGACTCGCCATCGTATATTAGCGTCCTTGTTATTGGGCAGCAGAAAGTGCATGCAGTTAATGTTCTAGTGGGACCGTCGTGGGGGCAGAAGAGGACAGAAAACAATAAGAAGGGTACAAGAGATTTCCATCGAGGAGCCTGCTACTAAAATGCCCAAATAATTCTATATCCCGGAATTTCACCCAGGTGTATTATGGGTAATTGGATCATTTAGTCTAGTTTTTCCAGTTGAGGCTCAACCTACTGTCCATGAAGCCCAACTGATCTTCACGACGCTAGGCCAATATTCATGAGAGATGATCACCGTCAATGATGCTGAACACAATATATATGAGGCCTGATCAATACCTATTGAGTTTGACCAATAACCATGAGGTCCGAGCATTATTCATGCGGCCTGATAAATAATCATGACCCGTATTCCTGAAACATACTAAAGTGCTTGAGCTGCTTCTAGCATTGTGTACAGATGACCGGTGAACCACTACCATCTGTTTTTATTTGATTGAGAGAAGATCAAAACCAAAATAAAATAGTCCGAGATCCAGAAGAAACATTGATTTTGTCCTGAACATTTTATTTTCTTTGTTCCTCCCGCAGCTTCTCCACCGCAGATCCTTCAATTCCCAGAGGACAGAAAGGTCCGAGCCGGGGAGTCCGTGGAGCTGCTCTGCAAAGTTGCGGGAACGCAGCCCATTACGTGCATGTGGATGAAGTTCAGGAAGGAGGTGACCTCTTGTCTCTTCGTGTTTTTTTTACTCTCTTGTATATTGGTACAATGTGAAATATCCAAACTAAGCCGGACATAAAAGAAATGTAGGCAAAGTGATGAGACCAGATTGATTACACCCAAGAGTCCTCAGAGAGCTTAGTTTAGTTATAGCTGTGCTGTTAATTCTAATGTTTCAGAGATTACGATAAGAGATCAAGACCTCCCCAGGTAATTATAGACCTGTAAACCTAGAATCTACTGTAAGAGAGATATTTGAGGGGCTCTTAAAGGCTTCCATAGGGAAGTGCAAGACAAAAGTGATGGCCAGTATGGTTTCATGAAGTTATTAATGTAATCTTATTTGATAAGGTGAGTAGAGCGCTGGATATTCGGCTTTCTCCCTCACAGATGTAAATTAAGGTCTGTTGTTTATAGTAATGGAATTTGTAACTGGATTGAAAAATGTTTCTAGGACCAAATGCGCAGAATTGTGGTCAATGATTGATAATCTGAATGGTCCCGGTTATAAGAGAGGACCCCCAAGGTTCAGAGCTGGGACTATAATCGAGTGCTTTATTTATAAATGATATAGATGGCAGGCTTAATAACGATGATGCAGATAACACTCAGCTATGTCATGTAATACAATCTATGAAGTGTTTGGTCATCGATTCAGAAAATTAGGTTCAGTCTATATAAATGTAAAGTTTACTAAAAATCTGCAGGCAACGTGTGTCCTGGGGGAGTAAAATGGGGAGAGTCACTCGTATTGATCTGGCTTTACTTATAGATCAAAATAACAGCACAATGTCAATCTGCTGCTTCTAAGCTCAGCAGGATATTGTAGTGTAATAAAAAAAAGTTAGGGACTCCAGAAATGGACATCGTCTGATGCTTTACATAAGATTATCTTAAATATGCAGAATGTCCTGCTGGAGCTGAGAATAATTTTTTGGGGGAAGGGTTGGCTAAGAAAACTGATAATCTGGCAGGAGAACGCAGAAAGAAGACTAGACAGAGTTGCTTTCTCTGAGAGAAATAGGGGAATGTGAGGAGGACCATATTTTGGACACCATTACTCTCTTCTCTTTCTTCTAACAGATAAAGGAGAGTCAATTCATTAAGATAGAGAAGACTGAGGACACCTGCAAACTGACCATCTCTTCTGCGCGGCAGGAACACTGCGGCTGCTACACTCTTGTTGCGGAAAACAAACATGGCTCCAAACAATCGCAGATCAACCTGACTGTGTTCGGTAAGTTCATGATTTATTGATACACCATTAAATCCCCAGACGTTCTGGGACGCGCGCACACCTGTCCCTGTTTTCCAACTTGAAGTATGCGCCATTCTTCTTCCAGCTAAAGAAACCGTCAATCTATGACCCCTCTGTTCTAAAGATCTGCGGGGGTCTCAGTGCATGGACCCCACTGTTTCTGTCTTCTGACATACGTTGATGGATATAAAGTATCTCATTGTACAGAAAGTGACCCCCACAATAACTGTATACAAGTGACTTCACTATGTCTCCTTTATATGTAATGTGACATTATATAGGGTGTATTACCAGCAAGATGCCACAGGGTCGGCTTTGTTATATTTGCTGTTATTTATAACCCTGTATCTCAGTCACTTTTCCATAATTTATTTTAGGAAATTGTTCCCAACACCATGTAATTTATTAAATGAAATCACCAGTGGATCAGTGATAGAGAAAAGGAAGCGTAATAACATTATATTATTGGATCGGGACGTACATTGTTACATAACATGTATCCCGGCCTTCTGTCACCCTCCTCACTAGAGCTGCAGATTTATATACCCTGTTAAAATAAAGATTGAAAGCCTATGGGTGCGTGATGCAACTCTTCTTACATTTATCACATTATAATTATACTCTTCACTCTCTTCAAGAATACAACTACTATAATACTGCCCCTATATACAGGAATATAACTACTATAATACTGCCCCTATATACAAGAATACAACTACTATAATACTGCCCCTATATACAGGAATATAACTACTATAATACTGCCCCTATATACAAGAATATAACTACTATAATACTGCCCCTATATACAAGAATACAACTACTATAATACAGCCCCTATATACAAGAATATAACTACTATAATACTGCTCCTATATACAAGAATATAACTACTATAATACTGCTCTTATATACAAGAATATAACTACTATAATACTGCCCCCTATATACAAGAATATAACTACTATAATACTGCCCCCTATATACAAGAATATAACTACTATAATACTGCCCCCTATATACAAGAATATAACTACTATAATACTGCCCCCTATATACAAGAATATAACTACTATAATACTGCTCCTATATACAAGAATATAACTACTATAATACTGCTCCTATATACAAGAATATAACTACTATAATACTGCTCCTATATACAAGAATATAACTACTATAATACTGCCCCCTATATACAAGAATATAACTACTATAATAATGCCTCCTATATACAAGAATACAACTACTATAATACAGCCCCTATATACAAGAATATAACTACTATAATACTGCCCCTATATACAAGAATATAACTACTATAATACTGCCACCTATATACAAAAATATAACTACTATAATACTGCCCCCTATATACAAGAATATAGCTACTATAATACTGCCCCCTATATACAAGAATATAACTACTATAATACTGCCCCCTATATACAAGAATATAACTACTATAATAATGCCTCCTATATACAAGAATACAACTGCTATAATACAGCCCCTATATACAAGAATATAACTACTATAATACTGCTCCTATATACAAGAATATAACTACTATAATACTGCTCCCTATATACAAGAATATAATTACTATAATACTGCCTCCTATATACAAGAATATAACTACTATAATACTGCTCCCTATATACAAGAATATAACCACTATAATACTGCCCCTATAAACAAGAATATAACTACTATAATACTGCTCCTATATACAAGAATATAACTACTATAATACTGCTCCTATATACAAGAATATAACTACTATAATACTGCTCCTATATACAAGAATATAACTACTATAATACTGCCTCTATATACAAGAATATAACTACTATAATACTGCTCCTATATACAAGAATATAACTACTATAATACTGCCCCTATATACAGGAATATAACTACTATAATACTGCCTCCTATATACAAGAATACAACTACTATAATACAGCCCCTATATACAAGAATATAACTACTATAATACTGCTCCTATATACAAGAATATAACTACTATAATACTGCCCCCTATATACAAGAATATAACTACTATAATACTGCTCCTATATACAAGAATATAACTACTATAATACTGCTCCTATATACAAGAATATAACTACTATAATACTGCTCCTATATACAAGAATATAACTACTATAATACTGCTCCTATATACAAGAATATAACTACTATAATACTGCTCCTATATACAAGAATATAACTACTATAATACTGCCCCCTATATACAAGAATATAACCACTATAATACTGCCTCTATATACAAGAATATAACTACTATAATACTGCTCCTATATACAAGAATATAACTACTATAATACTGCCTCCTATATACAAGAATATAACTACTATAATACTGCCTCCTATATACAAGAATATAACTACTATAATACTGCCCCTATATACAAGAATATAACTACTATAATACTGCCCTCTATATACAAGAATATAACTACTATAATACTGTCCCTATATACAAGAATATAACTACTATAATACTGTCCCTATATACAAGAATATAACTACTATAATACTGCCTCCTATATACAAGAATATAACTACTATAATACTGCTCCTATATACAAGAATATAACTACTATAATACTGCCTCTATATACAAGAATATAACTACTATAATACTGCCCCCTATATACAAGAATATAACTACTATAATACTGCTCCTATATACAAGAATATAACTACTATAATACTCCTCCTATATACAAGAATATAGCTACTATAACACTGCCTCCTATATACAAGAATATAACTACTATAATACTGCTCCCTATATACAAGAATATAACTACTATAATACTGCTCCCTATATACAAGAATATAACTACTATAATACTGCTCCTATATACAAGAATATAACTACTATAATACTGCCCCCTATATACAAGAATATAACTACTATAATACTGCCCCTATATACAAGAATATAACTACTATGATACTGCTCCTTTATACAAGAATATAACTACTATAATACTACCCCCTATATACAAGAATATAATGACTATAATACTGCCCCTATATACAAGAATATAACTACTATAATACTGCCTCCTATATACAGGAATATAACTGCTATAATACTGCCCCCTATATACAAGAATATAACTACTATAATACTGCCTCTATATACAAGAATATAACTACTATAATACTGCCACCTATATACAAGAATATAACTACTATAATACTGCCCCCTATATACAAGAATATAACTACTATAATACTGCCTCCTATATACAGGAATATAACTACTATAATACTGCCTCCTATATACAGGAATATAACTACTATAATACTGCCCCTATATATAAGAATATAACTACTATAATACTGCCCCTATATACAAGAATATAACTACTATAATACTGCCCCTATATACAAGAATATAACTACTATAATACTGCCCCCTATATACAAGAATATAACTACTATAATACTGCCCCCTATATACAAGAATATAACTACTATAATACTGCCCCTATATACAAGAATATAACTACTATAATACTGCCCCTATATACAAGAATATAACTACTATAATACTGCCCCTATATACAAGAATATAACTACTATAATACTGCCTCCTATATACAAGAATATAACTACTATAATACTGCTCCCTATATACAAGAATATAACTACTATAATACTGCCTCCTATATACAAAAATATAACTACTATAATACTGCCTCCTATATACAGGAATATAACTACTATAATACTGCCTCCTATATACAGGAATATAACTACTATAATACTGCCCCTATATACAAGAATATAACTACTATAATACTGCCCCTATATACAAGAATATAACTACTATAATACTGCCCCTATATACAAGAATATAACTACTATAATACTGCTCCTATATACAAGAATATAACTACTATAATCCCGCCCCCTATATATAAGAGTATAACTACTATAATACTGCCCCCTATATACAAGAATATAACTACTATAATACTGCCCCGATATACAAGAATATAACTACTATAATACTGCCCCTATATACAAGAATATAACTACTATAATACTGCTCCTATATACAAGAATATAACTACTATAATACTGCCCCCTATATACAAGAATATAACTGCTATAATACTGCCACTATATACAAGAATATAACTACTATAATACTGCCCTCTATATACAAGAATATAACTACTATAATACTGCCTCCTATATACAAGAATATAACTACTATAATACTGCCCCCTATATACAAGAATATAACTACTATAATACTGCCCCGATATACAAGAATATAACTACTATAATACTGCCTCCTATATACAAGAATATAACTACTATAATACTGCCCCCTATATACAAGAATATAACTACTATAATACTGCCCCTATATACAAGAATATAACTACTATAATACTGCCCCCTATATACAAGAATATAACTACTATAATACTGCCCCTATATACAGGAATATAACTACTATAATACTTCCTCCTATATACAGGAATATAACTACTATAATACTGCCCCTATATACAAGAATATAACTACTATAATACTGCCCCTATATACAAGAATATAACTACTATAATACTGCTCCTATATACAAGAATATAACTACTATAATACCGCCCCCTATATATAAGAATATAACTACTATAATACTGCCCCCTATATACAAGAATATAACTACTATAATACTGCCCCGATATACAAGAATATAACTACTATAATACTGCCCCTATATACAAGAATATAACTACTATAATACTGCTCCTATATACAAGAATATAACTACTATAATACTGCCCCCTATATACAAGAATATAACTGCTATAATACTGCCACTATATACAAGAATATAACTACTATAATACTGCCCTCTATATACAAGAATATAACTACTATAATACTGCCTCCTATATACAAGAATATAACTACTATAATACTGCCCCCTATATACAAGAATATAACTACTATAATACTGCCCCGATATACAAGAATATAACTACTATAATACTGCCTCCTATATACAAGAATATAACTACTATAATACTGCCCCCTATATACAAGAATATAACTACTATAATACTGCCCCTATATGCAAGAATATAAATACTATAATACTGCCCCCTATATACAAGAATATAACTACTATAATACTGCCCTCTACATACAAGAATATAACTACTATAATACTGCCCGCTATATACAAGAATATAACTACTATAATACTGCCCCTATATACAAGAATATAACTACTATAATACTGCCCCCTATATACAAGAATATAACTACTATAATACTGCCCCTATATACAAGAATATAACTACTATAATACTGCCCCCTATATACAAGAATATAACTACTATAATACTGCCCCTATATACAAGAATATAACTACTATAATACTGCCCCCTATATACAAGAATATAACTACTATAATACTGCCCCTATATACAAGAATATAACTACTATAATACTGCTCCTATATACAAGAATATAACTACTATAATACTGCCCCTATATACAAGAATATAACTACTATAATACTGCCCCGATATACAAGAATATAACTACTATAATACTGCTCCTATATACAAGAATATAACTACTATAATACTGCCCCCTATATACAAGAATATAACTACTATAATACTGCTCCTATATACAAGAATATAACTACTATAATACTGCTCCTATATACAAGAATATAACTACTATAATACTGCCTCCTATATACAGGAATATAACTACTATAATACTGCCCCGATATACAAGGATATAACTACTATAATACTGCCCCTATATACAAGAATATAACTACTATAATACTGCTCCTATATACAGGAATATAGCTACTATAATACTACCCCCTATATACAGGAATATAACTACTATAATACTGCCTCCTATATACAAGAATATAACTACTATAATACTGCTCCTATATACAAGAATATAACTACTATAATACTGCCCCCTATATACAAGAATATAACTACTATTATAACTACTATAATACTGCCCCCTATATACAAGAATATAACTACTATAATACTGCCCCTATATACAAGAATATAACTACTATAATACTGCTCCTATATACAAGAATATAACTACTATAATACTGCCCCTATATACAGGAATATAGCTACTATAATACTACCCCCTATATACAGGAATATAACTACTATAATACTGCCTCCTATATACAAGAATATAACTACTATAATACTGCTCCTATATACAAGAATATAACTACTATAATACTGCTCCTCTATACAAGAATATAACTACTATAATACTGCCTCCTATATACAGGAATATAACTACTTTAATACTGCTCCTATATACAAGAATATAACTACTATAATACTACCCCTATATACAGGAATATAACTACTATAATACGGCTCCTATATACAAGAATATAACTACTATAATACTGCTCCTATATACAAGAATATAACTACTATAATACTGCTCCCTATGTACAAGAATATAACTACTATAATACTGACCCCTATATACAAGAATATAACTACTATAATACTGCCCCCTATATACAGGAATATAACTACTATAATACTGCCCCCTATATACAGGAATATAACTACTATAATACTGCTCCTATATACAAGAATATAACTACTATAATACTGCTCCTATATACAAGAATATAACTACTATAATACTGCTCCTATATACAAGAATATAACTACTATAATATTGCTCCTATATACAAGAATATAACTACTATAATACTGCCCCCTATATACAGGAATATAACTACTATAATACTGTCCCTATATACAAGAATATAACTACTATAATACTGCCCCTATATACAAGAATATAACTACTATAATACTGACCCCTATATACAAGAATATAACTACTATAATACTGCCCCCTATATACAGGAATATAACTACTATAATACTGTCCCTATATACAAGAATATAACTACTATAATACTGCCCCTATATACAAGAATATAACTACTATAATACTGCTCCTATATACAAGAATATAACTACTATAATACTGCTCCCTATATACAAGAATATAACTACTATAATACTGCCCCTATATACAAGAATATAACTACTATAATACTGCCCCTATATACAAGTATATAACTACTATAATACTGCTCCTATATACAAGAATATAACTACTATAATACTGTTCCTATATACAAGAATATAACTACTATAATACTGCTCCTATATACAGGAATATAACTACTATAATACTGCCCCCTATATACAAGAATATAACTACTATAATACTGCCCCTATATACAAGAATATAACTACTATAATACTGCTCCTATATACAGGAATATAACTACTATAATACTGCCCCCTATATACAAGAATATAACTACTATAATACTGCTCTCTATATACAAGAATATAACTACTATAATACTGCCCCCTATATACAAGAATATAACTACTATAATACTGCCCCTATATACAAGAATATAACTACTATAATACTGCTCCTATATACAAGAATATAACTACTGTAATACTGCCCCTATATACAGGAATATAGCTACTATAATACTACCCCCTATATACAGGAATATAACTACTATAATACTGCCTCCTATATACAAGAATATAACTACTATAATACTGCTCCTATATACAAGAATATAACTACTATAATACTGCCCCCTATATACAAGAATATAACTACTATAATACTGCCCCTATATACAAGAATATAACTACTATAATACTGCTCCTATATACAAGAATATAACTACTATAATACTGCCCCTATATACAGGAATATAGCTACTATAATACTACCCCCTATATACAGGAATATAACTACTTTAATACTGCTCCTATATACAAGTATATAACTACTATAATACTACCCCTATATACAGGAATATAACTACTATAATACTGCTCCTATATACAAGAATATAACTACTATAATACTGCTCCTATATACAAGAATATAACTACTATAATACTGCTCCCTATGTACAAGAATATAACTACTATAATACTACTCATATATACAAGAATATAACTACTATAATACTGACCCCTATATACAAGAATATAACTACTATAATACTGCCCCCTATATACAGGAATATAACTACTATAATACTGCCCCCTATATACAGGAATATAACTACTATAATACTGCTCCTATATACAAGAATATAACTACTATAATACTGCTCCTATATACAAGAATATAACTACTATAATACTGCTCCTATATACAAGAATATAACTACTATAATACTGCTCCCTATGTACAAGAATATAACTACTATAATACTACTCATATATACAAGAATATAACTACTATAATACTGACCCCTATATACAAGAATATAACTACTATAATACTGACCCCTATATACAGGAATATAACTACTATAATACTGTCCCTATATACAAGAATATAACTACTATAATACTGCCCCTATATACAAGAATATAACTACTATAATACTGCTCCTATATACAAGAATATAACTACTATAATACTGCTCCCTATATACAAGAATATAACTACTATAATACTGCTCCTATATACAAGAATATAACTACTATAATACTGCTCCTATATACAAGAATATAACTACTATAATACTGCCCCTATATACAAGAATATAACTACTATAATACTGCCCCCTATATACAAGAATATAACTACTATAATACTGCCCCCTATATACAAGAATATAACTACTATAATACTGCTCCTATATACAGGAATATAACTACTATAATACTGCACCCTATATACAAGAATATAACTACTATAATACTGCTCCCTATATACAAGAATATAACTACTATATTACTGCTCCTATATACAGGAATATAACTACTATAATACTGCCTCCTATATACAAGAATATAACTACTATAATACTGCCCCCTATATACAGGAATATAACTACTATAATACTGCTCCTATATACAAGAATATAACTACTATAATACTGCCCCTATATACAAGAATATAACTACTATAATACTGCCCCCTATATACAGGAATATAACTACTATAATACTGCCCCTATATACAAGAATATAACTACTATAATACTGCTCCCTATATACAGGAATATAACTACTATAATACTGCTCCTATATACAGGAATATAACTACTATAATACTGCCCCTATATACAAGAATATAACTACTATAATACTGCCCCTATATACAAGAATATAACTACTATAATACTGCTCCCTATATACAAGACTATAACTACTATAATACTGCCCCTATATACAAGAATATAACTACTATAATACTGCCCCTATATACAAGAATATAACTTCTATAATACTGCCTCATATATACAAGAATATAACTACTATAATACTGCTCCCTATATACAAGAATATAACTACTATAATACTGCCTCCTATATACAGGAATATAACTACTATAATACTGCCCCGATATACAAGAATATAACTACTATAATACTGCTCGCTATATACAAGAATATAACTACTATAATACTGCCCCTATATACAAGAATATATCTACTATAATACTGCTCCTATATACAAGAATATAACTACTATAATACTGCCCCCTATATACAAGAATATAACTACTATAATACTGCTCCCGATATACAAGAATATAACTACTATAATACTGCTCCTATATACAAGAATATAACTACTATAATACTGCCCCCTATATACAAGAATATAACTACTATAATACTGCTCCTATATACAAGAATATAACTACTATAATACTGCTCCCGATATACAAGAATATAATTACTATAATACTGCTCCTATATACAAGAATATAACTACTATAATACTGCCCTCTATATACAAGAATATAACTACTATAATACTGCCCCCTATATACAAGAATATAACTACTATAATACTGCTCCCGATATACAAGAATATAACTACTATAATACTGCTCCTATATACAAGAATATAACTACTATAATACTGCCCCCTATATACAAGAATATAACTACTATAATACTGCTCCTATATACAAGAATATAACTACTATAATACTGCTCCCGATATACAAGAATATAATTACTATAATACTGCCCCATATATACAAGAGTATAACTGCTATAATACTGCTCCTATATACAAGAATATAACTACTATAATACTGCCTCCTATATACAAGAATATAACTACTATAATACTGCCCCTATATACAAGAATATAACTACTATAATACTGCACCCTATATACAAGAATATAACTATTATAATACTGCCCCTATATACAAGAATATAACTACTATAATACTGCCCCTATATACAAGAATATAACTACTATAATACTGCCCCCTACTGACAAATATATGGAATTTCTTTATGATTGGACTTTGTCAGAGTTTTCCTTAAGTCATCTCGTATCTTTTGTCGTTTTCCAGGTTTCCTGTTTATTTCTGTTTTCTGTGTTATCCGGTTGTGTAGGTTTCGGTTATTTGGCGCCGTACATTCAGATTTCCGGGTCGGTCGCTGTGACATGTTTTCTGGAGCTTTTGTTGGGATCCTCGGTCCCTGGAGTTAATACCATTTGTTCCGAAGTGTTTTCTATTAACCAGCGCAGCGCTGGATCTCTGTATTTTCTGCTTGTGTGGAGATGATCGTCTCTGGGGAACCTTCATTTTGCCGGAGTCACTGTTTTGGGCGTGCGTTCCGGTTTTCTTGCTGTAGTTTGGAGACTTTGTTCACGCGGTGTCATTTTCTCTATACGGAATTGTATCACACGTGTTGGAATCCGCGCCGTAATTCATACAAGGCATATTTTTTTGCTCTAGATTTGAAAATCTGTTTAGGCGAAAATAAAAACTATTTACAAGTTACTTTATGGCACTATTTCTGTCGTTATATGATCAACAAATATATTAATAACTGTGTCCCCTTCATAGTTCATGACTGTCCGGTGTGAATACGTTCCCCCCCTTTGGGTTTCAATCCTGACGTCCCCCCCCCCCCTTGACTGCCCCCCCTCCTCTTCGCCACAACGTTGTTAGTCTCCGGCGTGTGCGTGCGTCATTCCGGCCGCCGGGTGATTTTATTGGGTGCCATGTAACACGGTGCCGCTGGAGGGGGAGACCATGCTCTGCAGATGCGGACCCCGCACTTCGGGTTCATAATTGGGGGAGGCGATCACTGATCAGGAGGGGCAGTGGCTGGATACGTAGTTTTAATGACCAGCGTGTGTCCTGTGAGGACAGGTGGGGATCATCTTCTGTATCGTCTGGTTTTGTATAAAAGTTTTATGTTTATAAAGTATCAGAAATGTTCATTCATTAGTATTGTTTGTTGTGACTTCATGAAATCTCCCCATTAGTCTTCTCCCCTCCCCCCGTCACGACAGACGCAGGTCCCTGTGTGGCCCCCTATATGCGTCTGTGTTGGGAGAAGCCGCGTCCCAGATCCCGTCTGCACGGAGCGCCCGTGACCTTTTAAGGCTCGATTTCTCTCCAGCGCTGAATTTTACATTGAGATTGTGCCAGGGTTGACGGTGTGGCCCGCGTCCAACCTGGCTCCAGACACACATGAAATAGCAGAGCCAGCTGTGCGCAGGGGGGGGGGGCTGCTTCCGATAATGCCATTATCTCCGATCTGCTGATCGCCCTGTTATAATCTACAATGTGCGGATTATGTGACGTGTCTCCTCATGTGGTGGTGATTTTCGGGTTCCTTTATTACCAGGGGACTTCTGCACCCCTATAGCTACATCACTGATACCGAAGCACAGCGTAAAGCTCATAGACCCCGATGAAGAACATGTTATAGGGGCCCCCCTCACATCAAAGGATGGGCCCCATCAGGGACTAGGATCTGGGGTCATCTGCAACCTCTCTGCTGACAGCGGCGCCTGGGATGTAGAGCTCGAAACTTCAGGGACTAACGCAAAATCTGTGCCAGGGGCCGTCCACCTATGTGGATGAGGGACCCCTCAGGGCCCGGGTGTGACTAAAATCTGAGCTCCGCTGTCCTAGGAGGAGGGGGACACCTGAGTCGTGTAAGAGGTGAAATAAAAACCTCCGTCCACCTGTAAGAATCTGGCGCTGCCGCTGAGGTCAGGAGACGATGATCTGGAGTGGGATTTTTTGCTCTTTTTTTGTTTTCGTTTTCTGGCTCGTTCCATGTTCGCAGCCTGAGGCCGTGGATTGTCAGCTCTGCGCCTCAAGATTGTCCGGAGCTTCTCCTGCCTGAAATGAAGCAAAGAAGGAATTGCACCGTCATCCGAAAGAAATGAGAATCCCGCAGCCAAGTCCTTCTCCGGGAGGAATTCTGAGGCCGATTGTTTCCAAAAATCTTGTTTACAATAAAATTACCCTCCCCACATCCTCAGACTTCTGCAACTTGAGCCCCCCCAGACTCCTGCACCTTGAGCCCCTCCCCAGACTCCTACACCTTGAGCCCCTCCCCAGACTCCTGCACCTTGAGCCCCTCCCCAGACTCCTGCACCTTGAGCCCCTCCCCAGACTCCTGCACCTTGAGCCCCTCCCCAGACTCCTGCACCTTGAGCCCCTCCCCAGACTCCTGCACCTTGAGCCCCTCCCCAGACTCCTGCACCTTGAGCCCCTCCCCAGACTCCTGCACCTTGAGCCCCTCCCCAGACTCCTGCACCTTGAGCCCCTCCCCAGACTCCTGCACCTTGAGCCCCTCCCCAGACTCCTGCACCTTGAGCCCCTCCCCAGACTCCTGCACCTTGAGCCCCTCCCCAGACTCCTGCACCTTGAGCCCCTCCCCTGACTCCTGTACCTTGAGCCCCTCCCCTGACTCCTGTACCTTGAGCCCCTCCCCTGACTCCTGCACCTTGAGCCCCTCCCCAGACTCCTGCACCTTGAGCCCCTCCCCAGACACCTGCAGCCTGAGCCACCCCAACTCCTGAACCTTGAGCCCCCCACGGCACCTGCAGTTTGAGCCCCTCCCCAGACTCCTGCACAATTTTTAAAGAGCATTTTTTGCTTAAAAAAGTAGCTCCACTGAATTGAATCGTCCTTGGTCGCCATTACAGTTTCCTCCGGCGTTGTCACCCAGCTTTCCTAGACTCTTGAATGGAAATAAGAGCAGGGAATATATTTCTACATCGCCAGCCATTCATAAACCTGGAAAGCTGAGTGACCACCCCCATGGAAGCTGTAATATCGGACATGTTGGCTGTCACCCAGCTTTCCCAGAAACAGATCTGACTAAACTGCGGCTGAATAGATCGAATCCGCCATTATTCTCCTGTATCTGCTTTCAGTGGGGGGGGGGGGGGGGGCGTTCAGACTTCGCTGCAGCTTCTTGTCGCAGAATCTTCTTACAAGGTTTAATGGGGTTCAGTGGCAGCGACAACGCGATGTTTTCCTGCAGACGGAGAATTTCCGCTTCCACCACAAATAAAGGGTCGTGTCTCGTACCTGGAGATGTTTATTTCATTCACTGAACCCCCGGGGGGCGCCGCTGATCCGCTAAGGATTCTCATTTCATATTAATCATCAAATCTTAAAATCTCAAAAAAATGAGACCCCCCCGGAGAGCGCGAGAAAAATCTCTCCACGAGTCTCGGGACATTTACGATTAATGATGACAGGAATAGGAGGACGGCAGCTGCAAGACGTGGATCCTCGTCAGTAGTGAACGGCCCCTGAGGGGTCACTTACCGCTCCTGGGACCTAAAGATCTATAAATCTGTAACCGGTCCCCACCTACCATGTGCCATTTATGAAACGAGGGTCTTCGGGCCCCACTGGCAATAGCTACGCCCTTACCTGCTCATATTCGCGTTTTTACCTCTAAATCTGCATTTACAAATCTGCTGTCAAATCAAACCTTATACTCCAGTCATAACCGAAGCTGCATTGAGCATTCTGCGGTTGCATCATGTTTTATACTCTAGTCACATCCAGAGCTGCATTCACTATTCAGCTGGTTGACCTTGGAAACACTGTGATTTGCAGCGGGCACTCAGGGTTGTAATTGTGCCGCTTATCTCGATCACCACTGCTCTGTGGTAACAGGAAAGCAGCAGAATATAAAGCGTGATGTCGCCCCCAATCATAATTTACAATCCGTAATAATATGTGAAGATTTACTAACTTTATGCCCTTAGGCTACGTTCACACGGCCGTTCTCAGAACAATAGAGTTTTATGAGTGTATTCACACGGCCCTTTTTTTAACGGTTCCCATAGAAGTCAATGGATCCGTTATTACCTGATCCTGGCCGAGGATTCCCCCGGGCTCAGCGCTACTTTGAGCACTGAGCCCGGGGAAGGCCTTTACATTACTATCCATATATGGACAGTGATGTCGGGCTTTCAACTGTGAACTCTCCGGCCAGAGCATCGCGAGATATCTCTCTCTGACACCCCCTGTAGATAGCACCCCCCCCCCTAGATGGCACCCCCTCCAGATGGCGCCGCTGTAGCTCCTTGAAGGAGCGGAATCCCCAGCTGGTGCTCTGGCCAGGGGATTCCGCTACTGGAGAAGCCTCTGGAGTCACTGTCCATATATGGACAGAGACATCAGGGGCTCCTTCTAGGAGTGAAATCCCCGGACAGAGGGATTCTGCTCCTACAGGGAGCTACAGTACCGCTATTTACAGGGGGTGCTATCTACATGTGGGATGCGGTCTACATGTGGGATGCTATGTAAATGGGGTGCTACCTACATGGGGGGTCGTTTACGGGGGCTGCTTTCTACAGTGGGCTGTGGTGCTATCTACAGTGGGCTGGGGTGCTATCTACAGGGCTGTGGCGCTGTCTACATGGGCACTGTGGCACTATATGGGGGTGTGACTATCTACAGGGGACACTGTTGTGCTATCTACATGGGCACTGTGGCACTATGAGGGCACTGGCACTATGTGGGCACTATCTACATGGGCACTGTTGCACTATGAGGGCACTGGCACTATGTGGGCACTATCTACATGGGCACTGTTGCACTATGAGGGCACTGGCACTATGTGGGCACTATCTACATGGGCACTGTTGCACTATGAGGGCACTGGCACTATGTGGGCACTATCTACATGGGCACTGTTGCACTATGAGGGCACTGGCACTATGTGGGCACTATCTACATGGGCACTGTGGTGTTTTCAGGGGGTTTGGACAATAAAACCAACAAATTAAATCCATCAGTTGTTTTAACGGCCATGAAAACCGGACAGACGGACTGGAAATGGATGAAAATTTGGAGACTGATGCAAAACGGGCGTGAGATATTGACAGGTCATTAGTTTTTAATGGCCATTTTTTTTCGCTGTCATGTGAATGTCGCCTTAATCTGGCAAACAACATGAATAATCCCGTGCGGTCAGAAGGAGACGGCCTGATTTTACCTCCCGCGTTCTTTTATTCTTTTTTTGATGTTCCAGAAGTTTTTCTCTTCACTCAGGAGTTTAATAATCCAGAATATTTGATGTTGGATTGAGGGATTTTTATTTTATAATAATTGTCATGTGACTATTGGTTGTTGTGAAGAGCGCGCCCCCCCCCCCACCCCGGTTCTCCGCCGGTCGCTGCGGTTTATCTGTCATCTCTGATCCTTGATGTGCAGTGATCGCCGGACGGAGAAGTTCCCACGAAACTGCAGCAGCTGCTCTATGGGAATCCCGGTAATGAAGGGAGGGGGCGATGATTATCTGCAGTCCTCTTATTAGTCACTCCCCGTATAACGGCAGCAATCCTGGGAATCTGCGGGATCTGGAACAGATCGCTGACCACTAGTAATAATACAGGAGATTATAATACAGGAGACTATAACATGAGATTATAATACAGGAGACTATAACATGAGATTATAATACAGGAGACTAATATGAGATTATAATACAGGAGACTATAACATGAGATTATAATACAGGAGACTATAACATGAGATTATAATACAGGAGACTATAATATGAGATTATAACATGAGATTATAATACAGGAGACTATAATATGAGATTATAATACAGGAGACTATAATATGAGATTATAACATGAGATTATAATACAGGAGACTATAACATGAGATTATAACATGAGATTATAACATGAGATTATAACATGAGATTATAACATGAGATTATAACATGAGATTATAACATGAGATTATAATACAGGAGACTAATATGAGATTATAATACAGGAGACTATAACATGAGATTATAATACAGGAGACTATAATATGAGATTATAATACAGGAGACTATAATATGAGATTATAATACAGGAGACTATAATATGAGATTATAATACAGGAGACTATAATATGAGATTATAATACAGGAGAACAAATTATAATGAATAAAATACAATATGACAGCAATCGGAGATCTTAAAAATGGTGAGGAACATCTATATCATGCAGAAAACCCCTATAAGGCATTAATATAACCGCCCGTCTGCTCTGCCGGATGCCCACACTATACAACCATGGGTAAAGCTTGTCCGTGTGACGTCAGCGTGTGGTATAACCCTCATCATCCGCGGCCTCCGGCTCAGGACACGTACTGTACACTACAGGTCAGAGCCCGTGGCCTTGGACGATGAGGTCACATGATTATATCACATGACCACTGACGCCATATTGGGGACGGCTGTCTCTGTAAATGAACAAAGATTTAACCCTTCCATGTACAGAACCTGTAATTCACCTCTGACGACGTTCCCGCTTGTCATAATGGGAATATTTTTGGTTATTGGGAGAAGCCGGACGCTCCAGTCATTTTGTCTATTTCTTTCAGATAAACCTGATCCTCCGGCGGGTCAGCCATGCGCGTCCGAAATGAAAGGCTCGGCCCTGACCTTATCGTGGTACGGACCGACCTATGATGGAGGGAGTGTGGTGGAGTCTTACATGGTGGAGATCTGGGACTCTGTAGGCAAGACGTGGTCCGACCTGTCGCAGTGCCGCAGCACCTCCTTCAACGTAGAGAACTTACTGCACGACCGACAGTACCAATTCCGGGTGCGAGCGACAAGCGTGTACGGAACCAGCGAGCCGAGCCAGGAGTCCGAACCGGTGGCCTATAAAGAGAAGGTGGAAGGTGACCGAGCAACGTTCATGATGTATAGTCATTATATCCTCTAATCTCCTTACACACAATGTATCACTCCCATCATCCCTGACCCCAGGAACTCACAATATGATCTCCCTATCTCACACGCAATGTATCACTCTCATCATCCCTGTCCCAGGAACTCACAATCTATTCTCCCTATCTCGCAGACAATGTATCACTCCCATCATTCCTCTCTCCGGGAACTCACAATATGATCTCCCTATCTCACACGCAATGTATCACTCTCATCATCCCTGTCCCAGGAGCTCACAATCTATTCTCCCTATCTCGCAGACAATGTATCACTCTCATCATCCTTCTCTCCAGGAACTCACAATATGATCTCCCTATATCGCACACAATGTATCACTCCCATCATCCCTGACCCCAGGAGCTCACAATCGATTCTCCCTATCTCACACGCAATGTATCACTCTCATCATCCCTGTCCCAGGAGCTCACAATCTATTCTCCCTATCTCGCAGACAATGTATCACTCTCATCATCCTTCTCTCCAGGAACTCACAATATGATCTCCCAATATCGCACACAATGTATCACTCCCATCATCCCTGTCCCAGGAGCTCACAATCTATTCTCCCTATCTCGCAGACAATGTATCACTCCCATCATCCCTCTCTCCGGGAACTCACAATATGATCTCCCTATCTCACACGCAATGTATCACTCGCATCATCCCTGACCCCTGGAGCTCACAATCTATTCTCCCTATCTCGCAGACAATGTATCACTCCCATCATCCCTCTCTCCGGGAACTCACAATATGATCTCCCTATATCACACACAATGTATCACTCCCATCATCCCTGACCCCAGGAGCTCACAATCGATTCTCCCTATCTCGCACATAATGCTTGTAAATATTAGAAGGACCTCCTCTAAGGGGATCACGCTCGGGGGACACTCGTCGTGTTTTCACCTTCCTGAGTTTTGCTGGTTCATCGTCTCGATCTGAATCTTGTTGCTTCACCGTTTTCTTGCCTTCGGAGTTGACATCGGGTATCGGCTTTGCCATAAGACTTCCCTGGCGCTCCTGTGCTGGCGGTTAATCCAGTTGGATTCTTGCTAAATCGGACGTCACTCAGAATAAAACCTATTTTATGTTTCTGTGAAATAACTGCGACGTGTTTCGACCTTCCACCAAGGTCTTCATCGGACGGTTCTTCTGTCTTTTATGGCGCCACAAGTTGATCTTTGGGTGACATTGCTTGTGTTGATGAGGTTGGAGGTTGGATCGGCCTCTGCTGTGTCTACAGCGTCTAAAAACAGACATTTCCTTTTCTCTTTTCTTCAGAACATAAAGATGAAGCTGAAGTTTCAGACGACGGTGAGTTCTAGATTTTTCTTAAATCTAATTTTGGTTTCAAGATAACGAAGGGTAATAAGAAAGTCCTTGAGATCACTCATGTAAGATATAACCTAAATCTGGAGAGCGGTGATGTCACTGCTGTATAATATAACATATCTGGAGAGCGGTGATGTCACTGCTGTATAATATATCTGATATCTGGAGAGCGGTGATGTCACTGCTGTATAATATATCTGATATCTGGAGAGCGGTGATGTCACTGCTGTATAATATAACATATCTGGAGAGAGGTGATGTCACTGCTGTATAATATAACTGATATCTGGAGAGCGGTGATGTCACTGCTGTATAATATAACTGATATCTGGAGAGCGGTGATGTCACTGCTGTATAATATAACTGATATCTGCAGAGCGGTGATGTCACCTCTGTATAATATAACTGATATCTGGAGAGCGGTGATGTCACTGCTGTATAATATAACTGATATCTGGAGAGCGGTGATGTCACTGCTGTATAATATAACTGATATCTGGAAAGCGGTGATGTCACTGCTGTATAATATAACTGATATCTGGAGAGCGGTGATGTCACTGCTGTATAATATATCTTATATCTGGAGAGCGGTGATGTCACTGCTGTATAATATAACATATCTGGAGAGCGGTGATATCACTGCTGTATAATATAACTGATATCTGGAGAGCGGTGATGTCACTGCTGTATAATATAATATATCTGGAGAGCGGTGATGTCATTGCTGTATAATATAACTGATATCTGGAGAGCGGTGATGTCACTGCTGTATAATATAACATATCTGGAGAGCGGTGATGTCACTTCTGTATAATATAACTGATATCTGGAGAGCGGTGATGTCACTGCTGTATAATATAACTGATATCTGGAGAGCGGTAATGTCACTGCTGTATAATATATCTTATATCTGGAGGGCGGTGATGTCACTGCTGTATAATATATCTTATATCTGGAGGGAGGTGATGTCACTGCTGTATAATATATCTTATATCTGGAGGGAGGTGATGTCACTGCTGTATAAAACAACATATCTGGGGAGTGGTGATGTCACTGCTGTGTAATATAACTGATATCTGGAGAGCGGTGATGTCACTGCTGTATAATATAACCAATATCTGGAGAGCGGTGATGTCACTGCTGTATAATATAACCAATATCTGGAGAGCGGTGATGTCACTGCTGTATAATATAACCAATATCTGGAGAGCGGTGATGTCACCGCTGTATAGTATAACTGATATCTGGAGAGCGGTGATGTCACTGCTGTATAAAATAACTTATCTGGAGAGCGGTGATGTCACTGCTGTATAATATATCTGGAGAGCGGTGATGTCACTGCTGTATAGTATAACTTATTTTTGAAGACTGGTAATGTCACTCATAAGATGTAACATATTTGGCGAGCAGTGACTTCTTATATTTGATATCTGCATGTTCTCTGTATTATGACAGATCCCTCTGGTTTCTTGCAAGGGTCAATAGTCGCCAATGTCTATGCATTCGTTTCTGGACCCCGTTTGGCGGCTGACAGATCTCTGTATGTAGATTTCATCTCTTTGTTCCTTTCTATTCTGCAGAGGACAAGGAGACGGATCCGGAATACAGGAACGTCGTTATAAATACCACTCAGAAGGTGGCGGACTTCTACGATGTGGAGGAGCGGCTGGGAACGTGAGCCGATCCTCTAATTCTCTGTGCTGTCACTCACACGTCACAAGTTTACATATAGAATTCACATAGATATGAGAAGTCGAGAATGTGAGAAGTCGAATATTATATTATACTCCAGAGCTGCACTCAAAACTCTGCAGCTTCAAAACTGAAATCTCTCAGTATTTCCTGCTTGTTCATGGTCAGCTTACTCTGGTGATTTTGCTTCAGGAAAATGTTGCCTATACACTAAGCTCTGTACAGTCATCTTATATAAAAATAAAAACTTAACTGGCCCCTGCATTAGAGATGCTTTGCTAAGCTTTTATGGGGTCTGTCTGTTTACTATCTTGTTGACTGTTTCCAATAACAACCAGCAGAATAGCGAGTGCAGCTCTGGCGTATAATACAGGATATAACTCAGGGTCAGTACAGGATAAGTAATGTAATGTATGTACACAGTGACTCCACCAGCAGAATAGTGAGTGCAGCTCTGGAGTATAATACAGGATGTAACTCAGGATCAGTACAGGATAAGTAATGTAATGTATGTACACAGTGACTCCACCAGCAGAATAGTGAGTGCAGCTCTGGAGTATAATACAGGATATAACTCAGGATCAGTACAGGATAAGTAATGTAATGTATGTACACAGTGACTCCACCAGCGGAATAGTGAGTGCAGCTCTGGAGTATAATACAGGATGTAACTCAGGATCAGTACAGGATAAGTAATGTAATGTATGTACACAGTGACTCCACCAGCAGAATAGTGAGTGCAGCTCTGGAGTATAATACAGGATGTAACTCAGGATCCGTACAGGATAAGTAATGTAATGTATGTACACAGTGACTCCACGAGCAGAATAGTGAGTGCAGCTCTGGAGTATAATACAGGATGTAACTCAGGATCAGTACAGGATAAGTAATGTAATGTATGTATGTACACAGTGACTCCACCAGCAGAATAGTGAGTGCAGCTCTGGAGTATAATACGGGATGTAACTCCGGATGAGTACAGGATCAGTAATGTAATGTATATACACAGTGACTTCACCAGCAGAATAGTGAGTGCAGCTCTGGAGTATAATACAGGATGTAACTCAGGATCAGTACAGGATAAGTAATGTAATTTATATACACAGTGACTCCACCAGCAGAATAGTGAGTGCAGCTCTGGAGTATAATACAGGATATAACTCAGGATCAGTACAGGATAAGTAATGTATGTACACAGTGACTCCACCAGCAGAATAGTGAGTGCAGCTCTGGAGTATAATTCAGGATGTAACTCAGGATCAGTACAGGATAAGTAATGTATGTACACAGTGACTCCACCAGCAGAATAGTGAGTGCAGCTCTGGAGTATAATACAGGATGTAACTCAGGATCAGTACAGGATAAGTAATGTAATATATGTGCACAGTGACTCCACCAGCAGAATAGTGAGTGCAGCTCTGGAGTATAATACAGGATATAACTCAGGATCAGTACAGGATAAGTAATGTAATGTATGTACACAGTGACTCCACCAGCAGAATAGTGAGTGCAGCTCTGGAGTATAATACAGGATGTAACTCAGGATCAGTACAGGATAAGTAATGTAATGTATGTACACAGAGACACCACCAGCAGAATAGTGAGTGCAGCTCTGGAGTATAATACAGGATATAACTCCGGATCAGTACAGGATAAGTAATATATGTACACAGTGACTCCACCAGCAGAATAGTGAGTGCAGCTCTGGAGTATAATACAGGATGTAACTCAGGATCAGTACAGGATAAGTAATGTAATATATGTGCACAGTGACTCCACCAGCAGAATAGTGAGTGCAGCTCTGGAGTATAATATAGGATGTAACTTAGGATCAGTACAGGATAAGTAATATATGTACACAGTGACTCCACCAGCAGAATAGTGAGTTCAGCTCTGGAGTATAATACAGGATGTAACTCAGGATAAGTAATGTATGTAGACAGTGACTCCACCAGCAGAATAGTGAGTGCAGCTCTGGAGTATAATACAGGATATAACTCAGGATCAGTACAGGATAAGTAATGTTTGTACACAGTGTCTGCTGTGTATAGAGATTATTTATATTTGCGACTTGTATAATGGGGGTCAGCGCTGGATTTGCGCTGTATGGGACAGTTGCTGCGGGCGCTCCGGGCTGCACATTTCGTGATCTTATCTTCATACAATAAAGCTGAGTCTCCACATCCGCTTAGAGGACGGGATTCGATGTTGCGGATTGGTAATAATAGTTTCCTGCGGTTTGTGGGCAGTTTCACATTTCAGGCTTCGCTCCTGGTGCCGGATGATCGCTGATTCTCTTTGAATGTTTCCTGACTGTTCTTCCTTCTGCTATTTGCGGGGGATCTTGTAACCGGCGGCGGCACAGAGCGATCACTGTCTTGTTTGGATTTAGGGATTATCAGCCAACAACCCCAGTTACTGTGACGGGATCAATCAGCGGCTACTTACTCTGTATCCATCCCAGCTGTGCAGATATAAACCGATACGTCCTGTTCTTGTGATGTCCCCGCGAGGCGGCAAAACACGAGCGGACGTCTTATTAACCATCTGAACGAGCGAGTCTGATCCTCTGATCCTTCTGTTCTCTATGAGAAGTGGAAAACATGGGGTCATAGCACAAACATTTCCCAGCACATGACGATCCTGTATAGGGATTGTCACCCAGCTTTCCCAGACTGCAGCTCTCAGGGCATGCTGGGGGTTGTAGTTTCACCACAGCTAGAGAGCGACAGATTACAGACCACTATCTTAAGATCTCTTAATTAGTCTTCTGTTAGGGAAAGCTGGGTGACTTCCAGTCTGTTACCAAATACAACTACTGTACAGTCAGTCACCCAGCTTTACAGGCATCTGAATGGTAATTCTGCCTGGTGATGCAGTGATACATCATCTTCTCTCATCTCGTGGGAAAGCTGGGTGACAACCTCTGTGTCATTGCAGTCATATTGGTGGTCACCCAGCTTTTCCCGGATCAGATAAACATTCATATCTGTGGCTGGATGAGCAGATGTCGGACTTGGGTCCTGGAGACAGGTCGGTGTCTGTTCTGCTCCTGGATCCGGGGTCTTCTTGCAGTTCTTCTTCGGTTCTCTGCCCTTCATGGAGTATTCTGGCCGCAGCGAGCCGGATATCGGATATTGTGTGGCCGTCCTATATTAAATGCTTCTATTTTTCCAGGGGGAAATTCGGACAAGTATTTCGCATCGTTGATAAAAAAAATAGGAAGGTGTGGGCCGGAAAGTTCCTCAAAGCTTATTCCGCCAAGGACAAGGAGAGCATAAGACAGGAGATCGACATCATGAACTGCCTGCACCACCCCAAACTCGTGCAGTGTATAGACGCCTTCGAGTCCAAGAGCGACATGGTGATGGTGCTGGAACTGTGAGTAACGGCAAGCGCGGGGGGGGGGGAGGTATCATGGGGTGCTGGCGTCTGGTCCGGTCTGACATGTATGTATGTATGATAGACATGTATGTATGTATGTATGATAGACCTGTATGTATGTATGTATGATAGACCTGTATGTATGATTGACCTGTATGTATTGTATATGTATGATAGACCTGTATGTATGTATGTATGATAGACCTGTATGTATGTATGTATGTATGTATGTATGATAGACCTGTATGTATGTATGTATGATAGACCTGTATGTATTGTATATGTATGATAGACCTGTATGTATTGTATATGTATGATAGACCTGTATGTATTGTATATGTATGATAGACCTGTATGTATTGTATATGTATGATATTCCTGTATGTATGTATGGTAGACCTGTATGTATGTATGATAGACCTGTATATATGTATGATAGACCTGTATATATGTATGATAGACCTGTATATATGTATGTATGATATTCCTGTATGTATGTATGATATTCCTGTATGTATGTATGATAGACCTGTATATATGTATGATAGACCTGTATGTATGTATGATAGACCTGTATGTATTGTATATGTATGATATTCCTGTATGTATGTATGGTAGACCTGTATGTATGTATGATAGACCTGTATGTATGTATGATAGACCTGTATATATGTATGTATGATATTCCTGTATGTATGTATGATAGACCTGTATATATGTATATGTATGATAGACCTGTATGTATGTATGATAGACCTGTATGTATTGTATATGTATGATATTCCTGTATGTATGTATGGTAGACCTGTATGTATGTATGATAGACCTGTATATATGTATGTATGATATTCCTGTATGTATGTATGATAGACCTGTATATATGTATATGTATGATAGACCTGTATATATGTATGATAGACCTGTATATATGTATGATAGACCTGTATATATGTATACATGTATGACACCTTCTATGCTGTGACAGGGTCTCCGGAGGGGAGCTGTTTGAGAGGATTATTGATGAGGATTTTGAGCTGACGGAAAGAGAAGTCATCAAGTATATGAAGCAGATATCGGAAGGCGTGGAGTTTATTCACAAGCAAGGTATCGTCCACCTGGACCTCAAACCTGAGAACATCATGTGCGTCAACAAGACCGGGACCAAGATCAAACTCATCGACTTTGGCCTGGCCAGGAGATTAGGTGAGTGGCCGTTCCTCTGTGCTGCTGTGGATAGTCACTGGCTGCATGTATGTAGCATGCACAGCGCTGTCTACACAATATTACCAGATCCTGAGTGTGAAGCTCCATGTAATGGACATTGAGGTTTAGACCATCCCCAGTATGGGACCAGGGACCTCAGAATCTGTAACATTATAGGATTAGGACTTCATTCACACAATCCATTACTGATCCGCTGCAGCACCGGCTCCTGAGGACGCAGGCTAGAGCGTTATAATGATTATTATATGTTCCTAAGACGTCATTGTAAAGGGCCACAGGCTGATCATTGCTGCAATGTGAACGAAAATTTCATTTATCAGCCGGAAAATCCGCATAACGAACAGCCGGAAAATCCGCAAAACGAACACGAAGCTGTGGAACAGGACAAATCCACCGTGAGCTAAACACAGCAGCAACAAAACTCTCTCTCCTATCCTGATAGATAGTTACAATGTATCAGTCTAGAGTCCGGGCTCACAGGGGATTGCCTGGACTGGAAGCTATTGTAACAAACCCCCATCTGTGAAAAGTATCAGGTCAGTTCAGGCTTGTAGTTGTAAACAAAAGTTTTCCCATTCACTGACAGAAAACAGAGATCTTAAAAATGGGGGGAAACAATGTTGCATTCACCAGTCCTAAGGCGCTATTAGAGTGAGCGATTGTCGTATTAATTTCCGTACAATCATTTGAAAGTAAGAGTATGTTCACGCTCTACTAAAAAAACGCGGAAAATACGGAGCTTTATTCAAGGGAAAACAGATCCTGATTTTCAGCCGCGTTTTTTACGGCCGTTTTTGGAGCTGTTTTTCTATTGAGTCGATGAAAAACTGCTCCAAAAACGGCATGCACTTCTTTTTCGCGGCTGTTTTTTTAAAAAAATGGCCCGTCGGAACAGAACGCCGTATTTTCCATTGAAATCAATGGGCAGATGTTTGGAGGTCCGAAAAATAGCCGAAAATTAGCCGTGTGAACATACCCTAAGAGATAATCGCCACGTGTAACAGCGGGCAGTGATCGAACGATGAATTATTGGGTTTCTAGGTGAAAGATTATCGTTTGTCGCCACCACATCCGCTCGTCTTCTAGGCGTTAGCAGATCAGTACCTCGCTCTCCAACCACAGACGAACGAACAACGGACGCAGTAACGACTGAACGGTGGAAATCTTTAGCGAATATTGTCACGTGTAATAGACCGTCTTTCGAACGCAAACAACTCGTTAAAGAGGCTCTGTCACCGCATTATAAGTGGCCTATATTGTACATGATGTGATCGGCGCTGTAATGTAGATAACAGTGGTCCTAGTAATAAAGAGGCTGTCACCGCATTATAAGTGCCCTGTATTGTACATGATGTGATCGGCGCTGTAATGTAGATAACAGTGGTCCTAGTAATAAAGCGTCTGTCACCGCATTATAAGTGGCCTATATTGTACATGATGTGATCGGCACTGTAATGTAGATAACAGTGGTCCTAGTAATAAAGAGGCTCTGTCACCGCATTATAAGTGGCCTATATTGTACATGATGTGATCGGCACTGTAATGTAGAGAACAGTGGTCCTAGTAATAAAGAGGCTGTCACCATATTATAAGTGCCCTATCTTGTACATGATGTGATCGGCACTGTAATGTAGAGAACAGTGGTCCTAGTAATAAAGAGGCTGTCACCACATTATAAGTGGCCTATATTGTACATGATGTGATCGGCACTGTAATGTAGAGAACAGTGGTCCTAGTAATAAAGAGGCTGTCACCATATTATAAGTGCCCTATCTTGTACATGATGTGATCGGCACTGTAATGTAGAGAACAGTGGTCCTAGTAATAAAGAGGCTGTCACCATATTATAAGTGCCCTATCTTGTACATGATGTGATCGGCACTGTAATGTAGAGAACAGTGGTCCTAGTAATAAAGAGGCTGTCACCATATTATAAGTGCCCTATCTTGTACATGATGTGATCGGACCACTGTTATCTACATTACAGCGCCGATCACATCATGTACAATATAGGCCACTTATAATGTGGTGACAGCCTCTTTATTACTAGGACCACTGTTCTCTACATTACAGCGCCGATCACATCATGTACAAGATAGGCCACTTATAATGTGGTGACAGAGACGCTTTAAATAGTCGTTCGTTCAGCAGAGAATATCTACCCATAGTCAGCAGCCGGAGGAAGATAAATCTGCGTCAACTTGTGCTGTCCGTGCGCCTGAAAGACAAATCTTTTTCAGCCGTCGTAGTTTTCCGCTATAATTTTTGGAGTAAATCTGTCAGGTCTTGGGGCTTTCCCCATTTTGCTAAGCCACGCCCCTTTTTAAAGCACCAGAAGCGGGGTTAAAATAAAAGAAGCTGCAGAACAATGAGGAATCTTCTCTTGGATAAGACTGGACTGGCCCTTTAAGATCGGCGGTCTCAGAACATGACTGGACAATTCTCCGGAACCTCCAACCAGCTGAAGGCAACTAGTGAGTCTATAGGGGGGGCACTATTGGGGCTTCTCCTGCCTGGAACAAGGTGGGGGGCTAAATCTGGGGGTTACCTCCTGAGAGATCACAGATTAGGCTGGAGCGCTCCCCACCCCGCGTTCTCCCCGTTATTAGCTCCATAACTGCTTTTATAGTCCATAGAGCCGCACTTTCACCTGATCGGAGGTCGGATCTTCCTGCAGGGGCTGCGCTGGAGCTCATTATTATGGTCGGACATTCTTCGGGATCTGATTTCTGCCCTTTTTTGGTCTCGTTAACGTCTCGTCTAAACTTCATTTCAGATAAACGCTGCGAGGAGTTCTTCTCTTTAACTCTTCGGACGTCTAAGTTGCCACTAAGCGAGTGCGGAGCCAGAGCAGCGACTTAATGTAGCGCGCGGCCTGCGGGATGAGATGAGGGGGCTCTGCCTACATGACGGGGGTCATTAATGGCTCTAGTGTCACCTACATAGAAGGAAAGAGGAGCCGCAGCGCCCAGGATAACGCACGTTCTTCTTGTCACATTATGTGGGACGTGTATAAAGAGTGGGAGCCACTCGATGACTCTAACCGCGGGGCCCGATGAGAAGGGAGTGACTCACATTAACAGTAGAAAGATATTCACTGGGATTTTTTACTAAATGTACAATTCAAAATATGAAGACATTCAGCAGGACGAGCAAAGGAAAGCTTCCGAATGAATTCAGCTGCAGAGGGGAACTACAACTCCCAGCATAGCAGCTATATTAGTTCCTGAGCAGGGGTCTGCACTTCCTTTTACTTATCCAATTGGAGAACACTACAGTGGCTGATAACAGGGAACAATATAAGGAATTCATCTGTCCTACAGTCACAGCCTCTCTCCAGCGTAAAATGGTTGATAACAAAGAGCAATAGATTGTAGCAGACGGAGAGACGTTGGACTGTTGAGTTTTAGGAGTTGTCCAGCATTAGAAAAACATGGCGGCTTTCTTCCAACAACAGCGCCACACCTGTCCATGGGTTGTGTCTGGTATTGCAGCTCTGCTCTATTGAAGTGAGTGACCCAGAGCTGCAATAACACATACAACCTGTGGAGAGGTGTGGCGCTGCTTTTGGAAGAAAGCCGCCATGTTTTTCTAATCTTGGACAACCCCATTACTGCCCCGTTAATCAGAGTTGTGTATAGACGTCCTGTGTGTGTCGCAGCTCGTGGGGTCACGTCTGTGTTTGGAGGCGTCTCAACACGTCTGTACATTTATCTTTATTTTGTTCTTCTTATGTTTCAGAAAATACACCGAATCTTAAAGTGTTATTTGGGACCCCTGAATTTGTGGCCCCTGAGGTGATCAATTATGAGCCAATAGGATATGCCACTGACATGTGGAGCATTGGAGTCATCTGCTACATCCTGTAAGTCTGCGGAAGTAGGAATTGTCCAGGCAGTGGAAGGGTTAATGTCCGTGTAATGCTTCTTCTGTTCTTGGGCCCCCCCCCAGTCAGTGTGGCCTGATGTGCAATATGTCTGACCCGTGTGCATCCCTGTGACTGCCCCGAGCCTGCCCTGTGATCGCCTTGTGATCCCCCTGTGCCTGTCCTGCACCTTGTGACTGCCCCGCACCCGCCCTGTGCCTGCCCCGCACCTGCAGGAGATTCAGGGAATCAGGAAGATCCCATTCTAGTGTCAGCGCATCTCAATACACATAATTTTCAGGGCTGGATTATGGTTTGTTGAGGCTCCTAGGGAAAATATTCTGATATAGGTCTCCTCCTCCTCACCAAGAAGTGCCCAAAGAGTACCAGTTACTAGTGTCAGACACCCGCACGCACTCAGGCACTCTCATACGCTCACTCAGGCACTCTCATACGCTCACTCAGGCACTCTCATACGCTCACTCAGGCACTCTCATACGCTCACTCAGGCACTCTCATACGCTCACTCAGGCACTCTCATACGCTCACTCAGGCACTCTCATACGCTCACTCCGGCACTCTCATACGCTCAGTCCGGCACTCTCATACGCTCAGTCCGGCACTCTCATACGCTCACTCAGGCACTCTCATACGCTCACTCAGGCACTCTCATACGCTCACTCAGGCACTCTCATACGCTCACTCAGGCACTCTCATACGCTCACTCAGGCACTCTCATACGCTCACTCAGGCACTCTCATACGCTCACTCAGGCACTCTCATACGCTCACTCAGGCACTCTCATACGCTCACTCCGGCACTCTCATACGCTCACTCCGGCACTCTCATACGCTCACTCCGGCACTCTCATACGCTCACTCCGGCACTCTCATACGCTCAGTCCGGCACTCTCATACGCTCAGTCCGGCACTCTCATACGCTCAGTCCGGCACTCTCATACGCTCACTCCGGCACTCTCATACGCTCACAACGGCATTCTCATACACTCACTCTCATACACTCACTCTCATACACTCACTCAGGCACTCTCATACACTCACTCAGGCACTCTCATACACTCACTCAGGCACTCTCATACACTCACTCAGGCACTCTCATACACTCACTCAGGCACTCTCATACACTCACTCAGGCACTCTCATACACTCACTCAGACACTCTCATACACTCACTCAGGCACTCTCATACACTCTCATACACTCACTCAGGCACTCTCATACACTCACTCAGACACTCTCATACACTCACTCAGGCACTCTCATACACTGACTCTCATACACTCACTCAGGCACTCTCATACACTCACTCAGGCACTCTCATACACTCACTCAGGCACTCTCATACACTCACTCAGGCACTCTCATACACTCTCATACACTCACTCAGGCACTCTCATACACTCACTCAGACACTCTCATACACTCACTCAGGCACTCTCATACACTGACTCTCATACACTCACTCAGGCACTCTCATACCCTTTACTGCTACTGTATTCTACTGCAAATGTTCTATGTATGGGGGGAAGGGATGAAGATGGGGAATAGCGATGTAACAAAAACGAAAAACTTTTATTATTATTAAATATGATGCTTCTGCGCACTTAATATGATCTTAAAATATAGCTCTTATTCAGTGTGTAAATTGTTAGCTCGGCTGTGCTCAGTCTATTATACCAGCGGGAAGCAGGGTCAGCGGTCCCTGCAACACCCTATATGTTCAATATACCCGCCCTGGCTGGTTTTATTCTATTTTATTTGAAAACCACCAAATGGGTTGAGGGATAAAGACCAACTTTATTTTATATTCTACACATCATTAGTGTTATACTGCAGTTGTGAACAAGGCCGTATGAAGAATTGGCTCAAATATGAGTGAACCAAGGTGTAAACCATCACGTGTATCACTCGCTGTGTGAATTGTGGTGAGTGCGGTTTACACCTTGGTTACATCGCTATTCCCCATCTTCATCCCTTCCCCTCATACATAGACTATATTTTGGTGTTGAACACCTGATGTAACAACACAATATATATACTGAAAATGTTCTGCCTGCAAATCCGGACGGAAAATCTGCAGCATTTCCGCTACGTGTGAACATGCACTTACAGAACAATACACTTTGCCAGTTCAGCTCATGCCAGCGGACTGCTATCTTGTGGGCATAAGTGAAGTCAACGTAAATCACGACACACGAGCGCCGTCCTTCCCCGGCCCAAAGTAGATTATAAATTCAACTTTAATCGCAAAAAATGACATGACACGATTTTATTGAGGATGTCTCTAGCGGGGACGGCGTCTTATAACGCTGAGAACCAGGAACACGTCCCGATTCACCGTCCAAGTCGCCGGAGTTACGTTATTCCAGGTTATTTGTTATGACGGCGTTCTCTGCGCTGCTCACGGAGGAGTCACTTGTGTTGGCAGATGGCGCCCTCTGGTGGCGTCTTGACATCTTTCTGCTGCAGCCTGGTACTCGGCAGGACGTACCGTGCGATGTCGGGGCCCCGTGTTTGTGGCCCTCTAGTGTTGTGTGACTCAGGAGATTTCCGAGGACGCCGCAGGTCAGGACCACGTTCCACAAACATCTCCGTTAACTTCTACGGGGAGATGACGTTGTGACAATCATCCGGTTCTAGATTTGGCGCAATAACGCTGCGCCCCGTTATATCAGGCACTTATGTCCGACACTAATGATCTATAGGGTTCTGTATATTACCAGTCAGTGACTATATCATCGCCCCCTCCGTGTTTCTCTTACAGGGTGAGCGGTCTGTCGCCATTCATGGGTGATAACGATAACGAGACCTTGGCCAACGTCACCTCTGCCACCTGGGACTTCGACGATGAAGCCTTTGATGAAATTTCCGAAGAGGCCAAGAACTTTATCAGCAGCCTCCTGAAGAAGGACATGAAGTAAATGCGCCTCTATTCGTCTTCACCCGTGTAGGCGGCCATTGGTGCTGCAGGGGGATCACTCGCTGGGGGTTTGGTTGTCACTAGAGAAGGAAACATTGTATCTTAATATGTGACCGCCTCCATGTAACCATGTCATATAAGATGCAATTAGCCTCTCGTTCCGGGTCTCTTGAAACGGTTACAGATTGTTACAACATTTTACAGGTCAAACCTTCATAAATGGGCTGTGCTACACTCCAGTCGCATCCAGAGCTGCAGAGTTGTTCCTGTTAGCAGACTGGAGTGCATCATGGGGGCTTAGATATCACAGAGCTACTCTGTGTGTAGAGTGTAGGTAAAGTAGTCGGTTTCCAAGGGCAACCATCACAGATGTCAGTGCAGCTCTGGATGTGACTGGAGTATAACTAAGTAAAATCACATTCTACGAGGTTTACGCTGCGATATGTTCTTTATTACGGAGACTGAGGAGGCTCCCGTCCTTGTATATAATACCGCGTGACTTTACTCATCGTCTCGCAATCACCCGCTGTCATTTCTCGGCAGGAAACGCTTGAATTGTACTCAGTGCCTGCAGCATTCGTGGCTGCAACAAGACACCAGCACCATGGAAGCCAAGAAGCTGTCCAAGGACAGGATGAAGAAGTACATGGCGCGGCGGAAGTGGCAGGTAACATGGCGGCAACCGCGGACCGTCGTATAACGCACTTCCCGTTTTCTCTCTGTATATCAGTGATGGTCAGGGAGGTGCATGTGACCCCCCCCCCCTATGAAATACTGCAAATACACCAGAGGGGGCCCCATACCAGGAGTCCAGCTGGGGCCCCTTCTTACGCTGCTTCCTGCTGAATTATATTTGTTTCCTTTACATAAAAATAAAGTTACGTCTGAAAAACCGATACGATTGGGTCGAGCCCCTCTTACCTCATTGATGGAGGTCCAAACACAAGGACCACCCCTCCCCCGCCCCGTCTCCCCCTCTCTATCTTCCTTGCTCATTTTTGGTGCTTTCTGTATTGCAGTTTTTTGGGGTCCCTGTTTTGTTAGTCCTGAGGTCCCGCTCATCGGGGGGCATTATATTCGAGCCGGAGGGAGAGAGGAAATCATTAAGTTTCGTCTCTTTCTTTCAGAAAACGGGCCACGCGGTGCGAGCGATCGGACGTCTGTCATCCATGGCCATGATTTCTGGGCTGAGCGCCAGGAAGTCGTCTGGAAGTTCCCCAACCAGCCCCCTGTCCACCGAGGCAGAAGCCAGTGAAGGTGAGGACTGTGGGGACCCCTGAAGATACGAGGTTCATTCCTGGCGGGGCTATAATGTCCATCGGGGTCATCACCCAGCTTTCCACGCACCCTGAAAGGCAGATCGATCTGAGTCTTACGTGTTTATGTCACTAAAGCTTTATCGATATATAATGAAAAGTTCTGCAAAATTCTAATAGAATTTGTGGTTCATTTCATCACCATTCAAGATCTCTGCTTGCTTTCAGCGAATTTGAACATTCTTATTTACATCCAGAGGCTAAAAAATTTGTACGGACTTAATACTTTTCAAGATTAGGGTTTGTAACAATTATATGCAGTTTATATTATACATTTTACCTGCACTGATACATTGTAACAAACCATCAGCACAGGAGAGAGGATTGCGCTGCTGAAGTATTTACCTCACACAGGATTGTCTAGAATGACTACAATTGTTACAAACCCTCAGCTGTGAGGCCTGTACAGGTTTTCAGCCCCTGGATATTAGTGAGGTTGCCGCATACATGAACAGCAAGCAGAGATCTTGAAAATAGTAAGCAATTGAAACACAAAGTCTATTAGAAAGTTGTAGAACTTTTCTTTATATAAGAATTAAGTTGCGTTTACAGTGGAGATTTAATCTACAGAAGAAGAAATCTGTGCACAGCTGGGTGTTTGGTGCAGACTTGTCTCCTGCCTCTCGGTGGGAGCACGGGATACGTGGCACGCGGCAGGGTGACGTTCCACGGGTGACATAGGGTAACGTCTCGGTAACACTTGTGTTTTCTTACAGAGGATAACCAGGCTTTCCTGGAATGTGTGTCTGAAGAGCGACCTCCCCTGAAGCCGGCCTTCACCAGGACCATCAAGGACATTGAGGTTGTGGAAGGCAGCGCGGCCAGATTCGACTGCAGGATTGAAGGTGATCTTTGGGGGTTCCTGGGCATATTGAGGGGGGCTGTACACTGAGCCCCCTGTTGATTACCCTGCGCCTCTGTTCTTCAGGTCATCCTGATCCGGAGGTGATCTGGTACAAGGACGACCAGCCCATCAAGGAGTCGCGTCATTTCCAGATTGAGTACGACGAGGACGGCAACTGCTCCCTGACAATCGCTGAAGTCTGTGGGGACGACGATGCCAAGTACACCTGCAAAGCAATCAACAGCCACGGGGAGGTGACCTGCACTGCCGAGCTCCTCGTGGAAGTGATGGCTGAGGAGGAAGAAGAGGAAGAGGAGGAGGAAGAAGAAGAGGAAGAGGAAGAGGAGGAGGAGGAGTGAACCGATATTCCCTACAGGACTAATTTCTAGCCACAAACTACAAGGGGACGTTCCCACCTAAATCCCAGAAAGACCCTCAACTCAAAGAAGCTGGAAGTCATATTCCACCCACTGTCTGAAGACCCCGTCCTCCGCCTGTAACGCCCCATTCCCAGGGGACGTCTCTCACCGATCACTCATTATATGCAGAATAAACACCGATCCGTCATGATGGAGGGACCAGAAGTCCCTGACCCAGGAGGGGAACCGCAGCGATCGCATGTGGAGGGGGGTGTCATGTAGTGTGAATGCAACTGATACATTGTAACAAGTAGATTGGATACATTGTAGTGGGAGTGGAGGGGGATATGACGTAGCATACGTGGGGGGACATTGTAGTGTGAATGGGGGGATGCAATGCAGCATACGTGGGGGGACATTGTAGTGTGAATAGGGGGATACGACGTAGCATACGTGGGGGGACATTGTAGTGTGAATGGGGGGATACGACGCAGCATACGTGGGGGGACATTGTAGCGTGAATAGGGGGATACGACGTAGCATACGTGGGGGGACATTGTAGTGTGAATGGGGGGATACGACGCAGCATACGTGGGGGGACATTGTAGCGTGAATAGGGGGATACGACGTAGCATACGTGGGGGGACATTGTAGCGTGAATGGGGGGATACGACGTAGCATATGTGGGGGGACATTGTAGTGTGAATGGGGGGATACGACGCAGCATACGTGGGGGGACATTGTAGTGTGAATGGGGGGATACGACGTAGCATACGTGGGGGGACATTGTAGTGTGAATGGGGGGATATGACGTAGCATACGTGGGGGGACATTGTGGTGTGAATGGGGGGATACGACGTAGCATACGTGGGAGGACATTGTGGTGTGAATGGGGGGATACGACGCAGCATACGTGGGGGGACATTATGGTGTGAATGGGGGGATACGACGTAGCATACGTGGGAGGGATACATTGTAGCGTGAATGGGGGGATACGACGCAGCATACGTGGGAGGACATTGTAGTGTGAATGGGGGGATACGAAGCAGCATACATGGGGAGGGATACATTGTAGTGTGAATGGGGGGATACGACGCAGCATACGTGGGGGGACATTGTAGTGTGAATGGGGGGATATGACGCAGCATACATGGGGGGATACGACGCAGCATACGTGGGAGGACATTGTGGTGTGAATGGGGGGATACGACGTAGCATACGTGGGGGGACATTATAGCGTGAATGGAGGGGATACAATGTTGCATAGGGGGAGTAGTTGGATGTAAATGGTCGCACCCTTGTAGTCCGCACTCGCCTCTGCGGGGCCTTTCCTCTTGTGGGGTGGGGGGTGATGACTACAACACCCACTTTCCTACTCTGCATGGAGTGAGCTGCCTGATCCCCCTTCCATGTAACCCCGCGGCCTCCTTGTCGGACTAGTCTTCTCTGATCATGTCCCATCATATGCAGCGTCTGAGCCTCATATAAAAAATATAAAGTCCCTACAAGAAAAGAATATACATGGAAGTAAAGTCCGGGGGGGCCGCAGTTTTACAGCCGGTTGTCCCCCTTTAATTAGCACAACCTGCTCTGTGAGGGAACATGGAGGACGCTCGCTGCTCCCAAACACTGCGGGGCACGGGCTGAGACTTGTAGTTCTCCAGCAGTTACAAACAGTCCTGTCCCCTAACAATGTCAATGAATACAGGACCTCCCCACCCCCGCCGACCAGGCAAATGATGAGGGTTATTGTTCGGACATGTGAAGCTTCCTTCTCTCTTGAGAATTCGGATTTCCTCTTCTTGGGGGGCACGAGGTCCCCGCTTACACTTCGCTTTCACCATATTAGCACTTTGTTGTTGTTTTTTTTTCTGGGGAATATAATATCAGGCGTTGGGGCGCTGGTGGCGACGCCGGCGTGGACGTGTTGTTGTGCCGCACCGCGTGTGTGTGTCTGTGTATAGAAATCCGTGTGTCATTTATATATGAGGAAGGAGCCACGTTACACTCATTCTGTAATTACACCCCAATCCGCTACAGATTTGGCGCACGATCGTCTTAGTTTGTCAGAATATTCTGTGTTCTCCGCGGATAATGGAGGATCCGGAGCGCAGAAGGTTTTCCACCAATAACCGTCGCGTGGATGTTTCCAGATCTTCCATTCATTTAAATGGAGCGTCACCTTTTATTTGCAGCCACCCGTCCACTGTGAACAGGGACCTGGAACCCCTCGTTCTTGGGGGGTCCCTGCTGCTGAACCCCCACTGATCACACTTGGGTCTAATTGGGTGGAAACTTCAAACATAAATGCATGAGCAGTGAAAAGACCATGAGACGTAAGATACGTAGTGACCCCCCCCCCCCGCGCGGTGCTCCAGGGAGGACTATATATAAGGATCCCGAGGGGCCGTATATCTCTCTATATGGATTCATGTAATGCAGGTCAGGATTCTTAAAGGGCCACTCCTATGTAAATAAAGCTTCATCATTATATAATGAAAATTCTGCAACTTTGTAATAGACTTTGTGTTTCAATTCCTCACCATTTTAAAACCACAGATTGCTGTCAGTGAAAGGGAACATTTTTATATACATCCAGAGGCTAAAAACATGTCCTGACCTGATGCTTCTTACAGCTGAGGGTTTGGTACAAACCCCTCCCATCAGGTTTCTGTTGCTCTCTAGAGACCAGAACATCATAGTCTGCAGCGCCACACCGTCCTATAAAAAGGAAGCCCCATTATAAGTCAAGGATTCTTTAATAATAGAAGCCATAACACCAGTGTGAACAGAGTCTAAGAACGCAACCGATAATGAATAAGCTTTATTTACACTGGACTGGCCCTCCATGTTATATCATAACCTAAACCCAACGCGTACCAATTTTTTGTGGCACAGAAGGGGTTAACAAAATCATGTCAGTCGGGTAGCTCTGTAGTCGCAGAATTCATGTATCTATGAAGGGAAAGAGTTTTCTACGTGTACAAAGGTTTTCTCACATCTACATACAGTAATTGTTATTATGTTCTGATGAGAATGCACTCACCTCCCTGTGCTCCTCCCTCTCCCTGTGCTCCTCCCTCTCGCTGTGCTCCTCCCTTTCCCTGTGCCCCTACTCCCTGTGCTCCTCCCTCTCCCTGTGCACCTCCTCCGTGCTCCTCCCTCTCCCTGTGCTCCTCCCTCTCCCTGTGCTCCTCCGTGCTCCTCCCTCTCGCTGTGCTCCTCTCCCTCCCTGTGCTCCTCCCTCTCCCTGTGCTCCTCCGTGCTCCTCCCTCTCCCTGTGCTCCGCCCTTTCCCTGTGCCCCTCCTTCTCCCTGTGCCCCTACTCCCTGTGCTCCTCCCTCTCCCTGTGCACCTCCTTCTCCCTGTGCTCCGCCCTTTCCCTGTGCCCCTCCTTCTCCCTGTGCTCCTCCCTCTCTCCTACCTCCCTCACTTCCGTATCTCTTCCAGCTCATTCTAACTTTTCTGCTCCTTCCTCTCTCCTCCTTCTGCTTCTTCCTCCCTCTGCTTTTTCCCCTCTCTCCTTCCTCCCTCTGCTTCTTCCTTTGTCTGCTCCTTCCTCCCCTGCTCTTTCCTCCCTCTGCTCCTTCTGCTTCTTCCTCCCACTGCTCCTTCCTCTTTCCTCCTTCCTCCCTCTGCTCCTTTCTCTTTCCTCCTTCCTCTTTCCTCCTTCCTCCCTCTGCACCTTCCTCTCTCCACCTTCCTCCCTCTGCTCCTTCCTCTCTCCTCCTTCCTCCCTCTCCTCCTTCCTCTCTCCTCCTTCCTCCCTCTCCTCCTTCCTCCCTCTGCTCCTTCCTCCCTCTGCTCCTTCCTCTCTCCACCTTCCTCCCTCTGCTCCTTCCTCTCTCCTCCTTCCTCCCTCCCTCTGCACCTTCCTCTCTCCACCTTCCTCCCTCTGAACCTTCCTCTCTCCACCTTCCTCCCTCTGCTCCTTCCTCCCTCTGCTCCTTCCTCCCTCTGCACCTTCCTCCCTCTGCTCCTTCCTCTCTCCTTCCTCCCTCTGCTCCTTCCTCTCTCCTCCTTCCTCCCTCTGCTCCTTCCTCTCTCCACCTTCCTCCCTCTGCTCCTTCCTCTCTCCACCTTCCTCCCTCTGCTCCTTCCTCTCTCCTCCTTCCTCCCTCTGCTCCTTCCTCCCTCTGTGTCTTTCTCTTCTTTATGTTATAAGTTTGTTCATGCCTGGCCATTGACGGAGATGAGAACACTACAGGTGTGGTTCGTCACATTATAAATAAAGTCTAGCACGAAGCATGCTTCCTATACAGGTGATGTCCAGGTGTCGGTATCTTCTTTTATGTCACTCAACACATGATTTCTTTCTGCTGTAGACTGATGGAAGACTGCAACAAACCCTCAGCTGTGAGAAGTAATAAGGGCTGCACAGGTTTTCCATAGACAAGAGATTTTAGCTAGCAGAACTGGTTCATTTCAATAGGATTCCCTCACCAGGTGATGTCTGTGGTCTAGGAAAACGTGGCTCAGACAGGCTGGATTTTTATCTGTCTTAATCTGTTGTGTCCCCCCAGATAAGTGGCGTATCAGTCTGGCGGCCACTTATCCCCCATCTATTGGAAAGCTGCCCATAGATACTTGATAACTGCTGTTGCCCCGACTTACACAATACTATGCACAGTCAGCTCTGCACAATAGAGGGGGTGAGACGTGGCTGCCATATATCCGCTTATCTTGGGTTAGATGGACACTAAGGGCCAATGAATGGGCAAAGAAGCATCAACTGATCAGATATTCTATGCGGCCAATAAAATGGTTGATAGTCGGCGGGACATCTTGGTGTGTAAACAGGGAGATTTGCTGCCGACATGATGGAAATGTGCGGGGACGAGCGATCGGAGTAACATTACTGATCATTGCTACCCGTGACTGGAGCAAACGAGCAGCGATCAACGTGCTTTATCATCGATTAGTGATCATCTTCAAGGCCAATAACGGACCCTCTAAGAGGACCGTAACTTTACAAACAACTTCTGCTAATCCAATAGTATATCTCATATATCAACTTTGTAATTTACTAAATGTTAAAAAAAATATTTATCCATTCAAATCCTGCGTGAAGTTACTGCCATTAGTGGTCTCCCTTCCTGTAATCTGCTGTCCACCCCCTGCTATCAAGCAAAATCCATCTCTATGTACACAGCATAGGATACAGACTACAGGAAGTGGGGGAGGGGTGTCTCTTGACTGCCTGCCCATACAAGTCTATGGAGAGGGGAGTAGGCAGAAGAGCAGAGAGAAAAGGAGTTGCTGCCCATAGAATTATTTAGGGAAGGAGAGTAGAGGAGGAGCAGAGAGAAAAGAAGATACTGCCTATAGAAGTATATAGAGAGTGACAAAGACGCTGCTTTCCATAGACGTATGGGAGCTGTATATATCTGTAGTGAGAATGTTATCATTTATTTATTTCAGTTACTTATATAGCACCAACATATTACGCAGCGCTGTACAGAGGTCCTCTTTTACTGTCCCCATTGGGGCTCACAATCTAAATTCCCTATTGGTATGTTTTCGGGGTGTGGGAGGAAAGCGGAGAACCTGGAGGAAACCCACGCAAACACAGGGCGAACATATAAACTCCATGCACATGTTGTTGGTTGGATTTGAACCCTGGACCCCAGTGCTGTAGGGCAACAGTGCTAACCACTGAGCCACCGTGCTGCCCTATCATGTAAGTCTATGGGAGCTGTATATATCTGTATGTAGTGAGCTCCCCCTAGTGGTGGCTGCAGGCAGCAGAATGTTCTCATGTAACTCTATGGAAGCTGTATATATCTGTATGTAGTGAGCTCCCCCTAGTTGGGACTGCAGGCAGCAGAATCTTATTATGTAAGTCTATGGGAGCTGTATATATCTGTATGTAGTGATCTCCCTCTAGTGGTGGCTGCAGGCAGCAGAATGTTATCATGTAACTCTATTGGAGCTGTATATATCTGTATGTAGTGAGCTGTCCCTAGTGGTATCTGCAGGCAGCAGAATGTTATCATGTAACTCTATGGGAGCTATATATATCTGTATGTAGTGAGCTCCTCCTAGTGGTGACTGCAGACAGTAGAATGTTATCATGTAACTCTATGGGAGCTGTATATATCTGTATGTAGTGAGCTCCCTCTAGTGGTGGCTGCAGGAAGCAGAATGTTATTATGTAACTCTATGGGAGCTGTATATATCTATGTAGTGAGTTCCCCCTAGTGGTGACTGCAGACAGTAGAATCTTATCATGTAATTGAATGGGAGCTGTATATATCTGTATGTAGTGAGCTCCCCCTAGTGATGACTGCAGGCAGCAGAATGTTATTATGTAACTCTATGGGAGCTGTATATATCTATGTAGTGAGGTCCCCCTAGTGGTGACTGCAGACAGTAGAATCTTATCATGTAACTCTATGGGAGCTATATATATCTGTATGTAGTGAGCTCCCTCTAGTGGTGGCTGCAGGCAGCAAAATGTTATCATGTAACTCTATGGGAGCTGTATATATCTGTATGTAGTGAGCTCCCTCTAGTGGTGGCTGCAGGGAACAGAATGCTATCATGTAACTCCGTCTATGCAGGGTATTTTTAGCGCTGACCCCTATAAAAATATATTATGAAATTAGGCAGCACAAAATTTAGGACCTAAAAAAATGACAGATGGAGATTCACTTGAAGCCACTTTGTAATATAATCTTTGTTGTAAGCATTTTGCTCTGGATCCAGCCCGTAATGTAAAGAATGGAGGCTTTATTCTGGTTGTCATGGCTACGTCCAGGATTTTGTTCTATAAGGATACATGTAGATACACTTATCTTTAGTCTACACAGGATTATCTCATCTACACGGAGACAACATGACATTGGGGAGGTCAGTCAGCGGCCGATACATATAAATAAAAGAAACTATCCTAATAGTAATGTATTCAGGTTCCTGGATGTAGCCATGACCACCAGAATAAAAACCTCTGTTCTTTACACTGCAGGCTGCATCCACAGAACTAAAAAAATGAAGAATAGAAACGAGGCTTATACTATACAGCAACTTCATTTCTCATTTTATGGCTTCTCAGCTTTATGTATAAAAATGTTACATATGAGGGGGGCTGGGGGTGACAGCTGGTGGGGGGCTACCGCATGTCTGGTATGGGGAGATTATATGTCAGCACTGGGAGCTATTGAGCTAATGGTGCACGAGCGACAACCACAGACCTACGTATAGGGGCGGGGTCTCCTGGTGACCCCCCCCACCCCCGCACTGCTTTATAAACCGCTGTACAACCCCCCCCCCCCGCCTCAGGAGGCAGCAGCCGTGTGTCAACCAAAGCTCATCTCCACCATGGCGCCATCACGAGGGCGAAGAGACGCCCAAATGTAATTATCCTGGACCCCAAGTGTCATTATCCTGGACCCCAAGTGTCAACGTATCATCCTGTACCCCAAGTATGAGTGTATCATTATCCTGCACCCCAAGTGTCAGTGTCATCCTGTACCCCAAGTGTCAGTGTGTCATTATTCTGTACCCCAAGTGTCAGTGTGTCATTATCCTGTACCCCAAGTGTCAGCGTGTCATAATCCTGTACCCCAAGTGTCAGCGTGTCATTATCCTGTACCCCAAGTGTCAGTGTTATTATCCTGTACCCCAAGTGTCAGCGTATCATTATCCTGTACCCCAATTGTCATTATTCTGTACCCCAAGTGTCAGTGTCCTGTACCCCATTTCTCAGTAGTATAATCTGCAGATTTAATCTTTATTGATCATGTTTTCCCCTCAGTCAGGGGCATAACTAGGAAAGACTGCCCCCCTCCCCCCGTAGATAGTGCCCCCCAAATAAAACTAAAAAACGATATACTCACCCAGGCCCCGTTCCCGCTTCAAACTGAGCTGCTCCAAAGAATGGACACTGAAGGGATCCGGTGACCCCCCTCCCCCCCGCTCTGTCATAGTATCTGTGACCTAGGGATGCAAATACTATTGAATGTGGCGTCGCTGCCACTGTGGCAGCCATAGCGTCTGTTAACAGCGCCACCGGGCAGGGGGCGTCTGTGCCGGCGGGTGGCATGGGCCCCCTCATGCAGCGGACCCCATAGTAGCCGCAGTCCTGATTTTTGTACGCCCTCCCTGTGCTGCACCCCATATACAGACAGCCGCAGCCATGACCCCCCCTTCTTGTGCAGCAGTTTCGGTCTGAGATGCGTCCAGAGTTTTCGCTGTTTTTCGTGCTGAGATTTTGGCAGTGACGAGAGAATTAATACTTCTGTTACTCAACATCCTGTTCATGAAGCAAAAATAGATATAACCCCCCCCCCCCCCCTATAAATAAAAATACAAGACAGACACAGAATCCGCTGAACGCCCCACAACAATAGATGGATTATATAAAGTAGGACAGCGAGGAATCTTCTGACGGCCGCTCCTCCGCTTCTGGAACATTGCGCCTATTATATAACCGTCACATCGTACACTGAACGTCCTCACAAAAATAACTCCATATCAAACGAGGCTTCCGACCTTGTGATTCCTTCGCACCTTCGTTCTCGCTCCACGTGCAGGGAAATCATACAACGTCCGACATTTATTCTATAGTGTCGTCATTGTAGCCGAAGTCACAGCTCGGACACTTCACTGACATGTTACGACCGATGTCTGACCGCACGTTCCCACCGACGTTCCTGTTATCAACCCATGCAGACAAAGCGCTTAACGGGGTCAATTGGGATTTTATGTTTGAAAATCCTCAACCCTTCAACATATTGAACTTGGCGCTGATATGGTGAAACGGTGACCAGTCCTTATTCCTCCCCATCTGCCGCAGTAAAAGCGAATGGCCGCATCTATTCCCACGTTCATATCTCAAATAACACAAGACAGGAACGCCGCCCCCCCCCCTCATTTATCCTGGAACCTTCTTATTTCATGACTGAGCCAATGGCATAACTGGTAACCAGGGCCGGTCTTAGGTTGGATGGCGACCTGTGTGGGATTCTCTGTTGCTGCCCCCCGCAAACCACAAATTAACCACAAATATAGACACGTACATACTGGAACATATATACTATAAATACATCAAGGTAAATATATAGACATACAGAAAGAACGTATACACACACATACAGACACGTATATACATGCACAGACACATTTATACACATCAGACACATATATAGGCACACATACACATACACACAGACACATCTACAGAGACATATATGCACACAGACACACATATACACATACACACAGACACATACACACAGAGACATATACACAGAGACACATACACACAGACATATAGGCACACATACACAGACACATACACACAGACACATACACACATATACAGAGACATATAGGCACACATACACACAGAGACACATACACAGACACACATATACACATACACACATATACAGAGACATATAGGCACACATACACACATATACACACAGACACATACACACAGAGACACATACACACAGACACATATACAGAGACACATACAGAGACACATATACATATGCACACAGACATATACAGAGACACATATATAGGCACACAGACACACATATACACATACACACATATACACAGACACATATACAGAGACACATATATAGGCACACAGACACACATACACACAGAGACATATACAGAGACATATACATATACACACACAGAGACATATACACATATAGAGGCACACAGAGACACATATACACACAGACATACACACATAGGCACTTACCTCCTCCCTTGCACAGGTTCTTGCAGGGGCGGGGCTGTGGATGGAGCTTCCTTCTCTCCACTTGCTGATAGGCTTACATGTTTTTTGCAGGGGCGGAGCTTCCCTCTCTCCACTTGCTGCCTCTGCTCCAGTCATCAAATGGCCTGCCCTTTTTTTTGCCCCTTACGGACTACATTTCTATGGGTTGGGGGACCAGGCCGTATCACCCGTACTCTCCTTTTTAGACCAAAACATATTAGGGCAACGGGTTCCCGGATTTTGTGTCTTTCCATTTGTTGTGGGTCATCGTCTGGTGCAGACATAGGGAGTGACACAACAAGTGACCATGGAACAGACTTTTCTTACCACCCCCAGCGACACATTGACTGAACGAAACCACCGCCTTGAACGCACACACGCCCCACGCTGAATGTGGCCTCTCTTGTCCCTCCCAGGGCGGACGTTTCTCTGTCTCCATTTTTCCCCATATTGGGAGATCCAGCATCTCCACCCGGTAACATAATAATAATAATATAACAATAGGATAATACTAATAATATCATATAATAAGAAAAATAATAATAATACTAGTAAAACGCATAATACAAAACAATAAAACAATCGCCTAATCATATTAACCCCTTGTTGCCACAGCCATTTTTTAGGTTTTAAATTTTGTTTTTTTGTTTTTTATTTTTCCATCAGCATAGCCGTGTGAGGACTTATTCTTATGCAGGATGATTTGCAGTTTTTTCGGCGCCATTTATTCTACTATATAATGTACTGGGAATCTGACCCCAAAAAATTGTTGGGTAGAATGGGAAAAAAACAACTTTTTTGTATTGTTTTTGGGGTTTTATTTTTACAGCGTTCACCGTGCAATAAAAACTACAGGTGAACTTTATTCTACTGGTCAATACGATTACGGAGATACCACATTTATATCAGGTTTTTTTTTATGTTTTACAGAGAAAAAAACATCTTGTTAAAATGTTTTTCTTTTGTGTCGCCACTTTCTCAGCGCCATAATGATTTTATTTTACCGTCGATGGTGCGGGGGCTTGTTTTTTTGCGGGGTGAGCTGTAGTTTGTATTAGTAACATTTCGGGGTACATGGATTAACACTTTCTTTTCAATTTCTTAATTTTTGGGGAGCTAATGAGCAAAAATCAGCAATTCTGGCGACTCTTTCTTTATTTATAATGTTATATTGTAAGAGTTCAAACTTTTATGGACGCGGCGATACCAGTTATGATAATTTTTTTCAAAAAAGTTACATTCCCTACGGGGGAAATAAAAAGGGATGTTTTTTGTACTTTTAATATTTGTAATTTTTATGTACATTACTAAAAACTTTATTCAACTGTTTTTAAACTTTTATTTTTTAGTCTTTCTTGGAGACTTGAACAAGCGATTGTTTGATCATTGGTGCAATTCATGGCAATACCAAATAGGAGCAGAAAGATGGCAGACCTGGGGACCTTCATTAGACCCCCCGCTGATATGACAACCATCGGCACCAAACGAACGCGTCGTGGGGAGGCCTGTTGAGTGATAGAAGGCCCCCCCCCCCCCCCCTCTAACAGCTTAGATGCCGTGGTCGCTATTGACTGCGGCAACTAAATGGTTAAACTGCCCATCCCTCCGATCCCGGCCATTGTAGTCCACCTTGATTTCTAAAATACAAATGTCAGTTTATCCTAAACCCTAGATGGCGCTGACGACTTGTGAGACGCGCTGGACCAAAAAGTGAAATGCTTCTGACCCCTAGTGGCAGTTAGAGATGTTACACCTTAGAGCAGAAGACGATCTGAATGTACAGAAGTAACTCCCGTTTCAGCAAATATAATGAGAAGTTATACAATTTGCCAATATACTTTCTGTATTAATTCCTCACCGTTTTCAAGATCTCGGCTTGCTGTCAGTCAATAGCAGCCTTCATTGTTTACTTCTAGTGGATGAAAACCCGTCCTGGTCATGTGCTGGACACACAGGTGCTGTGCTCGTCACAGTTACAGTAATCAGAGTTCATCACATGATCAGGACAGATTTTATCCCCTGGATTACTATTGAATGGCAGAAAGAAAAGATTTTGAAAACTGTGAGGAATTGATACCGAACCGTCTATAACTTTTCATTCTAAACATTTATTTACTGAAACAGTAATATTAAGTCTTGTTTAATGAAAAGTTATAGTCATATACTATTACAGCTGAGGGTTTGCTACAGTGTATCAAGTATAATCAGATTTTAATAGAAGGAAAGACATTTTCCCTTTTTGGATAAACGAAAAAACAAAACGCATGAAACCTGCACAATGTGAACCTGATTTTAGCTTCTGAGTGTAAATAAGAATGAAAATGACTGACACCAAATCTTTATTTTACATTTTTTTTTAACAAGAGTTTATATAAAAGAGCCGGAATAGTCCATATAGTGCGAGCGTCTGGAGGTGCAGAACATTCATACGTCGCTTCAGCTCCAGTGCTCATCCCGCAGGACGGTTACCTGGTCGTGTCTTCTGCGTATTATGATCTATAAAAAAGTTATTAATAAAGAATTATTTATTATAGTTCATGGTCTTGGGTATTTGTAGTCAGTTGTATTGGTTGTTGTATTAGGTATTTGTAGTCAGTTGATTTCTTCCCACAGGACCCCCCCCCCCCATTGGAGCACTTTATATTAAAAGCTGTATATTGTATCAGATCCAAACTCTGGTTCTGTTTTTTTTTTCCTTCCCCAAGGTCTGTGTCTGATATTCACTTGAATGAGATTGAGCTGCAATACCAGTCACTACCATAGACAGGAGGGGAGCTGTTTCTGGGGGAAAACCAAAATTCTGGGTTTTGTAGTTTTGTGTTCTTCAAGTGTGCAATGAAACATCCAGCAACTTTCTAATATACTATTTGTTCTCAATCCTCACCATTTTCAAGACCTCTGTTGGTGTCAGCATGTGGAAATATTCTTGTTTACTTCCAGAATTAAATACCCTTATGCCATGCGTCCACTGTGAACCTGCAATAATGCAACACATCGCACAAATGTTACTCCCATATTGTGCTGAAATAATAGAGTCATACAGCGCCAAACTAATGACTAGATACACTGACGGAAAGATACAACCAAGAAAGGAAGAAAGTGAAGTGCACAGGTCCACGGGTCCTCACCGTAACACAACGTCCACTAGGTCAAAAGAAATATTATTTATTCAGTCCCAGCAAAATTGTACAACATTTAAACCCTCAGAGTCGGTTTCAAACAATTTTTTCAAGTCAATAATATCACTGATATACACGGCTGAAATAATACTGCCATAAAGTGATAAAATAATACTGCCATAAAGTGATAAAATAATACTGCCATAAAGTGATATAATAATACTGCTATAAAGTGACAAAATAATACTGCCATAAAGTGATATAATAATACTGCCATAAAGTGATATAATAATACTGCCATAAAGTGATATAATAATACTGCCATAAAGTGATATAATAATACTGCCATAAAGTGATATAATAATACTGCCATAAAGTGATAAAATAATACTGCCATAAAGTGATATAATAATACTGCCATAAAGTGATATAATAATACTGCCATAAAGTGATAAAATAATACTGCCATAAAGTGATATAATAATACTGCCATAAAGTGATATAATAATACTGCCATAAAGTGATAAAATAATACTGCCATAAAGTGATATAATAATACTGCCATAAAGTGATAAAATAATACTGCCATAAAGTGATATAATAATACTGCCATAAAGTGATATAATAATAGTGCCATAAAGTGATAAAATAATACTGCCATAAAGTGATATAATAATACTGCCATAAAGTGATATAATAATACTGCCATAAAGTGACTGATTAATACTGCCATAAAGTGATATAATAATACTGCCATAAAGTGATATAATAATACTGCCATAAAGTGATAAAATAATACTGCCATAAAGTGATAAAATAATACTGCCATAAAGTGATATAATAATACTGCCATAAAGTGATATAATAATACTGCCATAAAGTGACAAAACAATACTGCCATAAAGTGATATAATAATAGTGCCATAAAGTGATAAAATAATACTGCCATAAAGTGATAAAATAATACTGCCATAAAGTGATATAATAATACTGCCATAAAGTGAGAAAATAATACTGCCATAAAGTGATATAATAATACTGCCATAAAGTGAGAAAATAATACTGCCATAAAGTGATATAATAATACTGCCATAAAGTGACAAAATAATACTGCCGTAAAGTGATATAATAATACTGCCATAAAGTGATATAATAATACTGCCATAAAGTGATAAAATAATACTGCCATAAAGTGACTGATTAATACTGCCATAAAGTGATAAAATAATACTGCAATTAAGTGAGAAAATAATACTGCCATAAAGTGACAAAATAATACTGCCATAAAGTGATATAATAATACTGCCATAAAGTGATATAATAATACTGCCATAAAGTGATATAATAATACTGCCATAAAGTGATAAAATAATACTGCCATAAAGTGACTGATTAATACTGCCATAAAGTGATATAATAATACTGCCATAAAGTGATAAAATAATACTGCCGTAAAGTGATATAATAATACTGCCATAAAGTGATATAATAATACTGCCATAAAGTGATATAATAATACTGCCATAAAGTGATATAATAATACTGCCATAAAGTGATATAATAATACTGCCATAAAGTGATATAATAATACTGCCATAAAGTGATATAATAATACTGCCATAAAGTGATATAATAATACTGCCATAAAGTGATAAAATAATACTGCCATAAAGTGACTGATTAATACTGCCATAAAGTGATAAAATAATACTGCCATAAAGTGACTGATTAATACTGCCATAAAGTGATATAATAATACTGCCATAAAGTGACTGATTAATACTGCCATAAAGTGATATAATAATACTGCCATAAAGTGATAAAATAATACTGCCATAAAGTGATATAATAATACTGCCATAAAGTGATATAATAATACTGCCATAAAGTGACAAAATAATACTGCCATAAAGTGACAAAATAATACTGCGGTAAAGTGATATAATAATACTGCCATAAAGTGATATAATAATACTGCCATAAAGTGATATAATAATACTGCCATAAAGTGATATAATAATACTGCCATAAAGTGACAAAATAATACTGCCGTAAAGTGATATAATAATACTGCCGTAAAGTGATATAATAATACTGCCATAAAGTGATATAATAATACTGCCATAAAGTGATATAATAATACTGCCATAAAGTGATATAATAATACTGCCGTAAAGTGATATAATAATACTGCCATAAAGTGATATAATAATACTGCCATAAAGTGATATAATAATACTGCCATAAAGTGATATAATAATACTGCCATAAAGTGACAAAATAATACTGCCATAAAGTGACAAAATAATACTGCCATAAAGTGATATAATAATACTGCCATAAAGTGACAAAATAATACTGCCATAAAGTGACAAAATAATACTGCCGTAAAGTGATATAATAATACTGCCATAAAGTGATATAATAATACTGCCATAAAGTGATATAATAATACTGCCATAAAGTGACAAAATAATACTGCCATAAAGTGATATAATAATACTGCCATAAAGTGATATAATAATACTGCCATAAAGTGATATAATAATACTGCCATAAAGTGACTGATTAATACTGCCATAAAGTGATATAATAATACTGCCATAAAGTGATATAATAATACTGCCATAAAGTGACAAAATAATACTGCCGTAAAGTGATATAATAATACTGCCATAAAGTGATATAATAATACTGCCATAAAGTGACAAAATAATACTGCCGTAAAGTGATATAATAATACTGCCATAAAGTGATATAATAATACTGCCGTAAAGTGACAAAATAATACTGCCGTAAAGTGATATAATAATACTGCCATAAAGTGATATAATAATACTGCCATAAAGTGATATAATAATACTGCCATAAAGTGATAAAATAATACTGCCATAAAGTGACTGATTAATACTGCCATAAAGTGATAAAATAATACTGCCATAAAGTGACTGATTAATACTGCCATAAAGTGATATAATAATACTGCCATAAAGTGACTGATTAATACTGCCATAAAGTGATATAATAATACTGCCATAAAGTGATAAAATAATACTGCCATAAAGTGATATAATAATACTGCCATAAAGTGATATAATAATACTGCCATAAAGTGACAAAATAATACTGCCATAAAGTGACAAAATAATACTGCGGTAAAGTGATATAATAATACTGCCATAAAGTGATATAATAATACTGCCATAAAGTGATATAATAATACTGCCATAAAGTGATATAATAATACTGCCATAAAGTGACAAAATAATACTGCCGTAAAGTGATATAATAATACTGCCATAAAGTGATATAATAATACTGCCATAAAGTGATATAATAATACTGCCATAAAGTGACAAAATAATACTGCCATAAAGTGATATAATAATACTGCCATAAAGTGATATAATAATACTGCCATAAAGTGACAAAATAATACTGCCATAAAGTGACAAAATAATACTGCCATAAAGTGATAAAATAATACTGCCATAAAGTGATATAATAATACTGCCATAAAGTGATATAATAATACTGCCATAAAGTGATAAAATAATACTGCCATAAAGTGATATAATAATACTGCCATAAAGTGATATAATAATACTGCCATAAAGTGACAAAATAATACTGCCGTAAAGTGATATAATAATACTGCCATAAAGTGATATAATAATACTGCCATAAAGTGATATAATAATACTGCCATAAAGTGACAAAATAATACTGCCATAAAGTGACAAAATAATACTGCCATAAAGTGATATAATAATACTGCCATAAAGTGATATAATAATACTGCCATAAAGTGATATAATAATACTGCCATAAAGTGACAAAATAATACTGCCATAAAGTGACAAAATAATACTGCCATAAAGTGACAAAATAATACTGCCATAAAGTGATAAAATAATACTGCCATAAAGTGATAAAATAATACTGCCATAAAGTGATATAATAATACTGCCATAAAGTGATAAAATAATACTGCCATAAAGTGATAAAATAATACTGCCATAAAGTGATATAATAATACTGCCATAAAGTGATAAAATAATACTGCCATAAAGTGACTGATTAATACTGCCATAAAGTGATATAATAATACTGCCATAAAGTGATAAAATAATACTGCCGTAAAGTGATATAATAATACTGCCATAAAGTGATATAATAATACTGCCATAAAGTGATATAATAATACTGCCATAAAGTGATATAATAATACTGCCATAAAGTGATATAATAATACTGCCATAAAGTGATATAATAATACTGCCATAAAGTGATATAATAATACTGCCATAAAGTGATATAATAATACTGCCATAAAGTGATAAAATAATACTGCCATAAAGTGACTGATTAATACTGCCATAAAGTGATAAAATAATACTGCCATAAAGTGACTGATTAATACTGCCATAAAGTGATATAATAATACTGCCATAAAGTGACTGATTAATACTGCCATAAAGTGATATAATAATACTGCCATAAAGTGATAAAATAATACTGCCATAAAGTGATATAATAATACTGCCATAAAGTGATATAATAATACTGCCATAAAGTGACAAAATAATACTGCCATAAAGTGACAAAATAATACTGCGGTAAAGTGATATAATAATACTGCCATAAAGTGATATAATAATACTGCCATAAAGTGATATAATAATACTGCCATAAAGTGATATAATAATACTGCCATAAAGTGACAAAATAATACTGCCGTAAAGTGATATAATAATACTGCCATAAAGTGATATAATAATACTGCCATAAAGTGATATAATAATACTGCCATAAAGTGACAAAATAATACTGCCATAAAGTGATATAATAATACTGCCATAAAGTGATATAATAATACTGCCATAAAGTGACAAAATAATACTGCCATAAAGTGATAAAATAATACTGCCATAAAGTGATAAAATAATACTGCCATAAAGTGATATAATAATACTGCCATAAAGTGATATAATAATACTGCCATAAAGTGACTGATTAATACTGCCATAAAGTGATAAAATAATACTGCCATAAAGTGATATAATAATACTGCCATAAAGTGATATAATAATACTGCCATAAAGTGACAAAATAATACTGCCGTAAAGTGATATAATAATACTGCCATAAAGTGATATAATAATACTGCCATAAAGTGATATAATAATACTGCCATAAAGTGACAAAATAATACTGCCATAAAGTGACAAAATAATACTGCCATAAAGTGATATAATAATACTGCCATAAAGTGACAAAATAATACTGCCATAAAGTGACAAAATAATACTGCCATAAAGTGACAAAATAATACTGCCATAAAGTGATAAAATAATACTGCCATAAAGTGATAAAATAATACTGCCATAAAGTGATATAATAATACTGCCATAAAGTGAGAAAATAATACTGCCATAAAGTGATAAAATAATACTGCCATAAAGTGATATAATAATACTGCCATAAAGTGATAAAATAATACTGCCATAAAGTGATATAATAATACTGCCATAAAGTGATATAATAATACTGCCATAAAGTGACTGATTAATACTGCCATAAAGTGATATAATAATACTGCCATAAAGTGATATAATAATACTGCCATAAAGTGACAAAATAATACTGCCATAAAGTGATATAATAATACTGCCATAAAGTGATATAATAATACTGCCATAAAGTGATATAATAATACTGCCATAAAGTGACAAAATAATACTGCCATAAAGTGATATAATAATACTGCCATAAAGTGATATAATAATACTGCCATAAAGTGATATAATAATACTGCCATAAAGTGACAAAATAATACTGCCATAAAGTGACAAAATAATACTGCCATAAAGTGATATAATAATACTGCCATAAAGTGACAAAATAATACTGCCATAAAGTGACAAAATAATACTGCCATAAAGTGACAAAATAATACTGCCATAAAGTGATAAAATAATACTGCCATAAAGTGATAAAATAATACTGCCATAAAGTGATATAATAATACTGCCATAAAGTGAGAAAATAATACTGCCATAAAGTGATTAAATAATACTGCCATAAAGTGATATAATAATACTGCCATAAAGTGATAAAATAATACTGCCATAAAGTGATATAATAATACTGCCATAAAGTGATATAATAATACTGCCATAAAGTGACAAAATAATACTGCCGTAAAGTGATATAATAATACTGCCATAAAGTGATATAATAATACTGCCATAAAGTGACTGATTAATACTGCCATAAAGTGATATAATAATACTGCCATAAAGTGATATAATAATACTGCCATAAAGTGATATAATAATACTGCCATAAAGTGACTGATTAATACTGCCATAAAGTGATATAATAATACTGCCATAAAGTGATATAATAATACTGCCATAAAGTGATATAATAATACTGCCATAAAGTGACAAAATAATACTGCCGTAAAGTGATATAATAATACTGCCATAAAGTGATATAATAATACTGCCATAAAGTGATAAAATAATACTGCCATAAAGTGATATAATAATACTGCCATAAAGTGATAAAATAATACTGCCATAAAGTGATATAATAATACTGCCATAAAGTGACTGATTAATACTGCCATAAAGTGATATAATAATACTGCCATAAAGTGATATAATAATACTGCCATAAAGTGACAAAATAATACTGCCATAAAGTGATATAATAATACTGCCATAAAGTGATATAATAATACTGCCATAAAGTGACATAATAATACTGCCATAAAGTGACAAAATAATACTGCCATAAAGTGATATAATAATACTGCCATAAAGTGACAAAATAATACTGCCATAAAGTGATATAATAATACTGCCATAAAGTGACTGATTAATACTGCCATAAAGTGATATAATAATACTGCCATAAAGTGATATAATAATACTGCCATAAAGTGATATAATAATACTGCCATAAAGTGACTGATTAATACTGCCATAAAGTGATATAATAATACTGCCATAAAGTGATATAATAATACTGCCATAAAGTGATATAATAATACTGCCATAAAGTGACAAAATAATACTGCCGTAAAGTGATATAATAATACTGCCATAAAGTGATATAATAATACTGCCATAAAGTGATAAAATAATACTGCCATAAAGTGATATAATAATACTGCCATAAAGTGATATAATAATACTGCCATAAAGTGACTGATTAATACTGCCATAAAGTGATATAATAATACTGCCATAAAGTGATATAATAATACTGCCATAAAGTGACAAAATAATACTGCCAAAAAGTGTTATAATAATACTGCCATAAAGTGATATAATAATACTGCCATAAAGTGATATAATAATACTGCCATAAAGTGATATAATAATACTGCCATAAAGTGACAAAATAATACTGCCATAAAGTGATATAATAATACTGCCATAAAGTGATATAATAATATGACCATATAGTGCCCAACTAATAAACAGCTCAAACGAAAGTGCCGTACAGACTCTGAATAATACTGCTATACACAGCTCATATAACACTGCCATACTTACTGATTAATACTGCCATACATCATGAAAAAATACTACCACACAGTGCTGAAATAATACTGCCATACAAAGCTCACACAATACCCAAAATAATACTGTCATATAGTAATACTGCCATATAATAATCCTGCCATATAATAATCCTGCCATATAATAATCCTGCCATATAATAATCCTGCCATATAATAATCCTGCCATATAATAATACTGCCATATAATAATCCTGCCATATAATAATACTGCCATATAATAATACTGTCATATAATAATACTGCCATATAATACTGTCATATAATAATAATGCCATATAATAATACTGCCATACACAGCTCATAAAATACCCAAAATAATACTGCCATATAATAATACTGCAATATAATAATACTATCATATAATAATCCTGCCATATAATAATCCTGCCATATAATAATCCTGCCATATAATAATCCTGCCATATAATAATACTGCCATATAATAATACTGCCATACAAAGCTCACACAATACCCAAAATAATACTGTCATATAGTAATACTGCCATATAATAATCCTGCCATATAATAATCCTGCCATATAATAATCCTGCCATATAATAATCCTGCCATATAATAATACTGCCATATAATAATCCTGCCATATAATAATACTGCCATATAATAATACTGTCATATAATAATACTGCCATATAATACTGTCATATAATAATACTATCATATAATACTGTCATATAATAATACTGCCATATAATAATACTGCCATACACAGCTCATAAAATACCCAAAATAATACTGCCATATAATAATACTGCAATATAATAATACTATCATATAATAATCCTGCCATATAATAATCCTGCCATATAATAATCCTGCCATATAATAATCCTGCCATATAATAATACTGCCATATAATAATACTGCCATACACAGCTCATAAAATACCCAAAATAATACTGCCATATAATAATACTGCAATATAATAATACTATCATATAATAATCCTGCCATATAATAATCCTGCCATATAATAATCCTGCCATATAATAATCCTGCCATATAATAATCCTGCCATATAATAATACTGCCATATAATAATCCTGCCATATAATAATACTGCCATATAATAATACTATCATATAATAATACTGCCATATAATACTGTCATATAATACTATCATATAATACTGTCATATAATAATCCTGCCATATAATAATCCTGCCATATAATAATCCTGCCATATAATAATCCTGCCATATAATAATACTGCCATATAATAATACTGCCATATAATAATACTGCCATACACAACTCAAATAATACTGCCGTACATCATAAAAAAATACTACCACACAATGATGAAATAATACTGCCATACACAATACCCAAAATAATAGTCATATAGTAATACTGCCATATAATAATACTATCATATAATATTACGGTTATATAATAATCCTGTCATATAATAATAATGCCCTATAACAATACTGTCATATAATAATACTGGCATACACAGCTCAAATAATACTGCCGTAGTGTAACGTCCGCGGCCGAAGACTCCTCTCATCCTGCCAACGCCTTCCTTCCTGGAGATGCCAGCGCATGCGGCCGTCCTGGCCTGCAGTGACCACTAGGGTGCGTGCGCGTGAGCTCAGTCCCAGCCTAAAAGGACCAGCACACACATCTTTAGAATTGTCTAATCACCCTGGACTATAAGAAGGGCCCTGCCCCTTCCTTCATTGCTTGAGCGTTGTTGTGTTTACCCGTGTTAGTCTTGCAAATGGTCCCTTAGTGTTTTCCAGTTCCCAGTGTTCCTGTTCCTGCTACCTGCTTCCTGTATCCTGTATCTCGTGCTACTTTGCCTTAGAGAGTTGGAGTCGTGTTGTGCCACCGATCACGTCTGCTGTGTTACACCACGCCTGGTGTCTGCTACCAAGGTCCCATCCGAGCCTAACCATCGCTACTGTCTGAACTACCTCAGGTACCCTTACTCAGACTATAGACTTTACTTGGTACACTGTGTGGCCAGCTGCCATCACGCTACTGCGGTACGGCCCAGTGGGTTCATATACTCACAGATCGTGACAGTACGCTCAGGCCATGGACCCCGCTGGTCAACCCAAGACCATGACGACGTCACATTGTGATGCGGGTGGATATGCTAGACCTCCGGTCTGGACAGGACCAACTCCCCCAGGCGTTGAACATTATTACACATCGGCTGGACATGCAAGCTGCAGTTCCCCTGGCACCTGCTCCTATTGCCTCTGCTGTTCCTCCTACTACACCTCCTGGCAGTACTGACCCCCCCCCCCCCCCGACTACACCTCCTGGCAGCGCTGACCCCCGATTTTCTCTGCCATCACCTCATCGCTATGATGGAGACGTGAGGACCTGCAAGGGATTTCTGAACTAGTGCCAGATCTACTTTATCCTGTGTGCCAGAGCGTTTTCTACTGACGGCGCTAAGCTCGCTTTCATCGTCTCCCTCCTTACTGGCAAATCCCATCTGGGAGCGCCAAGGACCAGAGACCGTGACTTCCAGGGGTTCCTATGGGCATTTTGCACTGTATTTGAGGAGTCTGGGCGGGTCTCGTCAGCAGCTGCCTCCCTGCTGATCCTTCGCCAGGGAGACACTTCCGTGGGTGAGTACGCCATTCACTTCCGCACCCTGGCGGGAGAGCTGTTACGGAACAACTGGACCTTGGTGGCTAAATTCTGGCAGGGACTGTCGTCCGAGATCAAGGATGAACTTGCCGCTCGTGATCTGCCATCTACCCTAGATTACCTCATCTTGCTTGCCACCCGGGTTGACATGAGGCTCCGGGAACGATCTCAAGAGGTTCGTCGGGAGAGAGGACTCCCTAGTCTGGCCCTCACTTTCCAGCAATCCCTGTTGCCCTCGCCAGTTCACCCACCCGAGGAGCCTATGTAGGCGGACCGGCTTAAGTTATCTGTCCAGGAGAAACACTGCAGACGCACTTCGGGACTTTGTCTGTATTGCGGCCTCGGAGGCCATGTTATGCATCTGTGCCCTCAAAAGCCAAAGAAACTCCGATGCCTAGGATTGGTTGGGGAGACAACCCTGGGCGATACAGTGCCGGACAAACATCTCCTCAAAACTGTCCATCCCTGTGACGATAGTGTATGGGGGGGGAAGACCCACCGGGTCTCTGCCTATCTGGACACTGGATCCGCAGCCAATTTTATCCTGACGGACCTAGTGGATCTCCTCCGGTTGCCAACAGTTCCCCTGGAGACGTCTTTGGCTGTAGCTTAAGTGAACGGTCTGCCTCTGCCCGATCCAGTCGTATCTAAGACCAAACCGCTGAGGTTCCAAGTTGGATCTCTTCACTCAGTGCTAATTTCTATCCTCGTCCTGCCCAGGGCCATCAACGCTGTGCTACTGGGCCTGCCTTGGCTTCGACTACATGCCCCAGTCCTGGACTGGAATTCTGGTGATGTTCTCCAGTGGGACCCCAAGTGTCTAAACCACTGTCTGGGGCAGATCCATCCGGCCCAACCTCCTCTGGCAGGATTACCCCCTCACTATTCAGTTTGCAGATGTCTTCAGCAAGAAGGAGGCGGAGATGCTGCCCCCACACCGGGCGTATGACTGCCCCATTGAACTGGTTCCTGATGCTTCCCCTCCTCGTGGACGGGTATACCCACTCTCCTTGCCAGAGACCCAGTCTATCTCCGCTTATATCCAGGAGAATCTGGAGAGGAGTTTTATACAAAAGTCCTCCTCCCCGGCCGTGTCCGGGTTCTTATTTGTCAAAAAGAAAGACAGATCTCTTCGGCCTTACATCGACTACCGGGGTCTCAATCAGATCACGGTCAAGAACAGATATCCGTTGCCACTAATGTCTGAACTGTTTGACCGCATACGAGGAGCCAAAGATTTTTTCCAAGCTAGACATACGGGGGGCTTATAACTTAGTCTGGATCCACCAGGGTGATGAATGGAAGACTGCATTCAACACCCGAGATGGGCACTATGAATACCTGGTGATGCCCTTTGGCCTGTGTAACGCTCTCGCGGTCTTCCAAGAGTTCGTTAATGACATCCTCCGAGATCTCTATCTCTGTGTCGTGGTCTACCTCGATGACATCTTGATCTTTTCTCCAGATCCGACAACTCATCGGAGACACATCCGCCAAGTTCTGCTGCGATTAAGGGAGAATCGCCTGTATGCTAAGCTGGAGAAGTGCGTGTTTGAGAGAAATTCTCTACCCTTCCTGGGCTACATCATCTCGGAATAAGGCCTCAAGATGGATCCTGAGAAGGTAAAGTTTGTCCTGGAATGGCCACATCCCCAAGGCTTAAAGAGGCTGTCACCAGATTTTGCAGCCCCTATCTGCTATTGCAGCAGATCGGCGCTGCAATGTAGATTACAGTAACGTTTTTATTTTTAAAAAACGAGCATTTTTGGCCAAGTTATGACCATTTTTGTATTTATGCAAATGAGGCTTGCAAAAGTCCAAGTGGGCGTGTTTACAGTAAAAGTCCAAGTGGGCGTGTATTATGTGCGTACATCGGGGCGTGTTTACTACTTTTACTAGCTGGGCGTTCTGACGAGAAGTATCATCCACTTCTCTTCAGAACGCCCAGCATCTGGCAGTGCAGACACAGCCGTGTTCTCGAGAGATCACGCTGTGACGTCACTTCCCCAGGTCCTGCATCGTGTCGGACGAGCGAGGGCACATCGGCACCAGAGGCTACAGATGATTCTGCAGCAGCATCAGCGTTTGCAGGTAAGTCGATGTAGCTACTTACCTGCAAACGCCGATGCTGCTGCAGAATCAACTGTAGCCTCTGGTGCCGATGTGTCCTCGCTCGTCTAACACGATGCAGGACCTGAGTGACGACACAGCGTGATCTCTCAAGAACACGGCTGTGTCTGCACTGCCAGAAGCTGGGCGTTCTGGAGAGAAGTGGATGATACTTCTCGTCAGAACGCCCAGCTAGTAAAAGTAGTAAAAACGCCCCGATGTACGCACATAATACACGCCCACTTGGACTTTTACTGTAAACACGCCCAGTTGTACTTTTGCAAGCCTCATTTGCATAAATACAAAAATGGTCATAACTTGGCCAAAAATGCTCGTTTTTTAAAAATAAAAACGTTACTGTAATCTACATTGCAGCGCCGATCACAGGCAATAGCAGATAGGGGCTGCAAAATCTGGTGACAGAGCCTCTTTAAGGTCCAAACAGCGCTTTCTGGGATTCGCCAACTTCTACCGGTAGTTCATCCCAAACCTCTCTTAACTGACCGCACCAATCTCCACCCTCACCAAAAAGGGCATGAATGCCAAGGTATGGACTCCAGAGACAGAATCTGCGTTTAATAGCCTGAAGAGTGCCTTCACGTCAGCCTCTACCCTCCATCATCCTGATGTGTCGCGACAGTTCTCGTTGGAGGTGGACGCCTCCTCGGTTGGTGCAGACGCACTTCTGCTCCAGAGAGGTCCCAAAGGAAAGGCAGTAGTATGTGGCTATTACTCTAAACTTTTCTATTCCGCAGAACGCAACTACTCGATTGGGGATCGGGAGTTACTAGCCATCAAGTTGGCTCTGGAGGAGTGGAGACATCTACTAGAGGGTGCAGCTCACCCCATCCCGATATTCACCGACCACAAGAACCTCACCTATCTCCAGACGGCTCAACCGCTGAATCCTCGTCAGGCCAGGTGGTCTCTGTTCTTTGCCCGGTTCCAGTTTGAGCTCCACTACCATCCTGCCGACAAACATGTGAGGGCCTATGTCTTGTCCAGGTCGTTTGAGACTGAGGACACCATGGAGTCTCCGCAAAACATCATTGATCCGTCTTGCATTATCTCTGTCAACCCCCTGCCAGTTAGAGACATCCATCCGGGGAGGTCTTTTGTACACCTGGCAGACAGAAGAATTCTTCGCTGGGGACACAGCTCCAAACTGGCAGGTCACGCGTGTGCCCGTAAAACCCGTGACTTGATTGCCCGTCATTTCTGGTTGCCCACGCTGCCCAAAGACACCACGGACTTTGTCTCGTCCGGCACGGTGTGCGTGGTTAACAAGGTTGCTCACTCCAAGCCTGCTGGCCTGCTCCAGCCGCTGCTTGTGCACAATGCTCCCTGGCAGCATATAGCGATGGACTTTGTCACGGACCTGCCTCCCTCTGCTGGATGCAGTAAAGTCTGGGTGGAGGTGGACCAATTCTCAAAAATGGAACATTTTTTTCCTCTGACTGGCCTACCTTTTGCTTCTCGACTGGCCAACCTCTTCATCCAACACATCCTCCGCCTGCACCGCTTACCTCTGACTATCGTGTCTGATCAGTGCACCTCAAAGTTCTGGAGAGCCCTCTGTAAACTCCTCGATGTAAAGTTGGACTTTTCCTCAGCCTATCATCCCAGTCCAATGGTCAGAGGATCAATCAAATCATGTAGAACTATCTAAGACGCTTCTTCCTTGGGCCGAGTTCTCCTATAACAACCACACAAGCGTGTCCACTGCTGCCACACCGTTGTTCATTGTTTACGGCCACCATCCACGAATTCCTCTCTTTCAGGGACTTCCTGCAGATCTGGCAGCAGACCCGGTCCTCTATTCTGCAGGCAGTCGACCGCATGAATGAAAGGCAGACACAAGGAGAAGAGAGCTGCCTCAGTATCTTCCGGGTAGCAAAGTCTGGCTGTCCTCAAGGGATATCCGGCTGAGGGTGCCGTCATACAAGTTTGCTCCAAGGTTCCCCTGACTTTTCGAGATCCTACAGCAGATCAACCCTGCCTCCTATAAGCTTCGGCTGCCTCCCACCCTCAAGATCCCCAACTCCTTTAATGTCTCCCTCCTGAAGTCAGTGGTCCTGAACCGCTATACCAGGATTGCAAGTCCTGGAGTTGCCCACATCGGTTCATCAGATTAATTCGAGGTTAAGGAGATCCTGGACACCAAAAAAGTAAGAGGAAGAACTCTTTATTTGGTGGATTGGAAGGGATTTGGTCCAATAGAGAGGTCCTGGGATCCAGAGGAGAACCTCAATGCTCCTACCCTCCTGAAGAATTTTCTCTCCGGCTCTGGTCCCAAGAAGAGGTGGCATAAGAGGGGGATACTGTAAAGCCCGCAACCGCAGAACGCAGACTCCTCTAACTCTGCCGACACCTTCCCGGAGATGCCAGCACAGGCGGCCGTCCCGGCCTGCAGTGACGACTAGGGTGTGCATGCGAGCTCAGTCTCAGCCTTAAAGGAACAGTGTCATCACAAATTATTTTTTCATATGTTAAAGATGTTAGTGCTTTATTAAAAACGTTTATATTTATTTGTGTTTGTGTTTTACTTTTTCTTATTTTTACACTTTTTCTTCCCTATGGGGGCTGCCATTTTTTGTTCCATTTCTGTATGTGTCGATTAACGACACATACAGACATGGAATACGGCAGCCACAGTCCCATAGGGACTGCGAACGGCTCCCGTCCCATCCACTTCAATGTACGCCGTCTGTGTGGGAACTGCGCATGCGCCGCTCCCACACAGTCCAATTTGAAATGCGCGCCGTCCGGCGCCATTTTCGTGTGGACCGGAAGTCGCGCCCGGACAGTAAGATTACTACTTCCGGTCGCGGCTTCCGGACTTGTGCACTTGGACCAGCGGCAGCAGACGGAGCGGACGTGCCGGAGGGAGCCGCGGCGGCAGGAGCAGGTAAGAGATTTATATATATGTTCGTGTTTGTGTACGTTTACTACTGTATGTAAACCTACTACACTGTGTGTTAGCTCAAAAAATGGCGACACACAGTGTAGGAGGTTAGACCGTTCAAACCCCTCGTTTATCCTGGCACTAGCCAGGATAAAGGAGGGGGGGGGGGAAGCTGAGAGCTCACTAGAGCGAGGGCTTTTTACCCAATTTTGCAGCATAAAGCAATGTGGTTGCTTTACCACATGCAATGCTGCAATTTTGGGAATAGCTCCATCTAGTGACCAGCAATGGGAAATATTATAAATTAGAATTAATTTATAATATTTCCTGACTCGTGAAAAAAATAAAAAAAATTTGAACAATGTTTAATCACCTACACACTAAATGTTTAATTAAAAAAAACAAACCATGTTTTTCTGGCAACACATTCCCTTTAAAGGGCCAGCGCGCACACATGTTTAGAATTGTCTAATCACCCTGGACTATAAGAAGCGCCCTGCCCCTTCCTTCATTGCCTGAGCGTTGTTCTGTTTACCCGTGTTAGTCTTGCAAATGGTCCCTTAGTGTTTTCCAGTTCCCAGTGTTCCCGTTCCTGCTACCTGTATCCTGTGCTACCTTGTTCCTGTACCTTAGAGAGTTGGAGTCGTGTTGTGCCACCGATCACGTCTGCTGTGTTACACCACGCCTGGTGTCTGCTGCCAAGGTCCCAGCTGCTATCCCGGTACGGCCCAGTGAGTCCACATACACACAGATTGTGACACGTACATCATAAAAAAATACTACCACACAGTGCTGAAATAATACTGCCATACACAGCTCATACAATACCCAAAATAATACTATCATATAATAATACTGCCATACACGTGACAAAATAATGCTGCCGTACACAGCGGAAATAATACGGTCATATAATAATACTGCCATATAACAATACTGCCATACACAGCTCAAATATTACTGCCATAACGTGACAAAATAGTACTGCCCTACACAGCGGAAATAATACGGTCATATAATAATACTGACACATAATAATACTGCCATAATCATACAGTTATTTGTACTCCAAACACCCAGAGCTATTTGTGAGTTACTCTCTTCATTTCTCCTACTGATCTTCTCCTTGTCAGTCTTAACTGTTGTTTTAGAATTCTAGTGGGCAGAGGCTCAGGATGAAGAGACTGCATGCTGTGAGGGGGAGGAGGGGGATGCAGCTGCTGTATAATTACCTCAGTGTGCTGTGAGGAAGGGGGCGGAGCAGCAGCTGTGACATCACCCCAGGAAAAACACGCCCACTCAGCACCAGAGATTTTTGTGGAGAAACCACAGATGGAAGAAAAAAAGACCCAAAATCTGCAGCCGAGCTCATGCGACATCTCTGGCTGCTCCCCGTGCACCGCTGCGGGACAATGACATTATTATATGGGATTATCTTCTGGCCTGTTTTGCAGTTTTCCCTGATTTTTGTTCTCACGGTCACATACTGTCCTCAGTCTGCGGTTATTAACCCCCGAGGATCCGCTGCAGTTTGTCCGTAGTATTAGATGGGGTCGGGCAGGCGGGGCATGTGCCCCGGGCGCAACTAAAAGGGAAGGTGGTGGGGGGGGGGGCAGCGGTGCCACTGAAACCAGCCGGCGCCACCCCCTCCTGCACTTTAATTGTACCTGCGCCCTTCAATGACGCAAGCCGTGTGATGACCTCATCGTTCCACTTGCGTCGTTCAACCCCAGCAGACCTGCTCAGAAGAGAGCTGGTGTGCATTCACTGGATGGTGCGGGAACATAGTTACATAGTTACATAGTTAGTACGGCTGAAAAAAGACACGTCCATCAAGTTCAACCAAGGGAAGGGAAAAGGGAAGGAAAAATTTCTACACATAGGAGCTAATATTTTTTTGTTCTAGGAAATTATCTAACCCTTTTTTAAAGCATCTCCTGTCCCTGCTGTGACGGCTCCTGCGGTGTCTACTGTCCCTGCTGTGACGGCTCCTGCGGTGTCTACTGTCCCTGCTGTGACGGCTCCTGCGGTGTCTCCTGCCCCTGCTGTGACGGCTCCTGCGGTGTCTACTCTCCCTGCTGTGACGGCTCCTGCGGTAGGCTATTCCATAAATTCACCGTTCTTACTGTAAAGAAGCCTTGTCGCCTCTGCAGCTTGAACCTTTTTTTCTCCAGACGGAGGGAGTGCCCCCTTGTTTTTTGAGGGGGTTTTACAAGGAACAGGATTTCACCATATTTTTTGTATGTGCCATTAATATATTTATATAAGTTAATCATGTCCTCATAACTTAAATTCTCCGCGCCCCTTATTAGCTTCGTTGCTCTTCTTTGTATTTTTTCCAACTCCAGGGCATCCTTTCTATGAACTGGAGCCCAGAACTGAACTGCATATTCTAGATGAGGCCTCACTAATGCTTTGTAAAGTGGTAATATTACATCCCTGTCCCGCGAGTCCAGGCCTCTTTTAATACACGACAATATCCTGCTGGCCTTTGAAGCAGCTGATTGACACTGCATGCTGTTATTGAGTTTATGATTTACAAGTACACCCAGATCCTTCTCAACAAGTGAATCCGCCAGTGTAGCGCCCCCTAGGACATATGATGCTGCAGATTATTACACCCAGATCCTTCTCAACAAGTGAATCCGCCAGTGTAGCGCCCCCTAGGACATATGATGCATGCAGGTTGTTGGTACCAAGATGCATAACTTTACATTTATCTACATTAAACTTCATCTGCCAAGTGGACGCCCAAACACTTAGTTTGTTTAAATCTGCCTGTAATTCATGAACATCTTCCATAGTCTGAACTATATTGCATAGCTTGGTGTCATCTGCAAAAATAGAAATAGTGCTATTAATCCCATCCTCTATATCATTAATAAATAAGTTGAATAATAGTGGTCCCAGCACTGAACCCTGGGGTACACCACTTATAACCGGGGACCATTCAGAGAAGGAATCATTGACCACAACTCTCTGGATACGGTCCTTGAGCCAATTCTCAATCCAATTACAAACTATATTTTCTAAACCTATAGTCCTTAATTTACCCATTAGGCGTCTATGGGGGACAGTGTCAAATGCCTTTGCAAAGTCCAAAAACACTAAATCCACAGCGGCCCCTCTGTCTAGACTTCTGCTCACCTCTTCATAAAAACAGATTAGGTTAGTTTGACAACTTCTGTCCTTAGTAAAACCGTGCTGGCTGTCACTTATAATGCTATTTATTGTCACATAATCCTGTATATAGTCCCTCAATAGCCCCTCAAACATTTTCCCCACGATGGATGTTAAGCTTACTGGTCTATAATTACCCGGGGAAGACCTAGAGCCCTTTTTGAAAATAGGCACCACATTTGCCCTGCGCCAGTCCCTTGGCACTATACCAGTCACTAGAGATTCTCTGAATATTATGAAAAGGGGGACAGAAATAACTGAACTAAGCTCTTTAAGAACTCTAGGGTGTAACCCATCTGGTCCCGGAGCCTTGTGCACATTTATTTTATTTAATTTAGCTTGGACCATCTCTACATTCATCCAATTCAGTATATCAACTGATATATTAACAGCACTGGCACCGGCTACATCAGCTGCTCTTTCTTCAGTTGTATATACAGAGCGGAAGAACCCATTTAGTAACTCTGCCTTCTCTTGATCCCCTGTGATCAACTCCCCATTACCATTATCTAGGGGTCCTACATGTTCAGACCTTGGCTTTTTTGCATTTATATGCTTGAAGAATTTTTTGGGATTTGTTTTACTATCCTTGGCCACCTGCCTTTCATTTTGTATTTTTGCTAATTTTATTACATTTTTACAGATTTTATTAAGCTCTTTATATTTTACAAAGGCTACAGCTGTACCCTCAGATTTGTATTTTTTAAATGCCCTTTTTTTGTCATGTATTGCCCCTTTCACAGAAGGTGTAAGCCATGTGGGGTTTAATTTGAGTCGTTTATACTTATTACCTGTAGGAATAAATTTTGCACTATAATAACTCAAAGTAGATGTGAAAATCTCCCATTTATCATTTGTTCCATTATTTGACATTGGTTCTTCCCAGTCTATATCCTGAATTGCCGCCTCATCCTGGGGAAATTGGCTTTCTTAAAATTAAATGTTTTTGCCCTCCCAGCCTGCGTTTGTTTTTTACAGTATAGGTAAAATGTAACTATATTGTGATCACTGTTACCGAGGTTTTCACGAACATTGACATTCCCAACAAGATCTGCATTATTAGAAATGACAAGATCCAACAGAGCTTCACCTCTAGTCGGGTCTTCCACAAACTGGCCCATAAAATTTTCCTGCAACAGGTTGAGGAAATGTCTCCCCTTTGCAGTTGAAGCCGAACCATGACACCAATTAATATCCCGGAAATTAAAATCTCCCATTATCACTACAGTACCCGCCTGTGCAGCCCGCTCCATCTGTTTATATATCTGACCTTCCATCTCCTCAGTTATATTGGGGGGTCTATAGATTACACCAAAAGTAATTTTTTCAGTGTTTACCTCCCTTTCTAGTTCCACCCACAAGGTTTCAACCTCCTCACAGTCTTCACCCACTATTGTCTCTTTCACACTCGCCTTCATATCACTTCTCACATACAGACATACACCACCACCTTTCCTATTTGTCCTGTCTTTACGAAAAAGTGTAAAACCCTGTAGATTTACAGCCCAGTCATGTGAAGAGTCCGGCCATGTTTCAGCAACACCAACTATATCTATATTTTCTTCCAGTATCAAGGCCTCCAGCTCCCCCATTTTGCTTGCTAGACTTCTGGCATTTGTGAACATACACTTTAACTTGCCTGTCAGTTTTTCACTTTTATTATCAGAAATGTGATTTGACATTAATCGGTCCTTTTTATTTACACTGATGTTTTGTAACGAAAGGATCTCCTTATCTTGTTGTCTAGTCCTCTCCACGGGATGAAGGTGAGTATGTAAAGTTGTTGTTTTTTTTAATCCTAATAAAAAATGAGTGGCATTATCTACAGGGGTCTCTATCTACAGGGGTCTCTATCTACAGGGGTCTCTATCTACAGGGGGGCTCTATGTACAGGGGGGCTATATGTGGCGCACTATAGGGGTAGCTATATGAGAGGCACTATAAACAGGGGTAGGCTATATGTGGAGTACTATATATAGGAGGAGATATATGTTGGACACTATATACAGGGATGGGCTATATGTGTAGCACTATCTACAGGGGAGCTATATGTGTAGCACTATACACAGAGGTGGGCTATATGTTGGACACTATATACAGGGGTGGGCTATATGTGGAGCACTATCTACAGGGGAGCTATATGTGGGGCACTATATACAGGGGTGGGCTACATGTGGGGCACTATATACAGGGGGAGCTATATGTGGGGCACTAACTACAGGGGGCTATATGTGGGGCACTATCTACAGGGGGCTATATGTGGGCACTATATACAGGGGCTATATGTGGGCACTGTCTATAGGGGCAGCTATATGTGGGGCACCATATACAGGGGGCTATATGTGAGCACTATATACAGTGGGGCTATATGTGAGCACTATCTACAGGGGTGGCTATATGTGGGGAACTATATACAGGGGGAGCTATATGTGGGGCACTATATACAGGGGGCTATATGTGGGGCACTATATAAAGCGGGGCTATATGTAGGGCACTATCTACAGGGGGCTATGTGTGGGCACTATATACAGGGGCTATATGTGGGCACTGTCTATAGGGGCAGCTATATGTGGGGCACCATATACAGGGGGCTATATGTGAGCACTATATACAGGGGGGCTATATGTGAGCACTATCTACAGGGGTGGCTATATGTGGGGAACTATATACAGGGGGAGCTATATGTGGGGCACTATATACAGGGGGCTATATGTGGGGCACTATATACAGGGGGCTATATGTAGGGCACTATCTACAGGGGGGCTATATGCAGGCACTATATACAGGGGGCTATATGTGGGGAACTATCTACAGGGAGGCTACATGTGCGACACTATCTACAGGGGGGCTATATGTGGGGCACTATATACAGGGGGCTATATGTGGGCACTATACAGTGGGGCTATATGTGGGCACAATCTACAGGGGGCTATATGTAAGGCACTACATATATACAGGGGCTGCTATATGTGGGGCACTAGCTACAGGGTGGGCTATATGTGGGGCACTATCTACAGGGGGGCTAAATGTGGGGCACTATATACAGCGGGGCTAAATGTGGGGCACTATATACAGGGGGGCTAAATGTGGGGCAGTATATACAGCGGGGCTATATATAGGGAACTATATACAGGGGGCTATATGTGGGCAGTATATACAGGGGGCTCTATGTGGGCACTATCTACGGGGGTGGCTATATGTAGGGCACTATCTACAGGGGGGCTATATGTGGGCACTATATACAGTGGGGCTATATGTGGGCACTATATACAGGGGGCTATATGTGGGCACTATATACAGTGGGGCTATATTTGGGCACTATCTACAGGTGGTCTGTATGTCGGCACTATCTACAGGGGGGCTATATGTGGGCACTATATACAGGGGGGCTATATGTGGCCACTATCTAAAGGGGTGGCTATATGTGTGCACTATCTACAGGGGTGGGTAGATGTGGGGCACTATCTGCAGGGGACTGTATGTGGGGCGCTATCTACAGAAGCTCTATGGGGGCACAATTAACAGGGGGCATGGGGTGTGTGTGTGTGCGTGGGACACAGTGTATGGCGCTATTATATTTAGGGGCGTAGTGTCTGGCACCATGAGAACTTTATCTTTGTTTATAGAGAAATGTTTGTAAAGTGAGAAGCTGAAGACATCTGAGCGGAAAACTGCGGAAATGGGCTGTGGCCGGAAGAAGTCATCATAGAGGTCTGGACCGGATGGAGAAGAAAAGAGAAAAAGAACAATTAGAATCTGACGTCACCTGTGAGTCACTTAATGTAAATGTTTATTCTGCCTCTAATCAGCACTGTAGTCACTGTATGATCTGCAGCGAGATGATGGGTGGAATGATTTTTTTTTTTTTTGCGAAACAGCATCTCCCAGCATAACCTTACCATTGTTCGGTCCATGCTCGGAGCTGTATACAATTTAGTGCAAACCTATACGGCAGGGGTTGCACTAAATTGAGCTGTATATGTGCTGGTGTTGTATTTATGTACGGAGCTTTGTTCTGGTGCTGTATATATGTAATGAGCTTTGTTCTGGTGTTGTATATATGTCTGAGCTTTGTTCTGGTGCAGTATATATATGTACTGAGCTTGGTTTTGGTGCTGTGTGTATATATATATATATATATATTTATATTGAGCTTTGTTCTGGTGCTGTATATATGAAGGAGCTGTTCTGGTGCTGTATATATGTACTGAGCTTAGTTCTGGTGCTGTATATATGTACTGAGCTTGGTTCTGGTGCTGTATATATGTACTGAGCTTGGTTCTGGTGCTGTATATATGCATTGTGCTTTGTTCTGGTGCTGTATATATGTATTGAGCCTTGTTCTGGTGTTGTATATATGTAATGAGCTTTGTTCTAATGCTGTATATATGTAATTAGCTCGGTTCTGGTGCTGTATATATGTACGGAGCCTAGTTCTGGTGTTGTATATATGTACTGAGCTTGGTTCTAGTGCTGTATATATGTACTGAGCTTGGTTCTGGTGCTGTATATATGCATTGTGCTTTGTTCTGGTGCTGTATATATGTAATGAGCTTGGTTCTGGTGCTGTATATATGTATTGAGCCTTGTTCTGGTGTTGTATATATGCAATGAGCTTTGTTCTAATGTTGTATATATGTAATTAGCTCGGTTCTGGTGCTGTATATATGTACGGAGCCTAGTTCTGGTGTTGTATATATGTACTGAGCTTGGTTCTGGTGCTGTATATATGTACTGAGCTTGGTTCTGGTGCTGTATATATGCATTGTGCTTTGTTCTGGTGCTGTATATATGTAATGAGCTTGGTTCTGGTGCTGTATATATGTATTGAGCCTTGTTCTGGTGTTGTATATATGTAATGAGCTTTGTTCTAATGTTGTATATATGTAATTAGCTCGGTTCTGGTGTTGTATATATGTACTGAGCTTCGTTCTGGTGTTGTATATATGTACTGAGCTTCGTTCTGGTGTTGTATATATGTACTGAGCTTGGTTCTGGTGTTGTATATAGAACTATATTGCTTGTAAAATGTAGAAATGGCTTTATGCTTGAGTTACACAAAAAAAAAAAAAAAGGGGGGGGGAAAAAATTACACCTCATTGATTGGTAGAGAAAACAAACATGGCGAGGGGGAAGAAGATGTTGGAAAAGAGGTTCGGGGGGGGGGGGGCAAACGGAATCTGTGCTGGAGAACCTAGCTACACCTCTGGGGTCAAGTCACTGAGGTTGGGGGGGGGGAAGGGGTTGTCCGACGTATGATGCAGAAGCTCTAAGGCCTCATGCACACCTCAGTTTTTTTGACGGTCGGTTGCTCCGTTCCAAAGTAGAGCATGTCCTACTTTGGTTCGGGATTCCGTGAGCGTGAGGCCCATGCAAGTCAATGGGGCCGTCAAAGAAACTGAAGGCACACGGAAGGCATCCGTGTGCCGTCCGTGTGTGACGGAGCCGTTGCCTAGCAACCGCCGGGCGGGCAGAAAAACATTAGAAAAATATTACACTAATCGGCAGCCACTTGTCTCTATCAATAACTGATAGAGAAAAGAGGCTGCTGATTAAAAATAAAATAAAAAGCATTTCATACGTACCCGGTCGTTGTCTTGGTGACGAGTCCCTCTTCTTCCTCCAGTCCGACCCTCTTTTGTGACGCGGCAGCCTGTGATTGGCTGCAGCGGCGACATGGATTGAACGTCATCGCTGGAGGCCGGACAGGAGGAATGTAAGTATGAACTTTTTTGTTTTTTTTATTACATTAAAATTGTATTTTCCGCGCACCGAGCATGGTACTGTCACCCTGGACTGTACCATGCTCGGCGCACAGAAACGGAAACACGGAGTGCACACGAACACCACACGGCCGCTAAAACGGGTTCACGGACCCGTCAAAAGCGGCCGTGAAAACGGTAACGTAAGTGTGCACGAGGCCTAAGAAGATTTCTGACATGTGCCCCTTGAAAATAAAACATTTTTGCGGCCACTTCATGTGTTTAGTACCCCCACTGCCAGGCTAAGCCCTCCCCACAGATACAGCCCCCCCCCCACTGCCAGGCTAAGCCCCCCCAGAGATGCAGCCAGCCCAATGCCAGGCAAAGGCCCCGACAGATACAGCCCCCAAATTCCAGGTTAAGCCCACCCATAGTTCCACCCCCCAACTGCCAGGTTGAAAGATGTTTCCATGAAGTGAAATGGCGCAGACCGCAAAATAACTGTACCGCAACCGAATAGACGTGTTCTTCGTACACCACCGCACGTCCGGTATATTCAACATCCAGCCACGCACGCTTACATGAAAAAAATAAACTGTCATGGTAGGAAAAAAAGCTCTAAACTCCACCCAATGGGGATCATTTCTATAAGAGGGCGTGATCAGACTATGTATCATGTGTGAGAGGTTGTCACAGCCCCGCCCCCTGTTACTGACATCACTGATATATAATATAATTACACTGTGATCAGACATGAGATCCACACATCTTATATACAGTAACAGCTATTCATCTATCACTACTGACAACCAGCCTGTATATCATGTGTGAGAGGTTGTCACAGCTCCGCCCCTTGTTACTGACATCACTGATATATAATATAATTACATTGTGATCAGACATGAGATCCACACATCTTATATACAGTAACAGCTATTCATCTATTACTACTGACAACCAGCCTGTATATCATGTGTGAGAGGTTGTCACAGCCCCGCCCCTGTTACTGACATCACTGATATATAATATAATTACATTGTGATCAGATATGAGATCCACACATCTTATATACAGTAACAGCTATTCATCTATTACTACTGACAACCAGCCTGTATATCATGTGTGAGAGGTTGTCACAGCTCCGCCCCCTGTTACTGACATCACTGATATATAATATAATTACATTGTGATCACACATGAGATCCACACATCTTATATACAGTAACAGCTATTCATCTATTACCACTGACAACCAGCCTGTATATCATGTGTGAGAGGTTGTCACAGCCCCGCCCCCTGTTACTGACATCACTGATATATAATTACTGTGATCAGACATGAGATCCACACATCTTATATACAGTAACAGCTATTCATCTATTACTACTGACAACCAGCCTGTATATCATGTGTGAGAGGTTGTCACAGCCCCGCCCCCTGTTACTGACATCACTGATATATAATATAATTACATTGTGATCAGACATGAGATCCACACATCTTATATACAGTAACAGCTATTCATCTATCACTACTGACAACCAGCCTGTATATCATGTGTGAGAGGTTGTCACAGCCCCGCCCCCTGTTACTGACATCACTGATATATAATATAATTACATTGTGATCACACATGAGATCCACACATCTTATATACAGTCACAGCTATTCATCTATTACTACTGACAACCAGCCTGTATATCATGTGTGAGAGGTTGTCACAGCCCCGCCCCCTGTTACTGACATCACTGATATATAATATAATTACACTGTGATCAGACATGAGATCCACACATCTTATATACAGTAACAGCTATTCATCTATTACTACTGACAACCAGCCTGTATATCATGTGTGAGAGGTTGTCACAGCCCCGCCCCCTGTTACTGACATCACTGATATATAATATAATTACACTGTGATCAGACATGAGATCCACACATCTTATATACAGTAACAGCTATTCATCTATTACTACTGACAACCAGCCTGTATATCATGTGTGAGAGGTTGTCACAGCCCCGCCCCCTGTTACTGACATCACTGATATATAATATAATTACACTGTGATCAGACATGAGATCCACACATCTTATATACAGTCACAGCTATTCATCTATTACTACTGACAACCAGCCTGTATATCATGTGTGAGAGGTTGTCACAGCCCCGCCCCCTGTTACTGACATCACTGATATATAATATAATTACAAGTGATCAGACATGAGATCCACACATCTTATATACAGTCACAGCTATTCATCTATTACTACTGACAACCAGCCTGTATATCATGTGTGAGAGGTTGTCACAGCCCCGCCCCCTGTTACTGACATCACTGATATATAATATAATTACATTGTGATCACACATGAGATCCACACATCTTATATACAGTAACAGCTATTCATCTATTACTACTGACAACCAGCCTGTATATCATGTGTGAGAGGTTGTCACAGCTCCGCCCCCTGTTACTGACATCACTGATATATAATATAATTACACTGTGATCAGACATGAGATCCACACATCTTATATACAGTAACAGCTATTCATCTATTACTACTGACAACCCGCCTGTATATCATGTGTGAGAGGTTGTCACAGCCCCGCCCCCTGTTACTGACATCACTGATATATAATATAATTACACTGTGATCAGACATGAGATCCACACATCTTATATACAGTAACAGCTATTCATCTATTACTACTGACACCCAGCCTGTATATCATGTGTGAGAGTTTGTCACAGCCCCGCCCCCTGTTACTGACATCACTGATATATAATATAATTACATTGTGATCAGACATGAGATCCACACATCTTATATACAGTAACAGCTATTCATCTATTACTACTGACAACCAGCCTGTATATCATGTGTGAGAGGTTGTCACAGCCCCGCCCCGTTACTGACATCACTGATATATAATATAATTACACTGTGATCAGACATGAGATCCACACATCTTATATACAGTAACAGCTATTCATCTATTACTACTGACAACCGACCTGTATATCCTGTGTGAGAGGTTGTCACAGCCCCGCCCCCTGTTACTGACATCACTGATATATAATATAATTACACTGTGATCAGACATGAGATCCACACATCTTATATACAGTAACAGCTATTCATCTATTACTACTGACAACCAGCCTGTATATCATGTGTGAGAGGTTGTCACAGCCCCTCCCCCTGTTACTGACATCACTGATATATAATATAATTACATGTGATCAGACATGAGATCCACACATCTTATATACAGTAACAGCTATTCATCTATTACTACTGACAACCAGCCTGTATATCATGTGTGAGAGGTTGTCACAGCCCCGCCCCCGGTTACTGACATCACTGATATATAATATAATTACATGTGATCAGACATGAGATCCACACATCTTATATACAGTAACAGCTATTCATCTATTACTACTGACAACCAGCCTGTATATCATGTGTGAGAGGTTGTCACAGCCCCGCCCCGTTACTGACATCACTGATATATAATATAATTACACTGTGATCAGACATGAGATCCACACATCTTATATACAGTCACAGCTATTCATCTATTACTACTGACAACCAGCCTGCATATCATGTGTGAGAGGTTGTCACAGCTCCGCCCCCTGTTACTGACATCACTGATATATAATATAATTACATGTGATCAGACATGAGATCCACACATCTTATATACAGTAACAGCTATTCATCTATTACTACTGACACCAGCCTGTATATCATGTGTGAGAGGTTGTCACAGCCCCGCCCCCTGTTACTGACATCACTGATATATAATATAATTACATTGTGATCAGACATGAGATCCACACATCTTATATACAGTCACAGCTATTCATCTATTACTACTGACAACCAGCCTGTATATCATGTGTGAGAGGTTGTCACAGCTCCGCCCCCTGTTACTGACATCACTGATATATAATATAATTACATGTGATCAGACATGAGATCCACACATCTTATATACAGTAACAGCTATTCATCTATTACTACTGACACCAGCCTGTATATCATGTGTGAGAGGTTGTCACAGCCCCGCCCCCTGTTACTGACATCACTGATATATAATATAATTACATTGTGGTCAGACATAAGATCCACACATCTTATATACAGTAACAGCTATTCATCTATTACTACTGACAACCAGCCTGTATATCATGTGTTAGAGGTTGTCACAGCTCCGCCCCCTGTTACTGACATCACTGATATATAATATAATTACATTGTGATCAGACATGAGATCCACACATCTTATATACAGTCACAGCTATTCATCTATTACTACTGACAACCAGCCTGTATACCATGTGTGAGAGGTTGTCACAGCCCCGCCCCCTGTTACTGACATCACTGATATATAATATAATTACACTGTGATCAGACATGAGATCCACACATCTTATATACAGTAACAGCTATTCATCTATTACTACTGACAACCAGCCTGTATATCATGTGTGAGAGGTTGTCACAGCCCCGCCCCCTGTTACTGACATCACTGATATATAATATAATTACATGTGATCAGACATGAGATATACCTGTGTACGGTGATCTCGATATATACAATGTATCACACTCCTCCTGTGTACGGTGATCTCTATATATACAATGTATCACACTCCTCCTGTGTACGGTGATCTCTATATATACAATGTATCACACTCCTCCTGTGTACGGTGATCTCTATATATACAATGTATCACACTCCTCCTGTGTACGGTGATCTCTATATATACAATGTATCACACTCCTCCTGTGTACGGTGATCTCTATATATACAATGTATCACACTCCTCCTGTGTACGGTGATCTCTATATATACAATGTATCACACTCCTCCTGTGTACGGTGATCTCTATATATACAATGTATCACACTCCTCCTGTGTACGGTGATCTCTATATATACAATGTATCACACTCCTCCTGTGTACGGTGATCTCTATATATACAATGTATCACACTCCTCCTGTGTACGGTGATCTCTATATATACAATGTATCACACTCCTCCTGTGTACGGTGATCTCTATATATACAATGTATCACACTCCTCCTGTGTACGGTGATCTCTATATATACAATGTATCACACTCCTCCTGTGTACGGTGATCTCTATATATACAATGTATCACACTCCTCCTGTGTACGGTGATCTCTATATATACAATGTATCACACTCCTCCTGTGTACGGTGATCTCTATATATACAATGTATCACACTCCTCCTGTGTACGGTGATCTCTATATATACAATGTATCACACTCCTCCTGTGTACGGTGATCTCTATATATACAATGTATCACACTCCTCCTGTGTACCGTGATCTCGATATATAGAATGTATCACATTTTCAGGATCCCTCTGGCATCAAACAGATTTCTGACCAATCAGAGATCGTGGGAAAACCCTGACAGCTCTTTTGAGCCAATCCCCTTTGAGAAGAGGCGGGCAGTGGGTGTGGTTTGTCCTCGCCGTTCGGTTGAATGAGACCTCAGCCCACAGAGGAAGCGCCGGGTCCGGAGCGCCTCCCGCGGGTTCAGGATCAGAGCGGGAATTCTGTTCGACTGGATCGTGTGTAATCTACCGAACCAAGTGATCCCTCCTCGTGCTGCTGCTGTGGGGATCCGTGGATTGCTGCGGGGGCTGTGCTGCTGGTCCTGTGGACGCTCCCGGCTGCAGGTGTATGAGCGGGGGAGACAGACAGGAGCCTGTGCTGACACCTTCCAGCAGCCGGAGTATGGGCAGATTTCCGGACATCCAGTCCTGCGGGGTTCTGCTCCTGTGGTGGGGGACGCGTCTTCCCGAGGGTGAGCGCTGCCCTTCTCACCCTGTGACCACATAGACCATTAACCATTGCAGCGCTGGTCCCTGCAGGGCACGGACTCTCCTGGTGACCGGTCCCGTTCTGCGCTTCGTCATGTGGATTGGCGCTGACGTCACGTTGATTGCCTGACAAGTAAGGGTTAAATGCAGAATATCGTCCGGCTGCTCCCGGGATATCGTCAGTTCTCTGTGCCGGGGGTGATGTCTCTGCCAGGTCCGCGGCTGGGCCCCCATCACAGGTGCGGGGATGATCTAGTTCTGGGGATCTGGATTTGCTGATTCTTGTTATTGGAGGATTTGCTGATAACGGATCCCGGTGATCGCACGGTTCGGGGATCAGTGGAGCGGGACGTTCTCTCCCTGTCTGGATCCGTATTTTTTGTCGCTGTTTCCCAGGTGATGGAGGGGAGTGAAGCGCTCCACCTGGACCAGTAACATGGGGCTCCGGCCGCCCTGGTCCCCACAACTGGAGACTCCATTGTAATTTTGCTGCGCTATTTTGGGGCTCATGATGCGGTTTGGATTTTCTTTTTGTGACTTCCCCGTGAACGCACGACCCCCGTGTGACCTAATGTGACCTGCCCGCCCGGGGTCAGCGACTTCTCCTGTGAGGGGACATGTCTAGGTCAAACAGCGTGAGCCCTCCAGGATTTGGGGCTCCCGTTTTACGAGCTGGGGCAGAGCACAGATCCGCTTGGGGCGAAGCAGAGACCCGGGCCAATGGCTACCCGTACTCCAGCCGCTCTTCTAGAAAAAAGACCTCCCGGATCATGATGGGACTGTGGCGGAGCGAGGATGACTATGAGCCGGACAATAAAGTCGGCTTCCGATCCAAGTCGGCGTGGCAGGAGCGCGGCGAGGGGGGCAGGAACAACAACAAACCCGTCCCGAAAATCCCCGAGGGCGACGTGAGACCCAAATCCGTGGAGCTGGGTCTGGATGAGAAGCCGGGTGACGGGCCGGAGGATGGCTCCGAGTTCCACTTCTCCATGGGGGTCTGCGTCACCGACGTCCTACAAATCTTCCGCTCCAAGACGTTCCAGTCGGGGAAGCTGGAGAAGCTTTACCAGCGCTACTTCTTCCGGCTGAACCAGAGCAGCCTCACCATGCTGATGTCCGTGCTGGTCCTCGTGTGCCTGGTGGTTCTCGCCTTCCACTGCGCCCATCACGTCTACCAGGTGCCTTATGTGGCGGTGCTGAGCGTGGCCATGCTGGTCGTTGTGGTGCTCATCGGTGTGTGTAATCGGAACGACTTCCACCAGGACTTCATGTGGCTGGCCTGTTACACCGTCATCCTCATCATCCTCATGGTGCAGGTGGTCTGCGCGCTGATGGTGAGACCCCGGAGCGCCTCCGACGGGACCTGCTGGACCGTATTCTTCATCTACACCATCTACACGCTGCTCCCCGTGCGGATGAGGGCGGCGGTTCTCAGCGGGATTGTCTTATCCGCCACGCACCTCGCAATCTCCCTGCAGATCAACGCGAACGACGAATTCCTGGTGAAGCAGGTAAGAGCCCCCTCCCCGTGTTGTGTCGGATGCGGGGGATCTGCGCACCTGCGCCCCCTCCTCGTCCTCCCCCCTTCACTTGTGCTCGTGAAATCTTTGCTAAATATTCATGAAATGTCAAGTGGGTAAAAAAGTCTAAGCCTCGGTTTTCTGCTCCTGGGAAAGCTGGGTGACGATCGACAGGGCGGCTCCCACTGGGGTTGTCACCCCCATCGGGAATCAGCCAGGTTATTCTGTCAGGGTTGTCACTCCGGACTCTGGGTAGTGACCTCGGTGATGTCGGCCGTCATGGTTGTCACCCAACTTTCCAAGAATCGGATATAACTATGAGATGTTGGATTGGCAGACACGGCGGTTGTCGGGCGACGTTCACGTTTATCAGGCGGTTTGTTAATGTGTTATAATTAGCGGTTACATATTAGACGTTTATTACAGATCCAGCATCTGAATACAAGGAGTCGTGCGGATCTCGTGTAGTGTGTGTGTGTGTATATATATACCCCGTGTATACCGGCCCGTCTCGCTGCGTGTCTCCGCTGTTGACTGTTGTCCGGTAGTGGAGATGAGGATCTGGACGGGTCATAATGAACATATTATATGGCGAGGACGTGCAGCGAGCGCCTCCTGACTGGACGACTGTATCCGGATTATAATCGAGCGTTGCGGAGCGGCGGCGTATTTACAGAGCGGAACGTTTCACTGTAGAAATATCGTCTTAGTTTTATGGATTTTCGTCGTTGTTTGCGCAGGTTTCAGCTGAATGGTTCTCAGTCTTGTTACGGGGGAGGGGAGGATCTTCCGTGCCGTGAACGAAACGTCTTTATCTTCATCATTTCTTCCCTTTTAAGGCGGAAACTGTTTGATCTGATTCTTGTGCGGAGCTGATAGGACCCCGGAATATTGTGTTCCGGCAGAAGTTGCAGGAGGATCCCGGCGTGTGGCTGCTCCAAAGAACATTGTGGCTGCGTTCACACTGGCAGTTTTGTTGGTGCAGTTTTTTTATTAGCCAAAAAGAAGGAAAAGCAAAAAAAAAAAAAGGACCGCGTCCAGGGAGGGTGGCGTTACAGTGTATTAGTGCAGACCATTATCTGTGAACAAAACACAGCCAACCGCACAGCTCTCCTGAACTCCAGACTGACCGCTCTTGTAACGAATCCTCAGCTGTGTGAGCAGGAGTAGGGCTATACAGATGTTCAGCTTCTGAATGTAAATAATATAGGTCCCCACTCACTGACTACAAGCAGAGATCTTGGAAAATGGGAGGAATGGAAACGCAAGTCCATTAGAAAGTTTTACAATAATGATTTATCTTTATAAACCGCGAGAAATCCGTTATTGGGGCCTCCGACCTTATTAATTTGTGCAGAATTGGGGGTCCTGTGTTGTGAATGTTGTGTCTGAACTAGAGAGACCCCCGAGCAGCAGATCAGGGTCCCGGGGTCTCCCTCCTGCGCGGGCGGTGCTGCGGCTCCTGATCTCTGGGACAGACGATGAAGGATTTCCATATTATTTCCTGATGTCCGACACTGAAGGTTGTAGATCGTCGCCACTAATCCGGGGTCCACGTGTTCATATGGGGGGGGGATCTATAAACTGCTGGTATATGGTGATTATTACGTGGCATCTGTATGGCGGTGATACGTGGCCACTCTATGGCGGTGTTACGTGGCCTCTGTATGACGGTGTACGGCGGTGTTACGTGGCCTCTGTATGGCGGTGTTACGTGGCCTCTGTATGGCGGTGTTACGTGGCCTCTGTACGGCGGTGTTACGTGGCCTCTGTACGGCGGCGTTGTTTGGTGGCGACACTGGGGTACTATTAGTTAGGCAGCAGGGGGTCTCTATTTCCACCTTCCAAAAAAAACCAAGCAGGAATGTTCATATATTGGGGGAGGGGTTTTATAACATACAAGAGATTATACTGGAGCTTCTATGGGTCCCCCCCAGGGGGCTTCATTTTTTTCTCTCTTCTTAATACAATATGAAATGTGACCCTCCGTGTTGGTGCCGGAGATTACACGGGCGCAGGATTAGGGCTGTTTGCTCCATCTCCGTGCTGGATGTTTGATCGCTCGTCGTCCTTGGTTCTGCCCCTGGCCCCCCCTTTTTGTCATGTGTGGGGGGGTCTGTGCACCTCTGCCCCCCCCCCGTCTTGTCATGTTTGGGGGGGGGGGGGTCTGTGCACCTCTGCCCCCCCCCCCCTTGAAGCGCGATGAGTCTCCTGCTCCGGTCACATGCGTCTCATTCCCATATAACGTTATTTATAGACGGCGGTGGCGCGCGGTCCCCCCCCCCCCTCTGCATTCTTTTATGGTGATACAGATGTAGATTTCTCCCGTCTGTGAGTTCTTCTCGGAGGAATATTCCCCCCCCCCCATCCTCCGTCTGTTTATATCTAGAAGATTTCCAAGACCTCGTCTGTAGGATTCTTCTATGTAAAGGGGATCATCCCCCATATTCTGTGTCCCGTTCCTTACACGTCCCTGATATTCTGTGTCCCGTTCCTTACACGTCCCTGATATTCTGTGTCCCGTTCCTTACACGTCCCTGATATTCTGTCCCGCTCCTTACACGTCCCTGATATTCTGCGTCCCGCTCCTTACACGTCCCTGATATTCTGCGTCCCGCTCCTTACACGTCCCTGATATTCTGTGTCCCGCTCCTTACTCGTCCCTGATATTCTGCGTCCCGCTCCTTACACGTCCCTGATATTCTGTGTCCCGCTCCTTACTCGTCCCTGATATTCTGTGTCCCGCTCCTTACTCGTCCCTGATATTCTGTGTCCCGCTCCTTACACGTCCCCCATAGTCTGCGTCCTACTCCTTACACGTCCCTGATATTCTGCGTCCCGCTCCTTACACGTCCCTGATATTCTGCGTCCCGCTCCTTACACGTCCCCCATATTCTGCGTCCCGCTCCTTACACGTCCCTGATATTCTGCGTCCCGCTCCTTACACGTCCCTGATATTCCGCGTCCCGCTCCTTACACGTCCCTGATATTCCGCGTCCCGCTCCTTACACGTCCCGCTCCTTACACGTCCCCCATATTCTGCGTCCCGCTCCTTACACGTCCCCCATATTCTGCGTCCCGCTCCTTACACGTCCCCCATATTCTGCGTCCCGCTCCTTACACGTCCCCGATATTCCGCGTCCCGCTCCTTACACGTCCCTGATATTCCGCGTCCCGCTCCTTACACGTCCCGCTCCTTACACCTCGTGGATCCAGGATTTACGATGTTGCTGTGTGATCGTGCTCCACCCTAATATCCCAACCTTCCCAATAACACGGGGGAGGGGGGGTCCTTCCCTGGGACTGCCGTGTGTGTAGGTGCGACACAAGTCTAACATCACCGCCGACATTTACTGACCGGACACGGCGTCCGCCGGTTACCGCAATGTCTGCGACTTCTGGGAGAAAAGGGGAACAATCTTCACAGGGACAAGTCCCAAACCTGCATTTATACAAGAAGCCCAAACATCCAGTCATACAATCCCAGTCATACAATCCCAGTCATACAATCCCAGTCATACAATCCCAGTCATACAATCCCAGTCATACAATCCCAGTCATACAATCATACACACATACAATCAGTCATACAATCCCAGTCATACAATCATACACACATACAATCCCAGTCATGCAATCCCAGTCATACAATCCCAGTCATACAATCCCAGTCATACAATCATACACACATACAATCAGTCATACAATCCCAGTCATACAATCATACACACATACAATCCCAGTCATACAATCATACACACATACAATCAGTCATACAATCCCAGTCATGCAATCAGTCATACAATCACACAGTCACCGTCGTCTTTCTCCAGCAAGCACTATTAATCCAGAAAGTCTGATAATCCGGCACTGGATCCAGCTGTAGTGTGGACTTGTGGTAACCTGGTATTTGGAGTCCTGATCTCCTGTCCCTAGAGGAGGGCACCCAGTACAGATACCACGGAGGCCGAGTGCCACGGGAGGTGCCAACAAGCCACTTTGGCCGGGGTATTTACATACAGGACTAGGACAGCGAGCTGGATCCATGCCCCGGGGGCAATTCTGGCTACGACTCTTCCCTTATTGTCTGATAATTCAGCATTGATGCCGGATCAAAGGAATTTCACTGTTTATTGTCCCAGAATGTGATCGGATAATGGGAGGGGGAGGGGGGGGGGCTATAACGCTAATAACCGCTGCAATGTCCACGCCGACCACTGTGTGTAATGAAGGACCGGTCCGGTGGCGAGTACGGCAAAGAATGCGAATCTCGGCTTTGGGGGGGGGCGGGGGCGGTTGTTCCTTTTAATTGGTATTTAATATCACATCCCGAGGATGGTCGGTGTAGGGGGGGGTCGAGGTGGGGGATGGGGCCCCTCTCTTTCCATGCTTTTGAAGATAACGTCTTTGGACAGAGCGGCGGTGAGAAGCCGCAGACCCGTGAACAGGTGCGCACAGTCCGCACTCCGCCGCGGCGCCGTCTCCTCCTCGTGTGCAGACATGGCGGCCGCGTTGTGTGTAAATCGGCGCACACGTCACTCTGGATATTCCTGCTCCTTTTAGTAATTTGCGGCACCGGTCCTCCTCATCAGATCTCGTATCGCTGTAGCCTGCTGTTGCCATGGCGATCTGCGTTCACTTGGCTTGCGTCCCGTGGCAGCCTATCGGCTGTGTTGTGATTTCCTTCTTTCTGGTTTAACCCTCTCCGTGCTGGGATCCTCTGACAGCGTCCACAATTATATATATATATATATATATACAGGGAAATTATATTTAGTCTGGTATCTGATAATCCAGAAAGTCTGGTAATCCGGCACAGTACCGAAACGTAATATGATGTGGAATTTCACGAGACCAGAAGCGACGGCAGCAGATCCTATTCCCGGGTTTCTGCTCTTCAGAGTTAGTTTTATGGACTTTTCAAGAACCATCTGATAATCCAGAACATGGACAGTCCATTTGATGCCGGATTAGAGGAAGGTTACTGTATCCACGTCTATATTACAATCTCCGGGTTTATAATTCCCACTTGTCCGTTTCACGTGAAAGAACCAATCCGCCATTGACACGTATGTTTTGGATCTGGTGGTTGGCGTTAATGGCGTTCCGTTAGAGGAGGCGACGTCCAGATGGTGCGCGGCGTCACGGTTATATCGTTTATTATTATGAAACCGCTCAATAAAACGGATCCTGGTTATCTCACATTAACCCTTTAGATGACAGATTAATGAATAATTAAGAACGTGAGCGATGAAGACAATGGAAGATTTTTTTTTATATTTACTGGAGATTTTTTATTTAGACCAAAGTCCTGAAATCCTTGTAAAAATGGCGTCCTACCGACCGGACGGGAGATTGTGCCGGAGCCGATCACTAGTAATGGACCTTTAATGGCAGACGGACGTGGAACCATTTTGATATCCAGACAGATATTTTTTGTATTTAAGCAGGTTCGTACCTGGAGACCATCAACAAGCTGCTGTTGATGGATCTGTCAATCTTATAAAGTGTCTAATACCTGCAGGGTATAACATTACGTGGGCTTAATAGTTTATATAAATACTCAATGCAAGTACTAGGGACTCATGTCCTGGGTGTTCAACAAGCAATAAGGAAAATCGTAAAAGGATCCGTCAGCAGTAGGTGTCCTGCCTGCTGATGGTTTCCAGGTAGCAGGCAGATGCTGACGGTCTTCTTTATAATATGCTAGTTTTCATTATACGGTTATTGGTGTCGTGACCGGTAGTTGAAAGGTGAGACATCCGGATGACGTTTTTCTGGCGCCTTGCAGATCGTCTCTTTGTAGGATTATTTTGGGGGATTTCTCCGGCATCAAGGAGGCTTCGTAGTAAAGAGATTGTTCTTGTAAATAACTATTTTTGCAGCTCCTCGTTGGCGCTCTAAATGCCCCTGGCAGCTGTTGGGTTAATTTGAGTGGTCACTTGAGTGTGTGAGCTGCTGGGTGTCGGAGCCAGCGCCCGTCTATCACACGCCATCTGCTCCGGCTCTGCACACGGACTTGGCCCCGTTCTGTATTCCTATGAGATTAATAATGGCTATTTGATTATTTGTTGTTGCAGCTGGAAGCTCAGGATACGGGAGGTCAGTGCTCATCTCCATACACTGACACATTGTTACCCCGACACAATGGTGACGCTCGGGATAGGTACTGCCAACCAGCGTCATCCTGCACTACTGCCCCCAGGTCATTGCTGTAAGGCAACGTTTATTATTATTTATAATATATATACACACACATGGTCCGGTCACTTTACATTACGTAGATTATCTAGATATTATGACACATGTGAACCCCATTATACAGGTCACATATGTAATATTCTCCATAAGCAGCAGCAGTCACTGTGTACATACCTGTACATTACATTACTGATCCTGTATTATACTCCAGAGCTGCACTCACTATTCTGCTGGGGGAGTCACTGTGTACATACATTACATTACTGATCCTGTACTGATCCTGAGTTACATCCTGTATTATACTCCAGAGCTGCACTCACTATTCTGCTGGTGGAGTCTCTGTGTACATACATTACATTACTTATCCTGTACTGATCCTGAGTTACATCCTGTATTATACTCCAGAGCTGCACTCACTATTCTGCTGGTGGAGTCACTGTGTACATACATTACTTATCCTGTACTGATCCTGAGTTACCTCCTGTATTATACACCAGAGCTGCACTCACTATTCTGCTGGTGGAGTCACTGTGTACATACATTACTTATCCTGTACTGATCCTGAGTTACCTCCTGTATTATACACCAGAGCTGCACTCACTATTCTGCTGGTGGAGTCACTGTGTACATACATTACATTACTTATCCTGTACTGATCCTGAGTTACATCCTGTATTATACTCCAGAGCTGCACTCACTATTCTGCTGGTGGAGTCACTGTGTACATACATTACTTATCCTGTACTGATCCTGAGTTACCTCCTGTATTATACACCAGAGCTGCACTCACTATTCTGCTGGTGGAGTCACTGTGTACATACATTACATTACTTATCCTGTACTGATCCTGAGTTACATCCTGTATTACACTCCAGAGCTGCACTCACTATTCTGCTGGTGGAGTCACTGTGTACATACATTACATTACTTTTCCTGTACTGATCCTGAGTTGCATCCTGTATTATACTCCAGAGCTGCACTCACTGTTCTGCTGGTGGAGTCACTGTGTACATACATTACATTACTTATCCTGTACTGATCCTGAGTTACATCCTGTATTATACTCCAGAGCTGCACTCACTATTCTGCTGGTGGAGTCACTGTGTACATACATTACATTACTTTTCCTGTACTGATCCTGAGTTACATCCTGTATTATACTCCAGAGCTGCACTCACTGTTCTGCTGGTGGAGTCACTGTGTACATACATTACTTATCCTGTACTGATCCTGAGTTACCTCCTGTATTATACACCAGAGCTGCACTCACTATTCTGCTGGTGGAGTCACTGTGTACATACATTACATTACTTATCCTGTACTGATCCTGAGTTATATCCTGTATTATACTCCAGAGCTGCACTCACTATTCTGCTGGTGGAGTCACTGTGTACATACATTACTTATCCTGTACTGATCCTGAGTTACATCCTGTATTACACTCCAGAGCTGCACTCACTATTCTGCTGGTGGAGTCACTGTGTACATACATTACTTATCCTGTACTGATCCTGAGTTACATCCTGTATTATACTCCAGAGCTGCACTCACTATTCTGCTGGTGGAGTCACTGTGTATATACATTACTTATCCTGTACTGATCCTGAGTTACATCCTGTATTATACTCCAGAGCTGCACTCACTATTCTGCTGGTGGAGTCACTGTGTACATACATTACTTATCCTGTACTGATCCTGACATTATCACATGCTGGATGATATTTTGGCGCACTTTGTACGCACTTGTGTAACTTTTTACCACCTCTTGATTGGCTGTGCTACTTTCTTGCGTCCAAATTTTGGCACAATTTGGAGAATATTCAGCCCTGACCGTTTTTCACTCGGCCACATCCTCTTGTTAGTTGAGTCACAACCTTCTCTTCTTTTTGGCGCACTTCATTGATATGACTCCGATGATTTGCGGCAGTAGACCGTATAAGTTGCTCGTCCTGGCGCAGCGTCCATAGTAAATCTGCCGCAGTCTATTAGAAAGTTGCAGATTTTCTTTCTATTGAAGCTTTATTTACATGAAGGGGTTAACTCCGTTGCGGCCACTTTGTGGATACGTTGATGTTCGCACTTTTTCCTCCGGCGTGGATTGCGGAGGGGCCCCGTCCGGCCGGCGCTCTCACAGTTACATATTTTCGGATCTATCTTTAGCTTCTCTCTGAGGAGACAACAAACTTTATTGTGGCAGAAATCCAGCGACTTGACATGGGAAACCCGTTCTGGACCCGACTGATGGTCAAAGGTTTAATCCTCGCAGGGATATATGTCAGAGGAACTGAAACAAACCACCTAATTCCAGGCCTGCGGGATCTGCCGAGGGGGGGACACGATAATAATATAATCACCGGGATAATATCCGACAATAAGGAGGCTGATTTAAAGGGCCAGTAACCCTCGTAGTCCGGAGCTTATGAGGATGTTTTCAGATGAAGTGGTTTGTGCTGCGCCGCCGAGACTCACAGGGCAAAAAGCGCATGGGGTTTAACTGAAAATTGCGGCGGTTCCGCAGGTAAAGCAGCAAAGAAGTCACAGCATTTTTTCCCGTTCAGTTCTCGAACACTAAGCGAAAAAAGCACCTCAATCACGAAGTCTGAATACACCAAAATCGTACAGCAGCGTTATAAGAGGAGCGGCTGATATCAGTCACACATATGATGTAATGTCTGGAGGATATAATAGTGCTGGAGTGTTATAAGAGGAGCGGCTGATATCAGTCACACATATGATGTAATGTCTCTGGAGGATATAATAGTACTGGAGTGTTATAAGAGGAGCGGCTGATATCAGTCACATATGATGTAATGTCTCTGGAGGATATAATAGTGCTGGAGTGATATAAGAGGAGTGGCTGATATCAGTCACACATATGATGTAATGTCTCTGGAGGATATAATAGTACTGGAGTGTTATAAGAGGAGCAGCTGATATCAGTCACATATGATGTAATGTCTCTGGAGGATATAATAGTGCTGGAGTGTTATAAGAGGAGCGGCTGATATCAGACACATATATGATGTAATGTCTCTGGAGGATATAATAGTGCTGGAGTGATATAAGAGGAGCGGCTGATATCAGTCACATATGATGTAATGTCTCTGGAGGATATAATAGTACTGGAGTGATATAAGAGGAGCGGCTGATATCAGTCACATATATGATGTAATGTCTCTGGAGTATATAATAGTACTGGAGTGATATAAGAGGAGCGGCTGATATCAGTCACACATATGATATAATGTCTCTGGAGGATATAATAGTGCTGGAGTGATATAAGAGGAGCGGCTGATATCAGTCACATATGATGTAATGTCTCTGGAGGATATAATAGTACTGGAGTGATATAAGAGGAGCGGCTGATATCAGTCACATATATGATGTAATGTCTCTGGAGGATATAATAGTACTGGAGTGATATAAGAGGAGTGGCTGATATCAGTCACATATGATGTAATGTCTCTTTAGGATATAATAGTACTGGAGTGTAATAAGAGGAGCGGCTGATATCAGTCACACATATGATGTAATGTCTCTGGAGGATATAATAGTACTGGAGTGTAATAAGAGGAGCGGCTGATATCAGTCACATATGATGTAATGTCTCTGGAGGATATAATAGTACTGGAGTGATATAAGAGGAGCGGCTGGTATCAGTCACATATGATGTAATGTCTCTGGAGGATATAATAGTGCTGGAGTGTTATAAGAGGAGCGGCTGATATCAGTCACATATATGATGTAATGTCTCTGGAGGATATAATAGTGCTGGAGTGTTATAAGAGGAGCGGCTGATATCAGTCACATGATGTAATGTCTGGAGGATATAATAGTGCTGGAGTGGTATAAGAGGAGCGGCTGATATCAGTCACATATGATGTAATGTCTCTGGAGGATATAATAGTACTGGAGTGTTATAAGAGGAGCGGCTGATATCAGTCACATATGATGTAATGTCTCTGGAGGATATAATAGTGCTGGAGTGATATAAGAGGAGCGGCTGATATCAGTCACATATATGATGTAATGTCTCTGGAGGATATAATAGTGCTGGAGTGATATAAGAGGAGCGGCTGATATCAGTCACACATATGATGTAATGTCTCTGGAGGATATAATAGTACTGGAGTGATATAAGAGGAGCGGCTGATATCAGTCACATATGATGCAATGTCTCTGGAGGATATAATAGTACTGGAGTGATATAAGAGGAGCGGCTGATATCAGTCACACATATGATGTAATGTCTGGAGGATATAATAGTACTGGAGTGTTATAAGAGGAGCGGCTGATATCAGTCACACATATGATGTAATGTCTGGAGGATATAATAGTGCTGGAGTGGTATAAGAGGAGCGGCTGATATCAGTCACATATGATGTAATGTCTCTGGAGGATATAATAGTACTGGAGTGATATAAGAGGAGCGGCTGATATCAGTCACACATATGATGTAATGTCTCTGGAGGATATAATAGTGCTGGAGTGTTATAAGAGGAGCGGCTGATATCAGTCACATATGATGTAATGTCTCTGGAGGATATAATAGTACTGGAGTGATCTAAGAGGAGCGGCTGATATCAGTCACATATGATGTAATGTCTCTGGAGGATATAATAGTACTGGAGTGTTATAAGAGGAGCGGCTGATATCAGTCACATATGATGTAATGTCTCTGGAGGATATAATAGTGCTGGAGTGATATAAGAGGAGCGGCTGATATCAGTCACACATATGATGTAATGTCTCTGGAGGATATAATAGTGCTGGAGTGATATAAGAGGAGCGGCTGATATCAGTCACATATGATGTAATGTCTCTGGAGGATATAATAGTGCTGGAGTGATATAAGAGGAGCGGCTGATATCAGTCACATATGATGTAATGTCTCTGGAGGATATAATAGTACTGGAGTGATATAAGAGGAGCGGCTGATATCAGTCACATATATGATGTAATGTCTCTGGAGTATATAATAGTACTGGAGTGATATAAGAGGAGCGGCTGATATCAGTCACACATATGATATAATGTCTCTGGAGGATATAATAGTGCTGGAGTGATATAAGAGGAGCGGCTGATATCAGTCACATATGATGTAATGTCTCTGGAGGATATAATAGTACTGGAGTGATATAAGAGGAGCGGCTGATATCAGTCACACATATGATGTAATGTCTCTGGAGGATATAATAGTGCTGGAGTGATATAAGAGGAGTGGCTGATATCAGTCACATATGATGTAATGTCTCTTTAGGATATAATAGTACTGGAGTGATATAAGAGGAGCGGCTGATATCAGTCACACATATGATGTAATGTCTCTGGAGGATATAATAGTACTGGAGTGTAATAAGAGGAGCGGCTGATATCAGTCACACATATGATGTAATGTCTCTGGAGGATATAATAGTACTGGAGTGATATAAGAGGAGCGGCTGATATCAGTCACATATGATGTAATGTCTCTGGAGGATATAATAGTACTGGAGTGATATAAGAGGAGCGGCTGATATCAGTCACATATATGATGTAATGTCTCTGGAGGATATAATAGTGCTGGAGTGATATAAGAGGAGCGGCTGATATCAGTCACATATGATGTAATGTCTCTGGAGGATATAATAGTGCTGGAGTGTTATAAGAGGAGCGGCTGATATCAGTCACATATATGATGTAATGTCTCTGGAGGATATAATAGTGCTGGAGTGTTATAAGAGGAGCGGCTGATATCAGTCACATATGATGTAATGTCTGGAGGATATAATAGTGCTGGAGTGGTATAAGAGGAGCGGCTGATATCAGTCACATATGATGTAATGTCTCTGGAGGATATAATAGTGCTGGAGTGGTATAAGAGGAGCGGCTGATATCAGTCACATATGATGTAATGTCTCTGGAGGATATAATAGTACTGGAGTGTTATAAGAGGAGCGGCTGATATCAGTCACATATGATGTAATGTCTCTGGAGGATATAATAGTGCTGGAGTGATATAAGAGGAGCGGCTGATATCAGTCACACATATGATGTAATGTCTCTGGAGGATATAATAGTGCTGGAGTGATATAAGAGGAGCGGCTGATATCAGTCACACATATGATGTAATGTCTCTGGAGGATATAATAGTGCTGGAGTGATATAAGAGGAGCGGCTGATATCAGTCACACATATGATGTAATGTCTCTGGAGGATATAATAGTGCTGGAGTGATATAAGAGGAGCGGCTGATATCAGTCACACATATGATGTAATGTCTCTGGAGGATATAATAGTGCTGGAGTGATATAAGAGGAGCGGCTGATATCAGTCACATATGATGTAATGTCTCTGGAGGATATAATAGTACTGGAGTGATATAAGAGGAGCGGCTGATATCAGTCACATATATGATGTAATGTCTCTGGAGTATATAATAGTACTGGAGTGATATAAGAGGAGCGGCTGATATCAGTCACACATATGATATAATGTCTCTGGAGGATATAATAGTGCTGGAGTGATATAAGAGGAGCGGCTGATATCAGTCACATATGATGTAATGTCTCTGGAGGATATAATAGTACTGGAGTGATATAAGAGGAGCGGCTGATATCAGTCACACATATGATGTAATGTCTCTGGAGGATATAATAGTACTGGAGTGATATAAGAGGAGCGGCTGATATCAGTCACATATATGATGTAATGTCTCTGGAGGATATAATAGTACTGGAGTGATATAAGAGGAGTGGCTGATATCAGTCACATATGATGTAATGTCTCTTTAGGATATAATAGTACTGGAGTGATATAAGAGGAGCGGCTGATATCAGTCACACATATGATGTAATGTCTCTGGAGGATATAATAGTACTGGAGTGTAATAAGAGGAGCGGCTGATATCAGTCACACATATGATGTAATGTCTCTGGAGGATATAATAGTACTGGAGTGTAATAAGAGGAGCGGCTGATATCAGTCACATATGATGCAATGTCTCTGGAGGATATAATAGTACTGGAGTGATATAAGAGGAGCGGCTGATATCAGTCACACATATGATGTAATGTCTGGAGGATATAATAGTACTGGAGTGTTATAAGAGGAGCGGCTGATATCAGTCACACATATGATGTAATGTCTCTGGAGGATATAATAGTGCTGGAGTGGTATAAGAGGAGCGGCTGATATCAGTCACATATGATGTAATGTCTCTGGAGGATATAATAGTACTGGAGTGATATAAGAGGAGCGGCTGATATCAGTCACACATATGATGTAATGTCTCTGGAGGATATAATAGTACTGGAGTGATATAAGAGGAGCGGCTGATATCAGTCACATATGATGTAATGTCTCTGGAGGATATAATAGTACTGGAGTGTTATAAGAGGAGCGGCTGATATCAGTCACATATGATGTAATGTCTCTGGAGGATATAATAGTACTGGAGTGATCTAAGAGGAGCGGCTGATATCAGTCACATATGATGTAATGTCTCTGGAGGATATAATAGTACTGGAGTGTTATAAGAGGAGCGGCTGATATCAGTCACATATGATGTAATGTCTCTGGAGGATATAATAGTGCTGGAGTGATATAAGAGGAGCGGCTGATATCAGTCACACATATGATGTAATGTCTCTGGAGGATATAATAGTGCTGGAGTGATATAAGAGGAGCGGCTGATATCAGTCACATATGATGTAATGTCTCTGGAGGATATAATAGTGCTGGAGTGATATAAGAGGAGCGGCTGATATCAGTCACATATGATGTAATGTCTCTGGAGGATATAATAGTACTGGAGTGATATAAGAGGAGCGGCTGATATCAGTCACATATATGATGTAATGTCTCTGGAGTATATAATAGTACTGGAGTGATATAAGAGGAGCGGCTGATATCAGTCACACATATGATATAATGTCTCTGGAGGATATAATAGTGCTGGAGTGATATAAGAGGAGCGGCTGATATCAGTCACATATGATGTAATGTCTCTGGAGGATATAATAGTGCTGGAGTGATATAAGAGGAGCGGCTGATATCAGTCACACATATGATGTAATGTCTCTGGAGGATATAATAGTACTGGAGTGTTATAAGAGGAGCGGCTGATATCAGTCACATATATGATGTAATGTCTCTGGAGGATATAATAGTGCTGGAGTGATATAAGAGGAGCGGCTGATATCAGTCACATATATGATGTAATGTCTCTGGAGGATATAATAGTGCTGGAGTGATATAAGAGGAGTGGCTGATATCAGTCACATATGATGTAATGTCTCTTTAGGATATAATAGTACTGGAGTGATATAAGAGGAGCGGCTGATATCAGTCACACATATGATGTAATGTCTCTGGAGGATATAATAGTACTGGAGTGTAATAAGAGGAGCGGCTGATATCAGTCACATATGATGTAATGTCTCTGGAGGATATAATAGTACTGGAGTGATATAAGAGGAGCGGCTGATATCAGTCACATATATGATGTAATGTCTCTGGAGGATATAATAGTGCTGGAGTGATATAAGAGGAGCGGCTGATATCAGTCACATATGATGTAATGTCTCTGGAGGATATAATAGTGCTGGAGTGTTATAAGAGGAGCGGCTGATATCAGTCACATATATGATGTAATGTCTCTGGAGGATATAATAGTGCTGGAGTGTTATAAGAGGAGCGGCTGATATCAGTCACATATGATGTAATGTCTGGAGGATATAATAGTGCTGGAGTGTTATAAGAGGAGCGGCTGATATCAGTCACATATGATGTAATGTCTCTGGAGGATATAATAGTACTGGAGTGATATAAGAGGAGCGGCTGATATCAGTCACATATGATGTAATGTCTCTGGAGGATATAATAGTGCTGGAGTGGTATAAGAGGAGCGGCTGATATCAGTCACATATGATGTAATGTCTCTGGAGGATATAATAGTACTGGAGTGTTATAAGAGGAGCGGCTGATATCAGTCACATATGATGTAATGTCTCTGGAGGATATAATAGTGCTGGAGTGATATAAGAGGAGCGGCTGATATCAGTCACACATATGATGTAATGTCTCTGGAGGATATAATAGTGCTGGAGTGATATAAGAGGAGCGGCTGATATCAGTCACACATATGATGTAATGTCTCTGGAGGATATAATAGTGCTGGAGTGATATAAGAGGAGCGGCTGATATCAGTCACACATATGATGTAATGTCTCTGGAGGATATAATAGTGCTGGAGTGATATAAGAGGAGCGGCTGATATCAGTCACATATGATGTAATGTCTCTGGAGGATATAATAGTACTGGAGTGATATAAGAGGAGCGGCTGATATCAGTCACATATATGATGTAATGTCTCTGGAGTATATAATAGTACTGGAGTGATATAAGAGGAGCGGCTGATATCAGTCACACATATGATATAATGTCTCTGGAGGATATAATAGTGCTGGAGTGATATAAGAGGAGCGGCTGATATCAGTCACATATGATGTAATGTCTCTGGAGGATATAATAGTACTGGAGTGATATAAGAGGAGCGGCTGATATCAGTCACACATATGATGTAATGTCTCTGGAGGATATAATAGTACTGGAGTGATATAAGAGGAGCGGCTGATATCAGTCACATATATGATGTAATGTCTCTGGAGGATATAATAGTACTGGAGTGATATAAGAGGAGTGGCTGATATCAGTCACATATGATGTAATGTCTCTTTAGGATATAATAGTACTGGAGTGATATAAGAGGAGCGGCTGATATCAGTCACACATATGATGTAATGTCTCTGGAGGATATAATAGTACTGGAGTGTAATAAGAGGAGCGGCTGATATCAGTCACACATATGATGTAATGTCTCTGGAGGATATAATAGTACTGGAGTGTAATAAGAGGAGCGGCTGATATCAGTCACATATGATGTAATGTCTCTGGAGGATATAATAGTACTGGAGTGATATAAGAGGAGCGGCTGATATCAGTCACATATATGATGTAATGTCTCTGGAGGATATAATAGTGCTGGAGTGATATAAGAAGAGCGGCTGATATCAGTCACACATATGATGTAATGTCTCTGGAGGATATAATAGTGCTGGAGTGATATAAGAGGAGCGGCTGATATCAGTCACATATGATGTAATGTCTCTGGAGGATATAATAGTGCTGGAGTGATATAAGAGGAGCGGCTGATATCAGTCACATATGATGTAATGTCTCTGGAGGATATAATAGTGCTGGAGTGTTATAAGAGGAGCGGCTGATATCAGTCACATATATGATGTAATGTCTCTGGAGGATATAATAGTGCTGGAGTGTTATAAGAGGAGCGGCTGATATCAGTCACATATGATGTAATGTCTGGAGGATATAATAGTACTGGAGTGTTATAAGAGGAGCGGCTGATATCAGTCACATATGATGTAATGTCTGGAGGATATAATAGTGCTGGAGTGATATAAGAGGAGCGGCTGATATCAGTCACACATATGATGTAATGTCTCTGGAGGATATAATAGTACTGGAGTGATATAAGAGGAGCGGCTGATATCAGTCACATATGATGCAATGTCTCTGGAGGATATAATAGTACTGGAGTGATATAAGAGGAGCGGCTGATATCAGTCACACATATGATGTAATGTCTGGAGGATATAATAGTACTGGAGTGTTATAAGAGGAGCGGCTGATATCAGTCACACATATGATGTAATGTCTGGAGGATATAATAGTGCTGGAGTGGTATAAGAGGAGCGGCTGATATCAGTCACATATGATGTAATGTCTCTGGAGGATATAATAGTACTGGAGTGATATAAGAGGAGCGGCTGATATCAGTCACATATGATGTAATGTCTCTTTAGGATATAATAGTACTGGAGTGATATAAGAGGAGCGGCTGATATCAGTCACACATATGATGTAATGTCTCTGGAGGATATAATAGTACTGGAGTGTAATAAGAGGAGCGGCTGATATCAGTCACACATATGATGTAATGTCTCTGGAGGATATAATAGTACTGGAGTGTAATAAGAGGAGCGGCTGATATCAGTCACATATGATGTAATGTCTCTGGAGGATATAATAGTACTGGAGTGATATAAGAGGAGCGGCTGATATCAGTCACATATATGATGTAATGTCTCTGGAGGATATAATAGTGCTGGAGTGATATAAGAGGAGCGGCTGATATCAGTCACATATGATGTAATGTCTCTGGAGGATATAATAGTGCTGGAGTGTTATAAGAGGAGCGGCTGATATCAGTCACATATATGATGTAATGTCTCTGGAGGATATAATAGTGCTGGAGTGTTATAAGAGGAGCGGCTGATATCAGTCACATATGATGTAATGTCTGGAGGATATAATAGTACTGGAGTGATATAAGAGGAGCAGCTGATATCAGTCACACATATGATGTAATGTCTCTGGAGGATATAATAGTGCTGGAGTGATATAAGAGGAGCGGCTGATATCAGTCACATATATGATGTAATGTCTCTGGAGGATATAATAGTGCTGGAGTGATATAAGAGGAGCGGCTGATATCAGTCACACATATGATGTAATGTCTCTGGAGGATATAATAGTACTGGAGTGATATAAGAGGAGCGGCTGATATCAGTCACATATGATGCAATGTCTCTGGAGGATATAATAGTACTGGAGTGATATAAGAGGAGCGGCTGATATCAGTCACACATATGATGTAATGTCTGGAGGATATAATAGTTCTGGAGTGGTATAAGAGGAGCGGCTGATATCCGTCACATATGATGTAATGTCTCTGGAGGATATAATAGTACTGGAGTGATATAAGAGGAGCGGCTGATATCAGTCACACATATGATGTAATGTCTCTGGAGGATATAATAGTGCTGGAGTGTTATAAGAGGAGCGGCTGATATCAGTCACATATGATGTAATGTCTCTGGAGGATATAATAGTACTGGAGTGATATAAGAGGAGCGGCTGATATCAGTCACACATATGATGTAATGTCTCTGGAGGATATAATAGTACTGGAGTGATATAAGAGGAGCGGCTGATATCAGTCACATATGATGTAATGTCTCTGGAGGATATAATAGTACTGGAGTGTTATAAGAGGAGCGGCTGATATCAGTCACATATGATGTAATGTCTCTGGAGGATATAATAGTACTGGAGTGATATAAGAGGAGCGGCTGATATCAGTCACATATGATGTAATGTCTCTGGAGGATATAATAGTACTGGAGTGATATAAGAGGAGCGGCTGATATCAGTCACACATATGATGTAATGTCTCTGGAGGATATAATAGTGCTGGAGTGATATAAGAGGAGCGGCTGATATCAGTCACACATATGATGTAATGTCTCTGGAGGATATAATAGTGCTGGAGTGATATAAGAGGAGCGGCTGATATCAGTCACACATATGATGTAATGTCTCTGGAGGATATAATAGTGCTGGAGTGATATAAGAGGAGCGGCAGATATCAGTCACACATATGATGTAATGTCTCTGGAGGATATAATAGTACTGGAGTGATATAAGAGGAGCGGCTGATATCAGTCACATATATGATGTAATGTCTCTGGAGGATATAATAGTGCTGGAGTATTATAAGATATCAGACATTTTATGGGATGGGAAATCCTCGGTGATATTACATATTGGAGGCCATTTTTTTGATGTCGGACATTCGGCAGGTTATAATGATCTTTAGTGTCCTCCAGGGTCATCTATAATGTTTATCATTGCCGGTCTCAGTGACCCCATAGTAGTGTCAGGCACCCTGAACCCCACAAGTGCCAGTTATCTGCTCTATTGTGGAGTACCCGGAGCTTCGGATGTTGTCATTGAGCTTCCGGCGTTTGCTCATTCGCCATTTTTCCGCCTGGTGGAACTTGTCGCCATCGGGTTGTTTACTCCGTCCTATTAAAAGAGAATAACGTGAAATTGCAGGAATCGGGAGACACAAAGTCAACGAAATTATTATCTTCCCTCCCAAATGTCGACGTTCTGGAGGGTGGAGAGCGGATCACGTGATAATCCGGTTATAATAACGCCGTCATTTATCACATGACTTATTACTGATCGTCCAGGATCGGGAGGATTCTGCAGCTTTCCTGTCATGATGAAGAAATTTATGTTAAAAAAAAATAAAAAAATTAAAAAATTGGGCCCCTTCATTTGTCGTTGTGTGTATGACATTTGGCCCCTGCCCTCAGTTTTCTGGGGCCACACCCGCAAAGTTTACATAAGTCACGGGAAGGCCACGTCTTTAGTTATTAATAATAATCTGGTCACGACTTTGTAATGCAGTTCATAAAACACTGGTAATCTGGCTGGATCTAATAGGTGCCGGATTATCAAATGTTCCGGATTATTGAACAATCAGAAATATGTGAAGTTTATGGAGATATTGATGAATCTGCGGCGGTTGGTCTGTGCGGCGGCGGCGTCGTCTGTTCTGGTGTTTGTGAGATTCCAGAATATGTGGCCGCTCTGGACTATCAGATGCCGGATTATAGGAGTTGTAGTGTATATAGGCGCAGGATGTGAGCGGCTCGTCGCGCCCTGTTTGATCCCGGTTGTACGTCTGTAGTCAATCATCTTGGTTTGAGGTCTCGGCTCTTTGATGAGTAGCGGAGATGATTGGTTTCCACATCTGGAGTGGCGACATTCACATAACCCCCGCGCCCGCGCACAGCGGGGGGATCCGTCTCCGCCGCCTCCAGTCATCACTGCCAGGAATAGTTAATGTTCCGTTTTATTGGGATATTTGGTGACGCTGCAGTTGGATCCCTGGGACGCCGCGTCCTGTGACCGGTTCATCGCGTTGCTGGGTCTCACGGGTTGCGCCACCTGAAGACGTTTTATAGACGATGCTGGAGACGGATGGTAAATTTGATCTGGAGCAGGAAAACTGGGTGACTGCCCCCGTGGTGGGAGCCATATTGTTTGTCAGCTTGCCACCCAGCTTTCCCAGAAACGGATAAAATGAAGAAACCGCTGAATACAATGTTCAATAACCGCACAAAGTGTTTTGTAATAATTTGAACCCAATTTCAAAATCCCTGCTTGCTGTCAGTGAGCCTAAAATAAAAAAAAATCCAATACACTTACCTTGCTGATTGTTTCCCTACTGCTCCCTCTGTCCAATAGCGATTGGCCACCACAGTCACAAGACACGTGGCAGGAAACCAGGGAAGAATCGATCGTTTTAATTCTGGGAACCCTCTGCAGCTCTTCCCTGGGATATTCTGACCTCTGGCTCAGAGGTTGGTTTTAGGCTGCGGCAAACTGGGCAATTGCCCAGACTCCGAGCCCCCGTTTCATGGGGGGCCCTGAAAGACCGGGCCCCTAGGAGTAACCTGAGAGTGGACATGTAAGCTTTCCCTGCACCAGGTGTTTTACCATTAACTCCTTCACTATTTAGGTGCTGTATGGCGGCAGTATTAGGCGCTGTATGGCGGCAGTATTAGGCGCTGTATGGCGGCAGTATTAGGCGCTGTATGGCGGTGTTAGGCGCTGTATGGCGGTATTCTGGTAAGAAGAGTCCATGTATCTGTGTTTTTACATGTGAATATATTTGGAAATTACGAGACCTGTCGTGGGGGGGGGGGCTATTTTGTATATAATCGTCTCTGGCCCGGCTGTCGGTGGGCACGTCTCGCTCTTCTCTCGCAGCTTCTGTACCCTCATAGACCCTGCGTCTTCTGTCGGCAGCTGTCACTTTCGGAGCTGTTTTTGGGTCTTTTTGCTTCTGTGCAGCGTTTTTTTGGTACACGATCTCGTTCTCTGAGCTTTCCGGACAAAGAGCGAATCTTGTTAAGAAAATCACACGGGGTTAATTATATAAAAAAAAAAAATCCAGTCTGAACCGCGACAGCGACTCCGTCATCCGCTCCGAAGGCTCCGGGTGTCAGGACTGATGCGTTACCAGAACGGAGCGCTCGTCCCCGCGGCAGATCCTGAGGCTCATGGCCGCTCTACGATCCGTCTCCTCCCCCTCCTGCGCGGCCCCCGTGACTCGTGTAAACATGAATTCTCCAAAGCGATGCTCAATTTAGCTGAATTAATTTCTTCAATTAATCATGAGGCCGGGGGAGGGGATGTGGTTATTCAGAGAGACGCACGCGTGTGATTGAGATGTTGGGTCTCCGGTCGCTGCAGCCGCACGCAAAGCATCGATGATCTCAGGGATCACTTCTCTATAGACGCAGTGTCCGTCTCTCATCCCGTTATTCCAGGGGGCAGCGATTTCCCCCGATCCCGGAGCGACCACGAGCGGTTTTCATCCTGATTCATGAATTCCATAGAATATGAATAAAACGCAAGCGGAGCAGCGGGCGAGAACGACGAGAGGCGAAGTAAATACGGAAACTGCGCCAGATTTATTAATGGCGTGTGAAATAATGGTATAAAGTAAGCCAGGAGGCGTCTAATCTCCAGAAAGATGCGCCAAACCAATCACGCAGCGTGCGTCACAGATAAATGTTGCGCGTCTTTTGCCCGTCTCGTCTATATTTTAGGTTACGTGCACACGATGCAGAATTTGATGCGCAAAATCCACTGATAAACGCAGGTAACTCCGCAATTTATTATTTTTTTTTAATACGTTTTTAAAAGCGGATCTGACTTTTTGGTGCGGTAACGAGTGCGGATTATCTGCGGATTTTGCTGCGTTTTTTATAAACCAGGCCTTGTTCACACAGCGTTTCTTTTTTGCTGATTTTTCCACGACTGAATCGGCGTATTCCGCTCCCCAAATAGTCCTGCCATTGATTTCAATGGGAATCGGAGGCGTTTTTCTATTTCAGGACCGGAAAATCCGTGCGATGACGATAAAGGGAGATTCTCAACTAAGACGTTTGTGGCGCGTCCTCGGCTCTGGGACCCACACGTTTATCCAGAACAGGGGTCACCCGATCCTAGTTTCGTCTGGGGAGGCGGCCGCTGATTCCAGGCAGGGATCAAGTGGAGAGGTGGCGGCGCGCGCACGCGGGACTCTTCATCCTGTTCTATGGAAGCTGCGGAAACGGCCAAGTAAGCGCTGTCTATGTTGGGAATTTCCCTTTAAGGGTTCACACGACCCGGCAGCCAAAAACCGCATTGAAAAGAGCGCACGTGTGTTTACCACGATTTTGCAGATAACAACAAAAACGTGGCAAAACTGCACCGTGTGAATACACCCTAAACTGCGTACAATTCAGACGCTATTCAGAAATCTGCCACTTGTGTTTTTTAATTCCCCACTATTTTCAAGAACTCTGTTTGCTGTCAATGTGAACATTCTTGTTTATATCCAGATTACTCCGATCCCTCGTCATGTCGGCGGCGCGTCTCCCGGTTTACACACCAGGATGAGCTGCCGATAACCAGAATATTTCACTTTTTTAAAACGATACGACCGGCGGATGATCCAGCGTTCTATGTACTGAGTATCTGCCAGATAATCGCCCCGTGTGAAACCCCCTAAAGATCAACCGTTTGTTACAATGTATCAGTGCAGTAAACCGATCAGTCTGGGTCCAGGCTGTTTAGCTCATTGTCTAGACTAATACATTGTAACAAACGATCAGCTGTGTGAGCAGACGCCGCTATTTACATGACCAGGTTCAGTGTTTAGTTCTTTGGCGTTTTTTTTTTTTTTTTGCAGCGTATTTACCGGAACCGTCTCGTTTTTGCCACATCTTTGTGATTAATCACGGCAAAAACACGCGACAAGACCCGCTGGTGTGAACACGCTTTATTGTAGCGCTGGAGCCGCTTCTCTCCTGAACGCCCGTTATGGGACACCCCGTTCTGCCACGATCGGCTTGGCGTTTGATTTACTAGCGCGTTATCCGGGGTGATGCTGATCTTGGCGGATCGCCGCTGTGACCGGGGGCAGATCACCAGTTATAGGAACTGTAGGATCTTGTTCTTGAACAGTCGGTTTTACCTCGGGATGTTTTTTCTTTCCAGCCCTAAACAATGAGCGGCGTGAAGGGCTGAGCGACTCTGGGAATTTATGGACGTGTCGGATCCTACGACTCGTTTACTGCGACCCTCAAAGACTTCACTTTATTATAAATGATCTTCTGCTTCAAAAACACCCAAAAGAATTACCGTACATTTCCTTCTTCCACTGAGACCCCCGAAATCCTTACATTGTTTTACATATAAGCCGCACCAGTTCCCAAAAAGTGGCGCAATGTTGTGTGTAGCCGACAGGTTTTCCTCTCCTGCTCGGTGGGCGGGTTCTTTATGGTGGGCTGTCTGCTCTGAGCCAATCAGATGTCTCTACTTCTGCTATGCCCCTCCCCTCTCGTTGCAGCTGCATCTCCCTCCTCCGTGTCTTCTATTCACTGAATTACTCCAGATGGGTGGGGGGCTGAACGTTTGCAGGGTCTGCTGGGAGATGAGGGGCATGACTCTGTACCCTAAGGCTGGATTCACACGAGCATATTACGTCCGTAATCGACGGAACGAATTTCGGCCGCAAGTCCCGGACCGAACACAGTGCAGGGAGCCGGACTCCTAGCATCATACTTATGTACGACGCTAGGAGTCCCTGCCTCGCTGTGGGACAACTGTCCCGTACTGTAATCATGATTACAGTACGGGACAGTAGTTCCACGGAGAGGCAGGGACTCCTAGCGTCGTACATAACTATGATGTTAGGAGCCCGGCTCCCTGCACTGTGTTCGGTCCGGGACTTGCGGCCGAAATACGTTCCATCCATTACGGACCGAACACGCTCGTGTGAACCCAGGCTAATAAACATATAATACAAAAATTCATGAATCCACATGTGCGGGTCACAGAGCAGGCGCGAGGACGTAACCTGCCCTGACCAGACCCGGTGTCTGCCGTTATTTGGGACGTCGCGGTGATTGTTGCAGCAGCTGGTGAGACTTCTGCGCTTTCTGCCGCTTTCCTCGTGTCAATTCATTTACTGATCCAAGATATTGACAACCGGAGAATAAAAAATAACCGGATCTCCTGAGGGACAGAAGTGACGATAATCAGCCGGGGTCATGTGATCATTAACCTGCGCTGTGAGCATCCAGGAAACACGGTGCGGGGGCCCCTGTAATGTTCATTCCTGTCCCGTATAATGTCCTGACGCCGGCCCGATCCTGTCCCGTATAATGTCCTGACGCCGGCCCGATCCTGTCCCGTATAATGTCCTGACGCCGGCCCGATCCTGTCCCGTATAATGTCCTGACGCCGGCCCGATCCTGTCCCGTATAATGTCCTGACGCCGGCCCGATCCTGTCCCGTATAATGTCCTGACGCCGGCCCGATCCTGTCCCGTATAATGTCCTGACGCCGGCCCGATCCTGTCCCGTATAATATCCTGACGCCGGACCGATCCTGTCCCGTATAATGTCCTGACGCCGGACCGATCCTTCGTTTTCCACTTTTGCACGGCAGGATTTTGGTCCGTGTTTTGCGCCGGTATTTGCCAACACAGGAGCGGGTGCATGACACGGCAGATGTACGAGACTTCCATTACTATCTGTGCAGGTTCCATATTTGGCTTCTGGACACCTGAGCGGAACGTGTGGGGCCTTCACCTGTTGCGGATCTTCCCTGCAGTTGTAAGAACTCGTCACCTGTAGAAGCCGCACGGCCAGAACCACAATTACGCCGTTGTCGCGCGGTCCGTAGCCGTGCAGGAAAAAGACGGTGTCATTCATCGCTTGTCCTGAGGGAATCCCAACAAGTTAATTGCTCTGGAGGAAATTCTGCGCTCGGGAATTGTGAGGTTTTAATTATTTTTCCCTCTTCCAATGAAGATTTCCCCCACAGGAGCCGCCGGTAAATGCTGCTGAGGACGACCTCTTCTCTCTTGTGGTTCGATGCTACAAGTTATGTCAGCGCTTCCCATGGAAATAAAACCCTAACAGCCTCGACAAGAAGAACCGAGCGGTGCCAGTCCAAAATGGAGTCAAATGTCTGTCCGAGCTCCTCAGCGCGGTCCCTGTGCTCCGTGTAGTCCCTGTGCTCCGTGTAGTCCCTGTGCTCCGTGTAGTCCCTGTGCTCTGTGTATTTTTTTTGCTTGACAACTATATTCCCGTGCTAGTAAATTGGTGTCTCACCGCACCCCCTTATGTTATTTCCGTACACAGAACGTGGCACGTGCACACAGTCATGTAAAACAGCGTAATAGAAAATAATGCATCATGGGAGATTACTAAAATAGAGACGTGTGTTATACATTGGACATTATCTGTGACCTGGTTTATCCAAATCTTCAGGTGCTGAGGTTTAGACTGTCGGCATTTCAACACATTTGTTATATAAAAAAATTCCCATAAAAAGTGGAATCGCGTTGTAAATACATTATTTATCTTCTACTAATCCTGAGTTACAACCTGAAATATTCCTAATCTCCCAACACCCCCTGATTGTTCAGTGTCTGCACCAAGTTTATTCTGATAAATTATATTCTGGGAAATGTCTTCTCTACACCAGTCATCTGCATTATAGCTGCTCCGCTAAACTGTTGTCGGGGGAAGGGGGTTTATCCACAAGCTTGCTGACTGTTTTAAATAACAACCAGCAGAATAGTGAGTGCAGCTCTGGAGTATAATACAGGATGTAATTCAGGATCAGTACAGGATAAGTAATGTAATGTATATACACAGTGACTCCACCAGCAGAATAGTGAGTGCAGCTCTGGAGTATAAATACAGGATATAACTCAGGATCAGTACAGGATAAGTAATGTATGTACACAGTGACTCCACCAGCAGAATAGTGAGTACAGCTCTGGAGTATAATACAGGATGTAACTCAGGATCAGTACAGGATAAGTAATGTAATGTATGTACACAGTGACTCCACCAGCAGAATAGTGAGTGCAGCTCTGGAGTATAATACAGGATGTAACTCAGGATCAGTACAGGATAAGTAATGTATGTACACAGTGAGTGCAGCTCTGGAGTATAATACAGGGTGTAACTCAGGATCAGTACAGGATAAGTAATGTAATGTATGTACACAGTGACTCCACCAGCAGAATAGTGAGTGCAGCTCTGGAGTATAATACAGGATGTAACGCAGGATCAGGACAGGATAAGTAATGTAATGTACACAGTGACTCCACCAGCAGAATAGTGAGTGCAGCTCTGGAGTATAAAACAGGATTTAACTCAGAATCAGTACAGGATAAGTAATGTAATGTATGTACACAGTGACTCCACCAGCAGAATAGTGAGTGCAGCTCTGGAGTATAATACAGGATGTAACTCAGGATCAGTACAGGATAAGTAATGTAATGTATGTACACAGTGACTCCACCAGCAGAATAGTGAGTGCAGCTCTGGAGTATAATACAGGATATAACTCAGGATCAGTAGAGGATAAGTAATGTAATGTATGTACACAGTGATTCCACCGGCAGAATAGTGAGTGCAGCTCTGGAGTATAATACAGGATATAACTCAGGATCAGTACGGGATAAGTAATGTAATGTATGTACACAGTGACTCCACCAGCAGAATAGTGAGTGCAGCTCTGGAGTATAATACAGGATGTAACTCAGGATCAGTACAGGATAAGTAATGTAATATATGTACACCGTGACTCCACCAGCAGAATAGTGAGTGCAGCTCTGGAGCATAATACAGGATGTAACTCAGGATCAGTACAGGATAAGTAATGTAATGTATGTACACAGTGACTCCACCAGCAGAATGGTGAGTGCAGCTCTGGAGTATAATACAGGATATAACTCAGGATCAGTACAGGATATGTAATGTATGTACACAGTGACTCCACCAGCAGAATAGTGAGTGCAGCTCTGGAGTATAATACAGGATGTAACGCAGGATCAGGACAGGATAAGTAATGTAATGTACACAGTGACTCCACCAGCAGAATAGTGAGTGCAGCTCTGGAGTATAATACAGGATATAACTCAGAATCAGTACAGGATAAGTAATGTAATGTATGTACACAGTGACTCCACCAGCAGAATAGTGAGTGCAGCTCTGGAGTATAATACAGGATGTAACTCAGGATCAGTACAGGATAAGTAATGTAATGTATGTACACAGTGACTCCACCAGCAGAATAGTGAGTGCAGCTCTGGAGTATAATACAGGATGTAACTCAGGATCAGTACAGGATAAGTAATGTATTTACACAGTGAGTGCAGCTCTGGAGTATAATACAGGGTGTAACTCAGGATCAGTACAGGATAAGTAATGTAATGTATGTACACAGTGACTCCACCAGCAGAATAGTGAGTGCAGCTCTGGAGTATAATACAGGATGTAACGCAGGATCAGGACAGGATAAGTAATGTAATGTACACAGTGACTCCACCAGCAGAATAGTGAGTGCAGCTCTGGAGTATAAAACAGGATTTAACTCAGAATCAGTACAGGATAAGTAATGTAATGTATGTACACAGTGACTCCACCAGCAGAATAGTGAGTGCAGCTCTGGAGTATAATACAGGATGTAACTCAGGATCAGTACAGGATAAGTAATGTAATGTAATGTATGTACACAGTGACTCCACCAGCAGAATAGTGAGTGCAGCTCTGGAGTATAATACAGGATATAACTCAGGATCAGTAGAGGATAAGTAATGTAATGTATGTACACAGTGACTCCACCAGCAGAATAGTGAGTGCAGCTCTGGAGCATAATACAGGATGTAACTCAGGATCAGTACAGGATAAGTAATGTAATGTATGTACACAGTGACTCCACCAGCAGAATGGTGAGTGCAGCTCTGGAGTATAATACAGGATATAACTCAGGATCAGTACAGGATAAGTAATGTAATGTATGTACACAGTGACTCCACCAGCAGAATAGTGAGTGCAGCTCTGGAGTATAATACAGGATATAACTCAGGATCAGTACAGGATAAGTAATGTAATGTATGTACACAGTGACTCCACCAGCAGAATAGTGAGTGCAGCTCTGGAGTATAATGCAGGATCAGTAATATAATGTATGTACACAGTGACTTCACCAGCAGAATAGAGAGTGCAGCTCTGGAGTATAATGCAGGATCATTAATATAATGTATGTACACAGTGACTCCACCATTGTGATAAACTTAGATAATATATTCAAGTGCATCAATGTAATAAATTGTTGTATTATAAAATAAAAACAAACTGATACTCGTCATGAATTAATGAATAATCGATATAAACTTCAGTGTATAACAATTCATATAAAGGGAATTTTCACGTGGATAAAGCCCCACTACGAAATAGATGAGAAACGTTTCATTTAAAAGTCTCTCTGGGATAGTCGTCCTTTTTATCCCTTGTGATCGTTCGTCCTTCGGGATCTCTATCGATGATCTGGTTTGTTCCGGGGAGATAATGAAGGACACATTTTATACCAAATAAAACCTATAAAAAAAAATAGACCAACTTGCAGGATTGCTTATAAAATAGAACAAAACCTAATTTATTATTGAAACCCAAATGGGCCGTTGCACTGAGAGTTACTGTCCCCTCCCCCCCTCTCGTCCCCTCCCCCCCTCTCGTCCCCTCTGATACCGCGACGTGTCCCATCACTGCCTGACGCTTCAGAATGAGATGTTCTGTGTGAACAGGAGGAATCACACTGTCTGGCCATTATATGTCTTGTATTCTGCATTGTTTAGCAGCTTTCTCCTCTGCAGCCTTTATCTCGATTTAACCTCTAAACACTTGTGTCAATATATAATGCCGGTATTCAGTGATTTATTGTCCGGTCCCATGGATTTTCCCTGTATTCTAGCGAGGACGTCGTCATATCTCCTACATAGGGGGGTGCTGGTTCTTCTAGCGTCAGTCCATTGACCGATCACACAGTCCCCCTGTTTCAGACACAATCGGGCGCCCTGCTGGGTCTGCAGGATCCTTTGGGGATCTTAGGAAGGAAAAATAACATTGGAATCTTTGGATATTTTACCAGTAATCCGTCCATGACCTGTTTAGGTGCAATGCTCTGCAGACCTCTGGTTCCAGGATTGATTGCAGGGTCAGGGGGCTCTTGCTTTATGTTGGTCTAGGTTTCCCTCTCCTATTTCTCCACCGGCCACACCGCAGCGTTTCCTCCCTCGCCGGCCGAGCGCCTCCTGTAATCCCTTCCTCCGGACTGTCGGTAAATTATCATTGATCATTCTCGGGGAAATCGCTGTAAATTCTGGTATCGCCAACTTCCCAACGATCTCCAGGTGGGAACATAATGACGAGGGGGACGTTTCCTAGATTGTGGTCTCATCAATGTGGGGAACGTATCTGAGAGAAGCGGCGAATCCTTTGCGGGTGGAAGAAACAAATCTCATTCGGGGAGAACGTTAACCCCTTCCTCAGGACTTCCCATTTTTTCTCTTGCTGGTTTATTGGGGTCATTTTACGTTTTGTCGCTCGTCTCCCTCTGTTGTTTCTTTTTGCAGTTTATCAGCTTTGCCCGGAGTTTCCCTTTAAGGCTATGTTCACACGGAGTATTTTGGGGGAGGAATATCTGCCTCAAAGCTCCAAACGGAATTTTGAGGCAGATATTCCTCCCCCAAAATACTCCGTGTGAATAGCAATGATCGCGCCGTTTTTTGCCCGCGGCCATTGAGCGCCGCGGGCAGAAAACACGCTTTCTCCTGCCTCCCATTGAAGTCAATGGGAGGTCGGAGGCGGAAGCGCCCGAAGATAGGGCATGTCGCTTCTTTTTCCCGCGAGGCAGTTTTACTGCTCGCGGGAAAAAGACGCCGACGCCTCCCATTGAAATCAATGGGAGGCGTTCTCGGGCCGTTTCTGCCGAGTTTTGCGACGCGGTTTCCGCGTCAAAAAACTCGGCAAAAGACCCCGTGTGAACATAGCCTAATTCAGGCACAATTTTTTTTATTTTTTTATTTTTTTAAGACCTCCATAAATTCCCCATATTAATGGAAACTATTTTAAAAAAAAAATCATTTTGTTTAGTATCCAATCATTTGCCACAACTGTCACAGTGTGAGCTCTTGTGAGTGCCCCTTCCCAATATACCTCAATAAGGTGCGCAGAGCACCCACGCAGCCCGCACAGAGCACCCGCGCAGTCCGCACAGAGCACCCGCGCAGTCCGCACAGAGCACCCGTGCAGCACTGCAGTTATGGGAGGAGGCGCTGTGATCAGAGGGCCCTAATGTAAAATCTGTAAGAGGGCCCCGTTTATAATACTGGTGTTCCCTATGTGCAATATGGGCACCAGGGCTACCTCAGCACCCCCTACAGCTACACCGGTCCCCAACCAAGAGAACATCACAGCACCCGTCTCCCAGAAGGTCAATGTATAGGTGGCATGTAGCAGAGGCACCATGAATATTCCTATAGAAACTTGTCATCGTTCACACGTGACTTCTATGGCCGATTCGAGCTGCATTAGGAGCTCTGTATGATGACGCTTTTGCTGACTGGTTCGTTGCAGTGACAGATGCTGGTGGCCTCTACACTCGCTGCGTCTTGGATAATGTCAGATTTTACGGAGCGATGAATCATCGGTGAAATCACGAGGCGTAGGTGCTAACGAGCTCCAGGAAGGACTGACGCATCTCATTATCAGCACCTGGGAGACGACTATGGGAAAGAAAATCTAATTATAATGTAGAAGAGACTCTGGCGTGTGATTGGTTACAGCTTTATGGACAGTAGTGATGTCGTGTGTTATTTGATGACATCTCACTCTAAAATAAATAAATAAATCTGTACAATGTATATTATAAATGTGCCGGTTATATCAGAATCCTACTGGTCCCCAGCACTGGACAAGCTCGTCTGAAGCTGCTGGAGGATCACAGGAAGGATCCGTAATGAGAGCCGATCACAGGGTGTCGTAAGATCAGTGTCCCAGGTGCAACAACAAACTGCAACACCTAGTACTATCCCATTGTCAAGCAGAAGACCTCCCTGCAACATACTGACATCCTTACAGTAACTCCACCTATGTACATTACAACTCCTCTACATAAGAATGTATTATACTCCAGAGCTGCACTCACTATTCTGCTGGTGGAGTCACTGTGTATATACATTACATTACTTATCCTGTACTGATCCTGAGTTACATCCTGTATTATACTCCAGAGCTGCACTCACTATTCTGCTGGTGGAGTCACTGTGTACATACATTACATTACTTGTCCTGCACTGATCCTGAGTTACATCCTGTATTATACTCCAGAGCTGCACTCACTATTCTGCTGGTGGAGTCACTGTGTACATACATAACATTACTTATCCTGTACTGATCCTGAGTTATATCCTGTATTATACTCCAGAGCTGCACTCACTATTCTGCTGGTGGAGTCACTGTGTACATACATTACATTACTTATCCTGTACTGATCCTGAGTTATATCCTGTATTATACTCCAGAGCTGCACTCACTATTCTGCTGGTGGAGTCACTGTGTACATACATTACATTACTTATCCTGTACTGATCCTGAGTTACATCCTGTATTATACTCCAGAGCTGCACTCACTATTCTGCTGGTGGAGTCACTGTGTACATACATTACATTACTTATCCTGTACTGATCCTGAGTTACATCCTGTATTATACTCCAGAGCTGCGCTCACTATTCTGCTGGTGGAGTCACTGTGTACATACATTACATTACTTATCCTGTACTGATCCTGAGTTACATCCTGTATTATACTCCAGAGCTGCAGTCACTATTCTGCTGGTGGAGTCACTGTGTGCACACATTACATTACTTGTCCTGTACTGATCCGGAGTTACATCCTGTATTATACTCCAGAGCTGCACTCACTATTCTGCTGGTGGAGTCACTGTGTACATACATTACATTACTTATCCTGTACTGATCCTGAGTTACATCCTGTATTATACTCCAGAGCTGCACTCACTATTCTGCTGGTGGAGTCACTGTGTAGATACATTACATTACTTATCCTGTACTGATCCTGAGTTACATCCTGTATTATACTCCAGAGCTGCACTCACTATTCTGCTGGTGGAGTCACTGTGTACATACATTACATTACTTATCCTGTACTGATCCTGAGTTACATCCTGTATTATACTCCAGAGCTGCACTCACTATTCTGCTGGTGGAGTCACTGTGTACATACATTACTTATCCTGTACTGATCCGGAGTTATATCCTGTATTATACTCCAGAGCTGCACTCACTATTCTGCTGGTGGAGTCACTGTGTACATACATTACTTATCATGTACTGATCCTGAGTTACATCCTGTATTATACTCCAGAGCTGCACTCACTATTCTGCTAGTTGGTACTGGTCAGTAAACAGTCAGGAAGCTTGGGGACGGACACCCCACTAACCGGTTAGCTGAGCTCCTATAATGCAGATGGGGGGGCTGTTTCTTATATCCGATTACTGTACAGTGCTTTGTATAATGACCACCTGTAATGTTAACCCTTTCTTTACCTCCTGTTCGTCGCGTTTCCTTTGATTAATCATCTGGTTGTGAGATTCTCCCCTGTGATCTTACAATATTCCTGCAGGTTAATTGGCTTCTTAATGAATTGTTGCTGCTTCGTGTCTTTGTCTCTGGAGACATTAGATTGTCAGCTCCTGTGGGACGCCCCTGATCTGCTCACTAGAGATGTCTGATTATTAGAATTCGTTGTCCTACAGTCAGCGGGGAGACTGCTGCTTTATTACTCTAGCATAGAAGACCTTCGATATCCCAGTATTATTAGGCAGATCTGCCATTCAGAAGTCTGGGAAAGCTGAGTGTCAACCTGCGAGATCTGTGATAGTGGCAGTTACATTGGTTGTCACCCAGCTTTCCAAGAAACAGACAAAGTAGAAATTCAGATAGATATAGAACTGGAGATATTTTGCGGACAGCCTTCGCACATCCAGCACCCAATCAGAACGTTTATAAACCAAGTCGCCAAAAGAGATAAGCGTGAGCTTGTGCAGCGCTGAGGAGGCGGCGCTCGTGTACCAGGTCTGTGACCGAGAGATCGGGATTGTGGATGTGATTACTTTCTGCATCTTCCCGTAAATGGCGGCAGCGAATGGGGGAGGGGCTGGTTATGAAGAATAACGAAATCTGTAAGAATTCCTCCAACTCCCCGCATCCTCTGTCCTGACCGATCCCTGATAAAGTTAAAGGGTTAGAATTTCAGAAACCTCATGGGTGGAGTAGTCCCTACATTATATTATGAGAGTTATCAGCCCAGAATGTGAAGTTGATGTCTTCTATGATATATCTTTATAGTGGTTGGAGCTTAGTTTTTCTGATGCAGAGCACCAAATCCCCTGCATAGTCATAGTTACGTGAATTCAGTGGCCACTAGGTGGAGCTCAGGAGCTGAGTGCAGACAGATTATACAGTGATCTCATTTATAACACTATGCAGTGGGCTCCCCCTGGTGGTAGCCTGCGATATATTTGTGAGTTATCAGGACGCCAGCAGATTGTTCCGCTGTAACTTGGCGATGATGCCCAGTGTTGGCGATGATGCTGGTGTTGGCGATGATGCCCAGTGTTGGCGATGATGCCCAGTGTTGGCGATGATGCTGGTGTTGGCGATGATGCCCGGTGTCAGATTGTCTGCTGGTTCATAGGGAACAGGCACATTTATTGCTTACAGATTGAATATTCTTGAATGACCCCCCCAACATTAATAATAGTAAGTGGTTCCCACTTCCCCTTTCCCATCCCTTGGTTGAACTTGATGGACATGTGTCTTTTTTCAACCGTACAAACTATGTAACTATGTAACTGTGTTACCCTATGATACTGAGAACCAGGATATTCCGTCACATGATCACTCCACTCCCCCTCTATATTAGATGAAGCAGAGTGGTCCTCGCGCCGCTGTCAGCACTGCAGGGTCACGCATTAAGGCCCCATGCACACGAACGTGTTTTTGCGTCCGCAATTCCCCCGCAAATCCACGGGAGAATTGCGGACCCATTCCTTTCTATGGGCCCATACTCACTATCCGTGTTTTCACGGGTCTCCGCAAATCCGTGCCGCAGAAACTCAGGACATGTCTTATTACGGGCCGCAAATTCGATGCGGACATGCCAATAGAAGTCAATGGGCCCGTGGAAAATGCGGGTACACCTCCGTGTGTCAACCGCAGTTTGCGGATTTGCGGAAGTGTTGCTAGGCAACGACCGGGAATGAGTTCTGTCGTCATCCTGTTTTACCTAGGCTTTTTTTTTTTCATCCGCATTTTGCGGATTACATACGGATGAACTGCGAAGGACATTTCACATAACACGGTCCTGGAATTTGCGGACCAGAAAAACACTACGGTCGTGTGCATGAGGCCTAAGTGTTGACATAGAGAATATAAACTTGTCGCTCCTCCTAAGGGCTCATTCAGACAATCCTATAAGTCGTCCGTGTTTTAACGGCCGTCACACGGACTCCTGTATTTCAATGGGCCCGTTCAGTGTGTGAGGAGTCCGTGAAAAATAGGATATGTTATATTTTCCTGCGTTTCACACATCCAGACTCCAGTTTGCCCGCGCTCGTCTGAATGTAGCGTTGTGAAAGTGGACGGACCCTCGAAGTGCTAATTTACCTCGTTCATATTCCCACATTATGTGGATTATTGGTGGAGAAAATCTGGAAATAACAATGATTTAATTCTTGGGACGTCCAACGCCATCACTTATTTGTAGATTCTGATTTTCAATAAATAAGTAAAGTCTAGGTACAATTCTTTGTAAGTCTCTACCACTCAGTAATGTAGTTGAGATTGGGTCAGCTCCTCTCCTATCTCATCACAGGCTCAGGCTGCTGCTCTCCCCATTTCCCATACTTTACACTTCAGCTCTGCTCCATTAGGACACAGCTGTGATCAGTGACTTCATCTGTGTTGCCTATTGGCGTCTGAGGTATTCTAAATTTCATCAGAGGCTCAGGCTGCTGTTCTGTCCCCCATGCTTTACACTGCAGCTCTGCTTGCATAGATTGGCTGCTGTGTATAAACTCAGCAGGAAGTCAGTACATGGAGCGATCATCACATTACAGTAAGAAAAGAAAATTGGAAACTACAAGTAACTAAACCAAAGATTATTATCAGGAAACTGATGCACGTATACTAAGGGGAGGAGCCTCAGCACGGGGAGGAGCCTGGAGATCTAGGAGCCTTATCAAGGGGGAGGAGCATGTAATGTGCAGGTATTCTGGGTGCTATGCTTCATGGGGAGTTAAGGTGGGGGGCGGCACTTGGCGGATCCCCCCGCCCTCCCTTTAGACATCTCCTAATAGGAAATATAGGGGGAAGCTTTTGTGTTTTTTATATATTTAGCATTTTTCCTGCGTTTATTATATCTGATAATTTAGGATTTTATATCTAATAAGGGATTTCTATGTATTATTGTAGATGACTATAAACACGTAAGTTATTCATTAGCGTCTAGTAGTGTTGTCGCTCCGCCGCCATGTGTCCGGTGGAGTAAAGCAGCGATGTCTCTGTGTAGGGTGCGGGAGCCGCTGTATGTGCTGAGCTCCGGGTCAGTTAAGGGCACAAGTACCGGCTAAATGACTACAATCCGGTTTAGTAACTGGGGGGACTCGGACCGCTTTACTAATTTACATCAGGGATGAAAGCCAAATGTGATTGGCCGTAGTCCCACGCCGCCTCTGGCGATCGTTTGCTGGAGATTACGGGGAGCGACTGCTGCAGCGCGGTTACCATGGGCACAAAGTGAACTCCATTCTATGATAATCAGCAGAGCTCCTGACATTGTGGCCGTGGAGTAAATCGCCATAGAGACGTTTATTAGACCGCGCTCCGACCCCCCCCCCCCTCACTCCTCTCCAAATATTAAAGCTTCATTATTACAAATCTTCATGGCACTTATAATTTGGTGTCACTGAAGTTGAAGATTTATATTTATATACTGGGTCATTATTAACTGTTAACGTCTGTTCTAATGTAATATACAGAGCGTTCTACACTAATGTAATATACAGAGCGTTCTACACTAATGTAATATACAGAGCGTTCTACACTAATGTAATATACAGAGCGTTCTACACTAATGTAATACACAGAGCGTTCTACACTAATGTAATATACAGAGCGTTCTACACTAATGTAATACACAGAGCGTTCTACACTAATGTAATACACAGAGCGTTCTACACTAATGTAATATACAGAGCGTTCTACACTAATGTAATACACAGAGCGTTCTACACTAATGTAATATACAGAGCGTTCTACACTAATGTAATA